>NW_012105631.1:1241426-1301907 GCF_000951045.1 Mandrillus leucophaeus
CCCTTTCCAATATACTAGAAAACAAATTTTCTCTTTAAGTTGATGTTGATCACCTGTGTGATCTTAGGCATTTAACCTTTCCGCCCTTTTAAAAAATTCATTCATTCAGCAAATATTTCCTGAGTTTCCACAATGAGTAGCATACTCTTCTATGTGCTGAGAATCGCAACAATAAAGAGTTTCATCCTTTGCTTTCATGGAGCTTATATTTATTTTATTATTTATTTATTCCTGTATTCAATCAATCAACAAATATATATCAGGTGCCTGCTGCGTACAAGGTACCATATCAGACACCAAAAGCCATAAAAATAAATAAAACCTAACCCCAAATAATTTACCGATTAGTGTGGGAATAATGAGGGGTGAACACGGAATATTATAGGATCAAAAAAAGAGACATTTGAATGGGCTCAGAAATTTACAGAAAGATTTGATGCCACCTCTTGAAAGGTGAGCAATTATCTGTAAAACAAAGCAGTATCTGCCCTCTGCCTGTCCCTTAGAGGGAAAGTAAAGGACTTTTAAAGTGACACCAATGTGTGAAGGCATTGAAAATATAATGCATGCATATAAGGATAATGTGTAGAAGATTTTGTAAATATTAAAATGTGAAAACTGATTTAAAAGTTGAACTTTGGATACAAACCATTTTAATAAATACTAGTTTTGATTAAGGTATTATTTTTAATACATTTGGTTTCTGATCTCCAATCACCTACTATTTATTAACTAATTCATTTATTACACACACACTGATTGGTCCCTGATGATATCCCAGGCACCTTTTTAGGTGCTGAGGATACAGCAGTAAGCAAGGCAGGTACAGTCCATGTGTGGAGAGAGGGGAGGAAGGAGCTGGGTGGAAAATAAATACATAACTAAACAAGTGAACAAACAAGACGATTTAAGGTAATCTTCAGGATTATGAAGACAACAAAACAGGGTAGCATGGCAGGGACTGCAGGATGGTGTGTCTTTAGAATTGGGGTCAAACAAGGCCTCTCTGGGGAGATGACATCTGATTAAGATCTGTGGGCTGTGCAGGAAGCAGACCCACACAGGCAAAGGGAGCAAAAATGGCAAAAGCTCTAAGGCAGTAATGAGTTGGTTTTATTGGGAGACAGAGAGGTCAGTGGGAATGTGGGGCAGAACTGTCAGATGAGACCAGATAAGTAGAAAATGTGAGTTTTCTTGTAGACCACAGTAAGGAGTTTGGGGTTTTGCCTTCTTAAGTGCAATGGAAACCACCTAGTGTTTAAGCAGGATAGGGCATGCCTTGTTCACGTGAAATCATGTCTACTTATTATCTAGAGAGTATATTGTAAGTAGGCAAAGGTGGGAGGGAGGAAGCCAGTTAGGAGGCTGTTGAAGGTCAGGCAAGAAGTGAAGAGGTTTAGACCAGGATGAGAGCAGTGGAAATGGAGAGAAGAGCACAGAATCAATGTATAGTGTGTGTTGGCGGGGAGGAGGGAGTGGGGGGATTGTAGGGCCAAGGCCCTTGGCCCCCTAGAGGTTAGAAAATCACTGACATGAGGCAGATTAATAGAAAAGAAATATAAATTTATTTAATGTGTATACACAGGAGTCTTCAGAATGGACACCCAACCTCCACTGACATACAAAATATATACCATATTGAGGTTACAGAAAGATTGTGAGCTCAGAAAATGGCTCAAAACAGGTTATCATGGTAATACAGGTTATTGGAGGGAGAAAGGAAGAGGCTTGGCTAGCAAAACTGGACTTGCAATGTAGATGAAACCTCACAGGTACAGCCCTCAAAGAGAATAGATGGTAAAGGTCTCTTTCAGGTCTTCATGGTGTTTGACTCTCAGTTCATATTTCCTAGATCTGGACAAAGGCAGGGCTAGCAACATTAGTACAGATTCTCTACAGATCTACAGAAGCAAGTTTAGCCCCCCTCCCCCCCCAACAAAAGACAGTTTTGCAGGGCCATTTCGGAATTTGTCAAAGAAATACATTTTGGAGTAAAGTATTTTTATTTCCTTCAGATCCCATTTTGAAACTTAAAAAACGTTTCACATATTCAAAGCTAAATGGAAAGTTTTGAAGAGATTTGTCTTAAAGTTTGTTTCATAGAGGTTGAGTGTGATGGCTTATGCCCATAATCCCAGAGTTTTGGGAGGGCAAGGTGAGGGGAGTGCTCAAGGCTGGGAGTTCAAGACCAGCCTGGGCAATATTGCAAGACCCCATCTCTACAAGAAATTTTTTTTAAAGTATCCAGGTGTGGTGGCATGTACCTGTAGCCTCAGCTGCTCAGAAAGCTGAGGCAGGAGGGTTGCTTGAGCCCAGGAGTTTGAAGTTACAGGGAGCTGTGATTACAGCACTGTACTGAAGCCTGGGTAACAGAGTGATACTTGGTTTCAATTTTAAAAAAAAGAAAAAAAGGTCATTTGATAGAGATAGACAAAGGAGTGGAAAAGCAAATTAAGATAAACAGAAAAAAAAAGCAAACTGAAATATATTGTTCCATGTCTTCTTTAGTCAGTCTCTTAGTCCTGAGAATAGATCAGTTCAGTTAAATAGCTATGTCCCATTCCAGAAGGTGGCATTGCAAATGGGCTGGGCCTCTATCTATGATGCAGGCAAACAGATCTTTAATAAGAGGCATTTCTAAGGAAACAGAAGAAAAACAAAGTTTAATATCTAGAGTAGTCTACAGACTTGTTTTTCTAGAGTTTGTGAAGTATCTTCAGATTGCAGTAGTAATCTGAATAGATTTTTCTGGATTGTAGTTCAGTTCAGATGAACGGTCAAGTGAAATTTCTGAGAAGTCAATATACCAGCAGGCACATAGGTTGTTTACTTACAAGTTTCTGTTATTTCTCACAAAATTTAGCTGCCTAGCTTCAGTTTGTGGGGATTTAAGAAAAGCAGTTTTTGAGCATGGTGGCTCACACCTGTAATCCCAGCACTTTAGGAGTCCGAGGCGGGTGGATTATCTGAGGTCAGGAGTTTGATACCAGCCTGGCCAATGTGGTGAAACCCTGTCTCTACTAATAATACAAAAATTAGCCAGGTGTGGTGGCAGGTGCCTGTAATCCCAGCTACGCAGGAGGCTGAGGCAGGAGAATCACTTGAATCTGGAAGGCAGAGATTGCAGTGAGCCAAGATCACACCATTGCAGTCCAGCCTGGGCAATAAGAGCGAAACTCCATCTCCATGAAATAAATAAATAAATAAAATAAGGAAAACAGAAGGAAGATTTGGAAAACCTTAGTTGGAAACTTGTAGCCAGGAAAGATTCAGGATTCAGTCCAAATTGTGGGAAAATAATAAAAACTCAAAAACAATAAACAAAACTAGAATCTAATAACATGCATACTATAGTTTTTTAAAAACATATTTTTTCTCTCTCCAGCCCCCAATTTCTACCAAAGGCAAATCATAGTAGGACCAACTTATTTGCAAGATAAATTTTGGTCTTATTATACTTGGCCTAATTATCCATATAAAGGGCAGCAAGATTGGCCATACAGGCTTTTTAAAAATTGACTTTGCTGGTACATTTTTCATGAGAAATCTCAGATTAGACTTTCAAAAGTCTCTCAAGGTTAACCAAACCAAAGGTTTATCTGTGCCTGCAGATAATCCGTATGAATTGGGTGAATTCCTTTCTTCTCAAGGTCCCAATATAACTTGAGATTCCTGGGCCTGTCAGAAAGTAAAGTTCTTTACCTACCACAGGTCAGGAACTTTATAAAAGCATCACATAGAGAAGTATAAAGCCAATCTTCCCAAAGGGCTTTTCATTGGTTCTATAAAGTAATCTCAATTCCTCAAAGCAGTCTGATCAGCTCTGAAAATATGCCGTTCCAGTCAAAGCCTGGGTAAAATAACCAATGTTTCCAATTGTGTCCTATTACAAAACATATTCTTATTGACCTTATACAAATAACTATATTACCATACATTAAGAATACTCACAAATAGTTTCCGATTTCTGGAGAAATCAAGCAGAGCGAAAAAATATGCTACAAATTTTGCTCACGGAAGTGTAGTTTGCCCGATTTGAAGTAAGCTATAGACAATTCAAAGAAAAAAAAAGTTAACTTGACTTTGGAAAAGAAAACATAAAAAGAGTCAGCAATGTTTCAAACAAAACGCCACTAAAAAAAAGTATTTCAGGCCTCTATTAGTTCAGTCCCATGTAATTAACTCTTGTTCTGCTTAATGTTGAGTTAGCAAAACTCTTGAATGTATCCGCTTTTTAATTAGAATCCTGGAAGTTTTTTCTTTTGAGAAAGAGTCTCACTCTCTTACCCAGGCTGGAGTACAGTGATGTGATCTCAGCTCACTGCACCCTCTGCCTCCTGGGTTCAAGCGATTCTCATGCCTCTGCCTCCTAAGTAGCTGGGATTATGGGTGTGCACCAGCACACCTGGCTAATTTTTGTATTTTTAGTAGAAATGGAGTTTTGCTGTGTTGGCCAGGCTGGTCTCAAACTCCTGACTTCAAGTGATCCACCTGCCTTGGCCTCCCAAATTGTTGAGATTACAGGCAGGAGCCCCTGCACCCAGCCATGGAAGTTTTTTCTTAGTCCAATAGCATAGTCTTTAAAGTTATCAGAAATCTGTATTTTGGAATACTTGTAAGAGTCTTTTCCATGAATTTCCTTAAAGAAAAAGCAAATTTTGAACTGCAGCTGACTATAAACCACTTTTTGAGAAGAATAAAAGTAAAACAATAATTGTCTATGGATGACAAAAGTCTTAGGCCAGCCATGGTTAAAGACACAATTGATTAAAAAATTTGGTTACTTCCGTGGCACACAGCAATTTAACATAATGATAATTATTACTGATAACATATACTAAGGCATCAGAATTATAGGAATTTCATTCAATTTTGGAACACATGTTATACTGAGAGGGTATCCATAGATTAGATGTGCTTGTAAAGAAAGGAAAAGATGAAGAGTGCCTCATAGGACCATCAGGGTGGATGGTGGCAATGTTCACTGAGACAGGGAAGATTGTGAGTAAAGCAGGGTTTTGGAAGTAAAAAATATCAAGAGGTATAGAGTGTTCATGTATGACAACATTGCTTTTGCCCTTGGGTTAGCTTAATTCCCAAAATATATAATTAATCCTTTCTGTTTACTTATGGGACATTTTAACTTTAATACTTTGTCTATGTAGGATTAATTTTCTTCAGTCTGTGGTTGCTGAACACCAGCAATTTGATGAGCTGCTGCTTTCCTTTTCTGTCTGGATTAAGCTGTTTCTCAGTGAATTACAAACTACTTCTGAGATTAGCATAATGGACCATCAAGTAGCTCTTACTCGGCACAAGGTAAAGTGTTTTTTTTTTTTTTTTTTTTTTCAAGATTGAAGAAGAATTTTTTCCTAAAAGAGAGTTCTCAAATTAAAAAGAGATGCAACATTTAAAAAAAGTTTAAATGGTGGGAATTTAACTTTTTATTTATATGAAAATGTTTTAATAATTGAGCATATGAGTTAAGGCAATGAATTATGCAGACAAATTAAGCAGATAAAGCCACTTCAGATAAAATTGGCAACCATCTTAAGAAACTCTCTCTTCATAGTGGAGCAAATGATTTCTAGGATAAAGTGACAAGAATGTCCATTTTTAAGCTTCCCAGTTTGTTTCATTTCAATACTGAAAACTAACACTGAATTCAAATAGTTTAAGGATATAGTTTTTCTGAATTACTATTCAGCTTTAAAGTGATTTAAAGCTTATTTCCCTTCTTTATAAATTATGCATATGGAGGGGTGAAAAGATCTTTCTTCTGCCCTCTGAAGGTTCAATTAATTTGAATCTATGAAACGAACTGACAATAGACCAATTAACAGGAGAAATGGCAAACACATTTATTATGTGCATATCGTATGGGAGTCCCACAAAATATGAGTCTCTAAGAATAACTGGATGACTAAAGTTTTTATGTTATACAGAAAGAAATAGGAGCTGGGGCTTCAGGAGAGTAGTAGGGACAAGCTATGGGAGGGTGAGGGGAGGAAATGCACTATGAACAAAGGCTGTCTTATTATGCAGAAAAAGTTTCTCAGGTAGCATACCTCAGAATTACAGATGGCATCCTGTGCTGAAAGTCTCTCTGAGTGAGATGTCAGACCTTAAGGGACTTTCCTGTGAGTTATTCTTCCCTGGTTGATGATTATATTTCTTCTGGAGGAACTTGCCTTAGTCAGATAAAGGAGCATCAGGAAAAGCTCTTATTTGAATTTGCTGCTCCTCAGGTTTTCTCAGTTTAAAGTCTAAAGTGATATATTTTAGGGTGTAATTTTCTGAGTCCCCAACACATTATATCTATCCTAGCACCAGAAAACATTCGAAAATTCAGATATTGATTGTAAAGCATTGAAACAATGGAGATAAGCTACATAGTAAGCATATAGCAACATTTAACAATAGAGTATTTCATATTTATTGAGTGTTCACTCCTTGCTGGGTTCACTATTTGGTTTTGTGTCAGAGAAAAGCAACTTTCTTCTACCTTCAGGACAGGAGGTAGTTTTTACATCTTGGAGGAAGGTGCTCAGTGAATTTAGGCTCTACCCTCCAAAGAAACTCAGAGAGAGCAGCTATTTTCACTGATGTTTACATTTCAAAGGGACGCCTCCCACATCCTTCAGAAAAATATTCCAGAGGTGGAAAAACTGGCCAGAGCTTCAAGAAGAGTTACATCTCAAAGGGGCAGAGAATGAATTCACAATTACAAATTTTCTAAAGTAAATGCTCTAAGAAAAAAAAAGGTCGGAATCTGTAGTCAAGAGTAAGCTATCTGAAGTTTAGTGGTCAATCAGGGGGATCTTAAAGTCATTGTTGTCAAGATTAAGATAGGTGATAATTTCTATTTAATGGAAACCCCTGAGAATATTGCCAATTTTCTGCTAGATTTTAAACATGATTTATTGTGAGCTAGTCAAACTTCCTATACAGAAGTCTTGCATAAAATAAAACTCTGATTTGAAACTAATTTAATGGAAAAAGATGTCTTCATGGATTTTTGTCAACAGAAATTTTTAGTTAAAAAAAATAAACATTTAGATTTTAAAATTTTTAGATTTAAAATTTTTTACATACATGCATCTTTTAAAATTAAAAATTTTTAAAGTTGAAATATTAAAAATATGAGATATCTAAATACAAATATTTGTGTATAAATATATACCTATATGCATCTTTAAAATGTTAAAATTAAAATGTAAAATATATATAGGCATCTTTAAGAATCTTCCAATGTTTTCATTTCTTTTAACTAACAATTTCTATCCACAAAGAAATTTTTTTCACAGAATTAATTACATAGTGCCAAAACAGAGTTGTGTTTTATGTGAAATATGTGGATCAGCAAAACAGAAAATTTTGTGAATTTTCTAAGATTCACTGTAGATGATCTTTAAGTACTATACTATCCATGGCACTTAAAACAGGTCTTCACATCACGAACCCTGTAGAATACCTCTGTCATGGACTGTAGTGTATCTGAGGAATCAATAACTCTCTCTTCCCTTCCAGGACCACGCAGCAGAAGTAGAGAGCAAAAAGGTTGAATTGCAGAGTCTGCAGGGTCACTTAGCAAAGTTGGGTTCTCTGGGCCGTGCTGAGGACCTCCACCTCCTGCAGGGCAAGGCTGAGGACTGCTTCCAGCTGTTTGAGGAGGCCAGCCAGGTTGTGGAGAGGCGGCAGCTTGCCCTGTCCCATTTGGCAGAATTCCTCCAGAGCCATGCCTCTCTGTCCGGCATTCTCCACCAGCTGAGGCAAACGGTGGAAGCAACCAACAGTATGAATAAGAACGAGTCTGATTTGATAGAAAAGGACCTCAATGATGCTCTTCAAGATGCTAAAGCATTAGAATCTGCTGCTGTCAGTCTCGATGGCATTCTTTCCAAAGCCCAATACCATCTGAAAAGTGGGAGCTCTGAGCAAAGGACTTCATGCAGAGCCACGGCTGATCAGCTCTGTGGAGAGGTAGAAAGGATCCAGAACCTTCTGGGAACCAAGCAGAGTGAGGCAGATGCCCTGGCAGTGTTGAAAAAAGCATTCCAAGACCAGAAAGAGGAGCTTCTGAAAAGCATTGAGGACATTGAAGAAAGGACTGACAAAGAGCGACTGAAAGAACCTACCCGCCAAGCTCTTCAGCAGAGGTAAAGGAAACTGTCACAGCCACTTGTCTCTTTTCTTTTGTATTTGTTCTGGAATTAACTTTTATGCAAAACTTTATTAGGACCGTGAAAGGAAAATAAAAACTCAGGACCCCAATTCACTCTGCCAAAAGAAAGAAATTAAGCTGAGAGCTGAGTCATGCAAGAAGCGGCCTTTCGTTTTGTTCCTAAACAGATAGATACAGAGAAAAGGTTCAATATCTCCATAGGTAGCTGCTCTATATTCACCTTATCTTAAGTAAAGTGCTGATTTACTGAGCACGAGATGAATTCATAATTGACTATTCCCTGCCTGCTTCTTTTCTCTTGCAATACATGGATTAACCTTCTCCTCTCTCTTTCCCCTCCAGCCCATTTTTCCCCTTTAAGTGTTGAAGCCCTCAAAATCATCTTTGGAGAAAGGTATAAACCACAGACTGTTTCTGTGATTTCACATTTATTTCTTCCAGGCATGTCCTTAACCCTGTCTCAGATACTTTTTGGTTTACAGTACCATATTTAGCAACTTTTTTTTTTTTTTTTTTTTTTTTACCAATTTGAAGATAAGATTAATGACTAATTTGACACTTGAGAAGTACTAAAATTTCTTTGGATTTCTTAAGGATTTCCCTAAAGTCTTTTTATGAGCAAAGAATGTATAGATCTTATTATCTATTTTTAAATAATTTTTTACTGATGGGAGAAAGGACTCATCTTCTGTAACAAGAATGAAGGCAGAAGAGAAAGGGAGTGATCCTAGTAGTTTTGGTGGTAAAAAGTATGAGGGAATTCCTCCCTGGTGGCTGAGAGCCTCTTGGTAGAGACTGGTGCAAGCTCGTCAGTTCAGAGGAGAGGGCAGATGTTGGAGGAGAGAAAATGGTGTGAAACAGTTCTCTTGTAGAGGGTAGCTTAGGAAGGTGATGAGCTGTCATTTGAGCTCTGTGTTCATTTAAAGTGAAACCAATCAGCTTGGCAGAGTCATTCTCTACAACTACATTTAACTGTTTGCTTAGTGGTATGGAGAGGCAGAGGAGTGGGTTTAAGTAACCAAAGCTGAGCTTTTGTCAGGTGAGTCCATTTGAGAAGCAAACAGGTCAAAGATAAGTTCCCTTAGTAAATTTGAGAAGTAACTGTTTTCTTAAAACTGTAGCCTTCTTTTCAATCTTTTTTTCTTCTTAATAGAACCTTCTGACTCCTGTTTTCAGGGCCACTTTCTCTTCCATTTTTTTTTTCAGTGGGCAAAGAAACAACTGAAATGTATTCATGCCAAGGTATTCATGATTGATGAAGATTATGTTGTTCCTGACAAGACCATTGCTGGTTGTTTGCTTTTAACCAGAATCAAACATTAAGTTGAGGATTTAGTCAGATGATAGTGGAGTCAATATTAGGACTGGGCTCCTGAGATTATACCCTTTATAGGCAATAGATTATCTCATTAGTTTAGCAAATTTACAAAAGGGAATGATACTTGGGAAGAAAAAATAGCCTCCAGAATAAGATGCCTAGTGTCATTCACCCTGGAAGCCAGCAGTATCATTGGTGCTGCAGGGTGGCATGGCCTTCTTAGGCCAAGCAGACAGGAGATCCTAAAATTGCCAGAGTAGAAAGCCCAGGTTGGGCTAAAGAGCCACATCAGTACCCGCAACACTGCACTCACCAAAGTCACACATCGGGTACAGAAAATGTTATATTGAATTAATGGACTTATTTAAATTCCAGTCATACTAATGCTTCACTGTGCCACCTTGGGAAAACCCCTTCTCTTCTTCTAAGGTGGGGATAATGAGAACACGTGCCCCAGCCACCATCTTTTGGGAATTAAATGGGATAAAACATGCGGACTCATTTTGTGAACTCTGCAGACCTATATCAAACTGTAAGAATGAAGAGTCAACAGCTGCCTCTATATGGCCACTTTTTTTTTCTTTGAAACAGGGTCATGCTCTGTCACCCAGGCTAGAGTGCAGTGGTGCAGTCACAGTTCACTGTGGCCTCAAACTTTTGGACTCAAGTGATCCTCCAGCCTCAGCCTCCCACATAGCTGAGACTATACACATGTACCACCACACCCAGCTAAATTTAAAAACTAATTTTTTTTTTTTTTGTAGAAATAAGGTCTTGCTGTGTTGCCCAGGTTGGTCTTGAATTCCTGGTCTCAAGCAATTCTCCCACCTTGGCATCCCAAAATGCTGAGATTATGAACGTGAGCCACTGTGGCTGGTGATATGGCCACTTTTTTATAAATGCTCTGATATTAATAGATTAGAGACAAAAATGATCATTTCCTTATGGTAATCTTTTCAACAAGGTAGGTAATTTAAATTTTATATATATATTATATATTATATATATAATATATGTGTGTGTGTATATATATATATAGCAGAGCTCAATAAAGCTAATATGATATTGAATGAAACAACTATAATCCTTAAACATTATTATTTACATGGATTGAACCTCATGACCCAGAAACATTTCTTACCAATGATTTTACAGTAAGTATTTACCTAGTTAGCCTATGAGATCAGCCTTAGTTTTGAAAATCTTATACCATCAAAGCAAAGTACAAAGAAAATACAAACTTAACAGAAGGTTGATGGTGAGTATTAAGAATGACTTTCAATGTTTTCTGAGGTACAGTCTGAGTTATTTTGCAAAATTAACTTTAAAAGTATCTTCATCCATTGATAAACATCAATTTAATTTCTGTGTTAAAAGTTTCTACTGTCTAAATAAGTAGAAACTTTATGGTTTCTGCTTTATGGTCTCATCATATACTTATGGAGAAGAAATTTGTTTACTACTTTTAGTAAATTCATAGGAAAATAACATTTTAATTCACAGGTTAAGAGTGTTTAATCAGCTAGAAGATGAATTGAATTCTCACGAGCATGAACTATGTTGGTTGAAAGACAAAGCCAAGCAAATTGCCCAGAAAGATGTAGCTTTTGCACCTGAAGTTGACAGGGAGATAAACCGCTTAGCAGTCACCTGGGATGATACCAAAAGACTAATTCATGAAAAGTAAGTCAAAACCCACCCAGTTCTTGTTTTTAGCTTCCCACTTATTTTGTGACATTGGGACATTGCCTGTTTTGCATTGATGTGATCAGTAGTTAAATATATTTTACCATTTTAGGTATTCTGTGTCACTTTCATAACATTGAAAATTTACTTATTTCTACAGAACTTTATTGAGAATGTTGCTTTGAGATAACAATTATAGGCCAGGCACGGTGGCTCACGCCTGTAATCCCAACACTTTGGGAGGCCAAGGCAGGCGAATCACCTGAGGTCAGGAGTTTAAGACCATCCTGGCCAACATAGTGAAATCTCGTCTCTACTAAAAATACAAAAATTAGCCGGGCATGGTGGAGGGTGCCTGTAATGCCAGCTACTCGGGAGGCCGAGGCAGGAGAATCACTTGAACCCTGGAGGTGTAGGTTGCAGTGAGCCGAGATCGCATCACAGCATTCCAGGCTGGAAGACAGAGTGAGACTCCTTCTCAAAAAAAAAAACAATTCCATATGGAATTCAATGCTTAAAGCAGGAGTTGTCAACAGTTACGAAGTGCTACCATGACAGCCTTAACTTTTAATTTCATATTTTTTTTGTTTTGTTGTAGTTGTTTGTAATTGAGGTATAATTTAAACACATTTAAATTTACTTTTTTTTCATATGCAATGCTATCAGTTTTGACAAACTTATACAGTTGTGTAACTGTTAAATTTCACAATGAAAGTTCTACCACCTAAAAAATGACCTTATCTCTTCCCTTTGCCCTTAGCCCCCCTGGCAACCAGGGATCAGTTTTCCACATCTATAGTTTTGTCTTTTCTTAGAATCATTTATAAACAAAATCACATAGAATGTGACCTGGCTTCTTTTATTCTGGCTTCTTTTATTTAGCACAACATATGTCATTGTGTGTGTCAAAAGTTCATTCATTTTTTTATAGCTGAATATTCCACTGAATGGGTTTACTACAGTTTATTCAATTACTAGGTGATGGACAATTGGGTTCTATCCAGTTTGGATGATTATAAATAGTGATTATAAACATTCACATTCAAATTTTTGCATGTATGTAAGTTTTTATTTCATTTGGGTAAATAATCTAAAAGTGAGACTGGATTGTATAGCAACATATATGTTTAACTTTATAAGAACCTGTCAAATTATTTTTCAAAGTAGTTGCACCATTTTGCACTCACACCAGTCATGTGTAAGATTTCCAGTTGCTCCACGTAGTTTCCAACACTTGGTATTGTGATGTTTTTGTTTATTTGCTTGTTTGACATTCTACTAGATGTGTAGAGCCATCTCTGTGTGTGTGTGTGTGTGTGTGTGTGTGTGTGTGTGTGTCTTTAACTCCTCACTGTGGAGCAGGACTAACTCATAAGCATTGTGCCAAGAATTGGCACATTTTGTTTTTAATTTGTATATCCCTGATGACTGATGTTGAGCGTATTTTGATATGTTATTTGCAATCTGTTTATCTTTTTAAATATTCAAGTTGGCCGATTTGGGTGATTTTTTTGTTATTGAGGTCTTTTTTATATCAATACAATCCCAATCAAAATGCCCACAGAAGTTTTGTAGAAATTGACAAGATGATTTAAAAATGTATACATAAAAACACAAGACCTACTAGAATAGCCAGTACAGTTTTCAAAAAGAATTGGAGGACTTTGCTGGCAGCTCTGGTACCTAAAATAATTAAGTAAGTAAATAAATAAATAACAAATGAAAAAGAATTGGAGGACTTATACTAGCTGGTTTCAGTGTGGTACAGGCTGAAGGGTAAACATATAAACTAGTGGAACACAGTCAGAAATAGACCCAGACATATACAGTCAATTGTTTTGACAAAGATATAAAGAAAATTTGGTGGAGAAAGAATTATCTTTTCAATAAATGGTACTAGAACAATTGGACATTCATATGCATTAAAAAAAATGACCCTCAACATATACTTTACATCATGTACAAAGGTCTTTTAAACAAAATTCAGAGCACATTATATAATGTAGACTATTAATGCAGGCATTTTAAATTGAATCATGTTGTGCAAACTTTATTCTGTATTATTAAACATTATCCTACATTGTGATTTCTTAGAGGTTGCACAGTGTCCTATCATAAGAATGTATCAGGATTTATTTAATTATTGACCTGTTTTTAACATTTTGGTTATTTCTATATTTTCTCCTATTACAAATAATGGTGTGAAGAATATCACTTTACCTAAATCTTAGTGCACATAATTTTATTTCTTTGGAAAAATCTCTAGGTGTAAACTTGCTTGCTCAACAGCATTTTATTCTTTTGTTATTGTTTCTTTTATGAAACAGTCTCCCTCTATTGCCCAGGCTGGAGCACAGTGGTGTGATCTTGGCTCACTGCAACCTCTACTACCCGAGTTCAAGCCTTTCTCATGCCTCAGCCTCCTAAGTAGCTGAGATTACCGGCGTGCGCCACCAAGCCAGGCTGATTTTTGCATTTTGAGTAGAGACGATGTTTTGCCTTGTTGGCCAGGCTGGTCTCGAACAACTGGCCTCGAGTGATCAGCCTGCCTTGGCCTCTCAAAGTGCTAGGATTATAGGCATGATCCGTGACACCCAGCCGTTTTGTGTGTGTGTGTGTGTGTGTGTGTGTGTGTGTGTTTGTTTAAAAAAAAAAAAAGCCTATAGCTTCCAATATTCCCAGAGGGTCTCCCATCCAAGTACTAACCAAGCTGGACCCTGCTTACCTTCACAAGATCAAATGAGATCAGGTGTATTTGAAGTGATATGGTTGTAGACCACCTTATTTTTATAAACAGCAGCTATCTTCTCATTTTGACAGTTTTCAGGGTAGTCATATCCAATGAGAATTTATTACATTGAGATGGAAGAGAAAATCTGATATATATGTTAATTACTGAGTAATCTTTTTATTTGTTAGTTTGGAGCTATGGTTTGTTTTATTGTTGTTTTATTTCCTGCAACATATGCCATTATGAAATAATTAAAACCACATGGAAAAAGACAATTAAAAAAAACCAAAACATTTGGGTGACTCATCTATGTAAGTTTGAGTTGGCAAGAACATATATTACTTCTTTGTCTTTGAGGTCATAGATTTTATTTCAATGGTTGTGTGCATCCCTCATTCACAGAGAATATTTTGGACATTGGAGTAAGTAGGATTAACCAGCAGCACTAGTTTGAGATCAGTATGTAGAAATATGCTTTTCTCTTGATTCCAGAATCCATCTATGAGTATTAATACCTTTATGTAGTGAAACATCAAGTCCAATTGTAGGGAACTCTCCCCTTTCCTGATACATGACACCAAATAATATATTTTCTTTAATCATTACAGTCAGGGTCAATGCTGTGGACTTATTGACTTAATGAGAGAATATCAGAACCTGAAGTCAGCTGTATCTAAAGTCTTAGAAAATGCCAGCAGTGTGATTGTAACCAGAACTACCATTAAAGATCAAGAAGATCTTAAATGGGCTTTTTCCAAGGTAAAATTCAAAATGTGTTTATGTTGGTGTTCTGCTTTAGTAGATCTGGTTTTTAGTCATAAAGCAATTATCTGCCCAATTCTTGTCTGTATACTTAGATGTGGATAATTCATGCTAACAAGCTCAACTTTTTTTCCCCTAGGAATACTGACATTCTAGGATTCTAGCAACTCAAGCAAATGCTGTTATATATATTCGTATAGTTAATTAATATCAATAATTTCTGCATAAGGTCAATTATGAATTAAATTCCCTAGAGGCAAATGGTTTTAAACTCATGACTTATCACTGACTATTTTATTAATTAAGAAATCATTTATCCACAGCATGAAACTGCCAAGAACAAAATGAATTACAAACAGAAAGACTTGGATAACTTTACCAGCAAAGGAAAACACTTGTTATCTGAACTGAAAAAAATTCACAGTAGTGATTTCAGCTTGGTGAAAACAGACATGGAGAGCACCGTGGACAAATGGCTGGATGTAAGATAATCACCTGGGAGTCTGCAAATCATTTCAATAATCACATTTCCCAATCAAATTTTTGGGCAAAGGGTTATTCAAGGATGTGAATTTCACTTTTTTTTTTTTTTTTTTTGAGATGGAGTTTCACTCTTGTTGCCCAGGCTGGAGTGCAATGGTGTGATCTCAGCTTACCGCAACCTCTGCCTCCCCGGGTTCAAGCAATTCTCCTGCGTCAACCCCCCGAGTAACTGGGATTACAGGTGCACACCACCACGCCCAGCTAATTTTGTATTTTTAGTAGAGACAGGGTTTCTCCATGTTGACCAGGCTGGTCTCCAACTCCTGACCTCAGGTGATCTGCCTGCCTTGGCCTCCCAAAGTGCTGGGATTATAGGCATGAGCCATTGCGCCCGACTGAATTTCACTTTTAACATTTAGTACTCAATGCGAAATGATAGTCTGAAGAAAAACAGTGCTCACATAAAGTTTAGAAATAGTAAAAAATGTATCTGTTTTGTAAAAACTTATCATCAGACTCTTGGGAATTTCACTTGATAGCCTCGGTCATAACAAATTATAACTCTGAATGTTTTTCTGTCCCAAACTATGAAATTATAGATAAAAAAGAAGAATTTATAAATATTCTACAGGATATTAAACCATAATATATAATAATTTAAAGTAATAAAGCTATAATTTTGCATTGGAAAACATTGCACTTGTAATTTACATCTTTGGGTTTTAGTTCTTGCTGTGTCACTTACCAGCTATGTGACCACAGAACAAGTCACTTGATTTTCCTGGAACTCTATATAGCAATCCATAAATATTTTACATTACCTTTCAGCTGAAAAATTCAGTGCTCTGTTGACCTCCTATCAAAATCTAGTTTCAGAAGTACTGTGGTTCCCCTACTTAAGCTAAATTTACCAGTTAGACTTTGATATTTGTGTAATATAATAAAATAATTTGGGGGCAGCAGAAAACCCTATATATATGCTTCCACTTTTAAAAGAACATTCTTTGGCTGGGTGCGGTGGCTCATGCCTTTAATCCCAGCACTTTGGGAGGCCAAGGCGGGCGGATCACTTCAGGTCAGGAGTTCGAGACCAGTCAGGCTAACATAGTGAAACCCCATCTCTACTAAAAATACAAAAAATTAGCCGGGTGTGGTGGCAAGCGCCTGTAATCCTAGTTACTCTGGAGGCTGAGGTGGGAGAATCGCTGGAACCCAGGAGGCGGAGGTTGCAGTGAGCTGAGATCGCACCACAGTACTCCAGCCTGGGAAACAGAGTGAGACTCCATCTCAAAAAAAAAAAAAGAACATTCTTTTCTTTTCTTTTTTTAGCATGCTATTTTTTTTTTATTTATAGCCCTTGGGATGTTAGTGCCTATCATTATAGGAAGAGTGATAAGCAATACTATTTTATTTTAATGTGCAAAATTGGTTGCTTTCATATGCATTATGTTATAAATATGTTTGAATCTAATTAATGCTAATTGTACCTAAACATTACAAATAAAAATGCCTATTGTTATTACTTTCAAAAATAAATACAACACTGTTCTTGATGGACCTTTGTCCTGTAGAATTCAACCTTATAATGAGTTACAGTAGATTCTAGTGGACCTGTTGTTGTTAGTATCCCAATTTACAAATGAAAATGCAATGTCTCAGGAATTCATACACCTCTCCCAATGACAGAAGCAATTTATGGATTGGTTAGCATTTACATGAGTCAGGTGCACTTATTAGATTACAATAATTTTTGTGAAACTGTTTGTCAGTCAGAATATACTTTCCTGATAAAAGAAGCATTGGTACTTTGCTTGGGGGGATGATCATGTTATGCCTCTGACTATGAATGCCATGGCTTCTGTTTCTCTCCTAGGTAGCAGAGAAACTTGAAGAAAACATGGATAGGCTGAGAGTAAGCCTGTCCATTTGGGATGATGTACTCTCAAGTAGAGATGAGATTGAGGGATGGTCAAACAACTCTGTTCCACAGATGGCAAAAAGCATCAGCAACCTGGACAACCGCCTCAGAGCTGAAGAACTGCTTAAAGAATTTGAGGTAAACTGACTGTGTTGACATATGGGAACTGGTGGCATATTGTCGACCAGAATATGAAAAAAAAGAAAAAAAAGTCTTAAAAGTGTATTCTTCTCTTAACTTTTATTTATTTATTTATTTATTATTATTATTATTTTTATTATTTGAGGCAAAGTTTGGTTCTGTCGCCCAGACTGGAGTGCAGTGGTGCTCCAGATCTCGGCTCTGGAATGTCCGCCTCCTGGGTTCAAGCGATTCTCCTGCCTCAGCCTCCCGAGTAGCTGGAATTACAGGCATGCGCCACCACACTTGGCTAATTTTTGTATTTTTAGTAGAGATAGGATTTCACCATGTTGGCCAGGCTGGTCTTGAACTCCTGACCTCAGGTGATCTACCCACCTCAGCCTCCCAAACTGCTGGGATTACAGGTGTGAGCCACTGCTCCAGACCTTCTTCTTTTTTTTAGAGGCATGGAAGAGCATTAGAGAACTCTTACCTATCTTTTGCTATTTAATTTGAATAGGTTATGAATAAAAGGATTTTTCTTTGTATTTTTATCTATGCTTATTTAGGGCTCTTTAAAGCATTAGTAGAAAAGCAAAAGTCTATAAAATCTATAATTGTTCCCATTCATCGGAGAATATGGCATCTTTCTACTTAAAAACCAAATTGGAAGTGTTTGTAATCTAGTAATATTTAGTACCTATTTTTCCGTATTCAAAAAAATCCCAAACTGCTCACTGAGTCCTTAGCATGCCAGGTAGTGGGTTCTTCCACTTCCTTTTCAAAAATGGAAGAAAATCAGAGATTGGAGGGTCACAGGCTTCCACAAGAGTCCCTGGCTTTTAAAGTTCTAGTCACCAATTCACTTTAAACTTTATTCCTATTTCTTGCAATGATTTGTTAATCATTCTTCAAACTCTTAATGAGCACCTAAGATATGTCAGGCAGTGTTTTAGACATTGAAAATATAATAGAAAAACAGTCCTACCCTCATAGAATTTACATTATTTATATTACAGTATATATTATATATAAAATATCAAGTAGTAATTGGGCTATGATAAAAGTGGAGTAGGGTAAAGAGAAATAGAGTGAGGAGATAGTGACTTTGGTCCAGAGAAATATACATGAATGAATTGTATTACCTAACTTATTTGTCTTTGATCCAAAGAACATTCTCAATGTTTTGTTATCTAATTCCAATCTCTGAGGGCGATCAGGAGAAGAAATTATTCAGACTAAAAGCACAGGCAGGGGTGATGGATACCGTAGTGTCCTCGGCTGTTGTCTCTGATGCTAAACTAACATTACAGCTCCAGAGTGGCCTGCACTGGATCCAGCTTATACCAGCTTGCAAAAGTCAATTGTTAAATGTTCAGGAATTTTGTGAGCCAGTGTTAAAAACAACCATTATTAAAAATTAGACTGTAAATAAATTTACAATTAAATAAGTTCCATTGAATACAAAGGTAATGACAAAAAAAAAAAAATAACACTTTCCATTATTCTTCTACACATCACTACTGTTACCTAGGTCTTTGAGTTATTGACATCTATGGTATCATGGTTGAAATGTTTTAGAACAATGTACTACTGTGTATGTCTTCCACTCCGTGTGTTGTGATGTCATGTCGTAGCTTACCATGGTGGTAAATGCTACAAATGAGGGCTTTTTGTGGGAGATTGAGAGGGAGGTGTTAAAGTAATCAACTGCTATTGACCTCAGAAATCCAATGATTCAATATGCTTCTGAGCCACATTAGATATGAGCAGGTTCAGTTAGTCACAAAGATGCGTTATTTATGTTACCCACTGTCCATGTGACACACTAGCTAATAAAATCAGTGAATTGGATTCAGCCCAGTGCCCACAGAGCTGTTCCCGCTGCAGTGTAGTGAGTGTAGATAAGGAGGGAGATTCCTCAGTTGCCTGGCCAGCTTCTGGAGAAAGCCAGAGGGACTGACAGCTCATCATGTCTTCCAGTAAGGAAATTCCTTTCTGAATTGAAGGCATCAGTAGGTTTGCTAGTGTCCACAAAGCATCAAAATGCCATTTTTGAGAGGAATAGTTTATTAAATGCTCCTTCGTGGCCTCAAATAACTAATGAAGTTTACAAGCCTCTCATTTGTATCATAATTCTTTGATCGTTCTTTCCTCTTCTTTATGTTACTATTGGTACAAAAAAAGGCAAAATAGTATATATCGATTTCTTAATGAATCTGTTTCTCCTTTAATATCCTTTAAATTTTTATTTGAAACGTTCGTTCATATTACAGATAGCCTACAGTAACTAGGCACTCCTTGTTAGGCACTTCAACACTCGCTTTGAAATGCTTCTTCAAGAGTTTCATGCTGCCATAGTAACCAGTAATATTAAAGTTAATGAATAAATGACAGTTAGCCTGTTGAAAATCCCCGCTGACTCAAGACTTTGGATCAGTGTTTAATTTTTTTCCAGCTTTTTTTTCCTAATAAAAAGGAGTGGAGAGAAACAAAAGTTCTGCACACTCCTTCACATTCCCAGCGGAAGCTAATTGTAACATTTTCCACGTTTCTACGTCACAACAGCCCTCAGAAAAATGAAACAGATTTTATTTTTTACACTGGCTTAAAGTCGGGGTATTTTGACAAAGTTAGCTCTTCTTGAAATTATTAAATGCCAAATATAGCATGTCAGTGTTTTTCATTAGTTATGCTTCTTCCCTTTTGGCAGTCTGAAGTTAAAAACAAAACATTGAGATTGGAAGAACTGCATTCCAAAGTTAATGATCTGAAAGAATTAACTAAAAATCTAGAAACACCGCCAGACCTTCAGGTAAGCATTTTGTAATAACTGCTAGACTTTCATCCGTTTTGTAATAACTACCATATACTAGACTTTCTGTCTCTCTCTCTCTATCTGAGTGTGTGTAGATATATATCTTATATATATGATATATATATATATGTATCTCCTTTATATGTCCTCAATGTTATCATCATCATCCTAATTCCAAGGAAACGTGGATCATATCAGACATGGGGGTCAAAATATTAATATATTTTCACATTCCTTGGGCCAGTATTAATAGCATATTTCCAACTTGAATATTATAATAAGGGTAGTTCTTTTTTTTCCTACTGAATTTTGGAAGCATTATCAGCCAAGTTGCCTCATGGACCATTTCATGTCTAGACAGGGACAGAACCCCCTCTGTTTTTGGTATTTTTGATGTTGTTTGTTTGTTTGTTTGTTTTTTGAGACAGGGTCTCACTCTGTCACCCAGGCTGGAGTGCAGTGGTGCAGTCTCAGCTCACTGCAACCTCTGCCTCCCAAGTTCAAGCAATCCTCCCACCTCAGCCTCCCTAGTAGCTGAGACGACAGAAATGCGCCATCATGGAAGGCTAATATTTTAAATTTTTTATAGACAGGAGATTTCACCATGTTGCCGAGGCTGGTCTTGTACTCCTGAACTCATGCAATCTGCCTGCCTTGGCCTCCCGAAGTGCTGGGATTACAGGTGTGAGCCACCGCGCCCAGCCTAGAAACCCCTCTTATGAATGTTGATATTCTTATTGATATTTCCCTAATGCTGTTACTCAATAACTGAGTTTAGAGGGATCACCACTGTAAACCTCCCTTCATGGCCCTTCAGATGGCACAAATCCACAGGAACCATGAAGCAGGCCGGCGTAGATCGGCACTGGTCAGGACACCTGGGCTATTTCAGGGCCCAAGCCCTGGAAGCATCCAGCATGGTGGGTCTCTTTGGCCTGCCAGCTCCACTGGCTCCAGGCTCAGGATTCTGCTGCATCCCTTTAGCTTCTGGATGTGTTACTGCTTTTGTCGATTTTCTCTACATTTCCTTTCTTCTTCTTGTGCCTTTGTCTTTGATTTGCTGCTTTGGGTCAAGCAATCAATCTAGTTGATCAGTTATGCTTTTGCTCTGACCTGAGACTCCTTGTTCATCCGTACCATTGGGGATGATATACATGCACAGGAATGCTAGAAGTTTCACAGGAAGTAAGAAGACACAAAGGAGGTGCTATTCATATGTAAAAAAAGATAAAGAGTCCTTATGCATGCCACCTGTGTTGGGGATATCAATGGTTAACAGTTGGACTTTTGCAGAGTTGAGGCGGGATCTTCAGAGAGAGTTATTGGTGTACTCTAGTCTTCTCTTTCTTCCTTTATCTCTCTCTCCTTTTCTCTCTCTCTCTCTATCTCTCTCTCTTTCACACACACACACACGTGCGTGTGCACATACACGCACCCGTATGTATACTCAAGGAAGTGTGAGGGGTGGCTTACCTTACCTCAAGGCAGAAGGATTCCAGCAGTGCCACCTGGAGAATAGGATATTTGTCCCCTGTATTTGGCAGGCATGGGAGTCTGATTTCTATCCCCCCAAGAATCCTAAAAGTGACAGACAGGCTGGCTAACTGCTGCTATATTTGCCAAAGGATAAATGACGGCTTGGGGAGACCTGCACCTGAAGGTTAGTTGGAGGTGAATGCTAGAGTGTGACCTCTGGCCCAAATATGAACCAGGAAAGGAAAAGAAAGGAAGAGACCACTATGTGAAGATATTATAGGTGGTCTAAGAAGGCTATCCGGGGGGTAAACAGACCTTAGCAATGAGAAGTTTAAAAAAGGCCTACAGGCTGAGGAATGAGAAAGTAGCCAAAGAACAGTGCACTGTCGTGTTTAGGGAACTTTAGTGGGAAGTGCAAGCATGAAAAAAGTCAGAAAAACCCACAGACCAAGGCCTATGGGAGGAGGAATGAATGCTAAACCTTGTCTGGCCTAGAGGGCACAGATGCCCATCCAGTGAGTCAGAACCCCTCACCTGCCTCCTGCCAGTCCAAGCCTACAGGAGAAAGACGCCTTACACAGGGTGGCAGAATAGAAATAAAACGAAGGAAGAGAAAGAAAGACATTTACTCCCTTCCACACTATGGGCCTCCTGCTCCCAGCAGATCTGAAGTGGGGGTAAGAATAGAAGCCTTCAATTTAAGTTAAGTTCAAAGTTTTCATTACCAAATAGGCCAGGATGTTTGAATTGTGGAATTGAGACTGTTTTTCAATGTATAGTGACTATATGTCCTCTGACTAACTAGGGGGCCATAGAAGTCGACCCTCCTGAGCTATATCATCCAGAGAAAAGAGAAGAACTAGCCCCACTGAATATTTTAAAGCAGCAGTGGAGACAAAAATAAAATTGTTTTATGATAAAATCCTACAGTGATGTTTGCCCCAGACAGTGTTACATCTGAGCAGACAACGGGTGTTTCCAGGGAGAATCAAGAGCAGATTTTTGGTCACCACCTGGGAATTTTCAGTAGGTCTAGCTCTGCTTTCAGAATGCCCTCTCACCTCTTCCCTGGAACCTCAGTTAGAGCTGCCACTCTCCCATCCAGGGTTAACACAATCCTTCCTCTTTCTATTTGCCTGTCACTTCATATGTTTGGCAACTGTGTCCACTGATTTTCCTTCTTGTAAAGGCATATTAGCATTGGAGCTGGCTTCCATGATGAGACTTGTGTGCCTTTGAACAATTACATGAACAGAATTTCTACTTAATGAGTGGAGATCTTGATGAAATCTTGCTTGGTTATTTAGTTTATAGAAGCAGACTTAAGACAGAAACTGGAGCATGCCAGAGAAATAACTGAAGTAGCAAAAGGAACCCTGAAGGATTTCACTGCTCAAAGTACACAAGTGGAGAAGTTTATTAATGACATAACAACATGGCTCGCAAAAGTGGAAGAATCGTTGATGAACTGTGCCCAAACTGACACTTGTGAAGGATTGAAAAAAGTCAAGGTAGGTAATAAACTATCATTAAGTGCTTCCATTCGAATGGTGATAGTAGTTCTCCTGTTTTGTGGTAACTATAATAAAAAATATAACCTCTGCTCTGAGTTACCCATACGAACACCAGACCAACTTATTTATGACATTGACCACAGCAAAGTAAGCAATGAAGAACTGAATGCAGGTGTTCAGAAATCAAAAGTGAATACCTTGAAAATAGAAAGCATGTGTTGCTGTAGCACCTGCTCATAGTCTACACTTGTTTAAAGTTTTTTTTTCTTTTTTATAAAAGGATGGAGCCTGTGGAAGAACTATTTGACTTCCACAAATTTTCAGACTTGAGTATTCGATAGTTTTTCATCACTTAATTATATTTATTGGCCACTATGCCTGCTTTCATCCAGAGAATGTATATTTTTTGAAAAAGAAGAAGTTGAGAAAACATTACATTTCCATGTTTTCTATTTTTTTATTTTTATTTTTTGAGATGGAGTCTCGCTCTGTCACCCAGGCTGGAGTCCAGTGGCACAATCTGGGCTCACTGCAACCTCCCCTCCCAGGTTTAAGTGATTCTCCTACCACAGCCTCCCCAGTAGCTGGGATTACAGGCACCCACCACCATGCCCAGCTAAGTTTTGTATTTTTAGTAGAGATGGGGTTTCATCATGTTGGCCAGGCTGGTCTTGAACTCCTGACCTCAAGTGATCCACCGGCCTCAGCCTCCCAAAGTTTTGGGATTATGGGTGTGAGCCACCTCCTGGCCCATTTTCATGTTTTCTATCCATATTAATAGATAACATTCCTAATCAGCTATCTGTAAAGGACATGCATTGAGTTGACTTTTCAACAAATGCATTTGTTCTCTTTTAGCATATTTCCTTACTGTACCAGAAACTGAGGTTTTTTGTTTTTGTTTTTGTTTTTTTTCTTTAAATTAACTACTGGTGCTTTTGGTAAGCCTGTGACTCTGAAACAAAGTTTAAGTGTCTCACTGAAGAATGTGAACTGTGATGGTCTCTAATCAATTGATTAAACCCAAGATCATGGACTGGAATCTATAAGGACCTATTCAGTTTGCTTGAAATGCTAGATTACACCTCATCTCCTAACTACTTCCCAACAGCTGTTTGTTCCCAAGGAGAACTTGGCAAAATTCTGAAAGAATCAATACAGATCTAGTACAAGTACTCAAAAACTTGCACCAAAATGTATACACCACGGAGTGGATTCAACAATGTCAATTTCAGATTGTAAAAAAGTACCATAGTGAAGTAAATGGAGTGTTTCTCTCAAGTTGTGAATATCCTTCATAATTTACTTTTATTCTGTAGGATATACAAAAAGAACTTCAAAGTCAACAAAGCAATATCAGCTCCACCCAAGAAAATCTCAATAGCTTGTGCCGCAAGTACCACTCAGCTGAGTTAGAGAACCTAGGCTGTGCAATGACTGGTCTGATAAAGAAACATGAAGCCGTGAGCCAGTTGTGCTCCAAAACCCAGGCCAGCCTGCAGGAATCTCTGGAAAAACACTTCAGTGGTGAGTTCTGAGGGGCCTTAGCGTGAGAAGTTTGTTTCCGAGAAAGAATCCAAACCAAATGCTGCCTAGAAACTGCCAGCAAAAGTTTGAGGAAACTTTCCAGAAGGGTATCATTTCAAATTCATTTGTGCTTTGCGATTCAGGCAATAGAAGTGCTGTGCTGGAGGCTCTCACACTATGCAGAATTTTTTCTTTCTTTTTCCTCTTTTTCCCAAGAAAGCAAGAGTCCACTAACTTGATGGTTCTGAATTTCATCTGCATTTTCTCCATATAGCTCATGTGTGTGGAAAATTACTTCCACTGCTCAAGTGGCCAGCAGCCACTGTCCAAACAACTATTGAAATTTTTTATGCCATGATGAAGTGACACAATAAACTTGGATGTTGGAAGAAGCCATAAAACAGAGGCAGCAAGAGGGGCCAGGAAATTGCTCGTCCTGTGGCCCTGCCTCTGCTTTCCACACAGCGGTGCCTGACATGGATCCATCATGACTCCCCAAAAGAGGAGGTGATTCCTCCCTTTGCCATCAAAATGGCTTTAATGTCCCTGGAGCATTTCTCTCCTTGCACTTTTACATATTCAGGCAATTAATTATTTTTCTTGACCAAGAGAAAAAACACAACAGGATATTAGACATTCTAGGAATATACATTTCTTTTTAGTCTTTCCTCTAAGATAACTTCTCAATTCTACCATGAACATTCACGGCTGTAGATCATACTGTATTACTTTATTATTTTCTTTCTGGAATATTTTGTAAGGCAAGAGGAAATGAGCTAAAGGTCAGAAATAATCCATTGTGGTAATGCTGGGAGCCCATTCAATGTTTTAGATTGACTCCTGATTTTTTTTTTTTTTTTCGAAAGAGTCTATGCAGGAATTCCAAGAATGGTTTTTGGGAGCAAAGGCATCGGCAAAAGAATCATCAGATCGCACTGGTGACAGCAAAGTTCTAGAAGCAAAGCTCCATGACCTTCAGGTATAAAAGTTGACATCCTTTTTCTTCTTCCCCAAAATGTACTCAAGTGCCTGTAGGCAGACCTAAGTTATCTTATTTCTCAAATCTTATCTGAGCCAATCTTCTCCTCGTCCCTAACAGAATTCAGCTGATTGAGTCAGAAGGAAATAGATAACATGATAAGTATGTTGAGAAATAAGTTGGGGCTACAGAATTTCCAGATCCCTTTCTCTCTCTTTTTAGCCTATTGACAATTCTTTGGAGTTCATTCTAAACTAAACCTAGTTTTAATTTTTATAACAATAAGAATATAATAATTATATCTATGTTATATGACTATTGTGGAGGAGTTTTAAAAAGAAGAAGAAATGGTTTGTGTTTTTTAGTACCTTATTGTCTATATTTAGAGATAGGATATATTCAAACTAAAATAATAGATATTACAGGTTTTATAGGTTTTACTGACTGAAAATGTATGAGCTCAGGAAGGAGAAGGCTGTGGTGAAGTAGAGTTAAGAAATGATTTGCAGAAGAATAGGCTCAAGTTAGGTTTTGGCCAAGCTTGTCAAGCGGCTAATCTGAGTAAAGTACTATGTTAAGTATTATGAAAAGAAATCTTTTTTTTTTTCGAGGTGGATTCTCACTCTGTCACCCAGGCTGGAGTGCAATGACACGATTTCCGTTCACTGCAACCTCCTCCTTCTGAGTTCAAGTGATTCTCCTGCCTCAGTCTCCCAAGTAACCGGGATTACAGGTGTATGCCAGCATGCCCAGCTAATTTTTGTATTTTTAGTAGAGACGATGTTTCACCATGTAAGCCAGGCTGGTCTCAAACTCCTGACCTCAGGTGATCCACCCGCCTCGGGGTCCCAAAGTGCTGGTTACAGGCATGAGCCACCATACTCGGCCAAAAGAAATCATTTTAAAAACTAATGAGAACCATGAGGATTTTGTGACTAATAGGGGATTAAAATAATGTTGATAATTCATTAGATTAGAAGTTACGATAGAAAGATTGTTATAGTAAAGGAAGCTGGTTTTGCAGGAGGTGTGGAGAATTCAAATGTAGAATTGTCTCCTTTTAAGCTTGAGATGTAACAAACTCCACAAAGAAGTGTCTGAGTAACAGTTGAGATGCCACTCTAGAGCTCTGGGGAGAGGCAGGGCCAGCCCTGGACTCTGGAATTCTTTTACTTTGTTAAAGCCCTGCCCAAGCATAGATTTTCCAAGAAAGAGATGCAGACCAATCAGGGGAGGGGCTGGAGGCAGCTAACCAGGTAGAGGATCTCACATGAACCCTGGGAGACATTGGAAACTAGACCATGTTGGTACAGTGAGAATGGGGAGAGACTGAGAACAAGACCTTGGTGAGAACGTCCTCGGTTCCAGCTCAGCCTTGTTTACACTATGTCCTCAGTGGTTCCAGTGGCTGGCTGACACCATTCTCAATGAGGAGCCTTGGTTGTATCCAATTGTATGCATCATTTTTACTCCAGCCTTGTTAAGCTTTTTCCCTTTGGACTCTGTTTTTCTTCTCCTGCTCTACTATTTCAGCTCACAATTGTAATGCATAGTCCCATGCACCTATTACCTTTATTTCCCGAAACAGAACATTTTGGACTCAGTCAGTGATGGGCAGAGCAAACTTGATGCGGTGACTCAAGAAGGACAAACTTTGTACGCACATTTGTCTAAACAAATTGTCAGTAGCATTCAGGAACAAATTACAAAGGCCAATGAAGAGTTTCAAGCATTTCTGAAACAGTGCCTTAAAGATAAGCAGGCTCTTCAAGACTGTGCTTCAGAACTTGGAAGGTAGGTTACGTTAACAAACATAGATTTCATCATACACCAAGTGTGTTTTTAAAGGCTTAGAGAAAAGAGTCCTGTGAATAAACAAATAACGTTTGACACTGTGAGTTTAAATTATAATGAGCTTTGATCATAAACACAGGTTGATACTAGGGCAATAATCAATTTTTCAGACTCTGAAGTTGTGACTTGGCTTTTTTTAATATAGAGAAAACAAACTATATTTACTAGTAATTGAAAATTATATAAATGCATATAATTTTTGTTTATTTGGTTCACCGATGTATAAAGCTCTGACACCTCAATTTTTAAATTATACAAGGCTTTTCCTTGTATGCACTTCATTTGGGACAGAGTCATAGCAGAAAACAACGATTGAATTCTGTGAATCTAGAGACCAATAAGGAATATATGTCATTATGGTGAATACACAATTAGAAAGGGAGAAAAAGCCACTTATGACTAGGGTGAGAAAAGATGTCAGTAGAATGTAATTGCCTCTCTGATGCAGAATAATTTGCCTGACTCTTGTCCAGCTTTCTTGGAGAGCTTACATTGTTTCCAAAACTTAGAGCTCTTGAGCTATATTTGAAAATCCCTTAAGAAACAAAGACACAAAGGCCACTTTCCCTTGTCTTCCCAGGGCTTCCATTGCCCTACTTATTCACTGGCCCCAACTCAAGGGTCTTTGTAGTAAGTCACGAAATTAAGTGCACATTGACATGGGAATGTAATCTTGTTGGCAATTACCAGCTGTGAAATCAATTCATATCCATTGGCCCCATTTCAGGGGTCTTCGTAGTAAGACATAAAATTAAGTGCTCATTGACATGGGAATGTAATCTTGTTGGCAATTACCAGCTATGAAATCAATTCTGCTAGGTGAGACGATTCTTTTCCTGCTTGGATCTCGAAAGAAATTGTCATGACTGTCACTTTGTTATTAAAATAAGTGATAATTTGGGTGGGTTAGTTGTTAAGTTTTGTTCTGTTTTAGTAACTTGAACATTCCTGAAATCTTAATTGCCATTTAAAAGACATTGTGACCCCAGCTATTAAAACTAATTTATCATAACAAACATGTAAGAATTTCTCTAAGGCATTTTCTTTTCCTTAGCTTTGAAGATCAGCACAGAAAACTGAACTTATGGATCCATGAAATGGAAGAAAGGTTCAATACAGAAAACTTGGGAGAGAGTAAACAGCACATTCCTGAGAAGAAAAATGAAGTTCATAAAGTTGAAATGTTTTTGGGAGAACTGCTGGCTGCGAGGTATGGTCCAGAAATGGAGCAGGTCCTTTAACTCTTACCATGTTTTAGACTAGTTGGTTGATTGTTTGGTTTGGTTTTGATTGGTTGGTTAGTTGGTTTGTTGATAGTGGTTTGTGCCTGTCCTTGAATGTCTGGAATACAAAGGCCATGCTGCACTCTTTGCAGCAGTGCAATATTCTGGTTAGAGTACAGGATGGAAGTAAGAAGCTCATCTGCATTCCAAATCCAACTCCTGTTTGTTCAATGAATTGGGCAGGTCACTTATCTCCTGTCACTCTTAATTTTAGCCTTTAAACATTGCGTTAATAATACTGTGCTTTCCTCTCTGGGGTTATTTTGAGGATCAGTTAACATAATGTGAAGCTGATATGAAGGAAAGAAAACCACAAATTCACACTGACTGTAAAGATAAAAAAATGAGTGCTGGCAGGGCGCGGTGGCTCATGCCTGTAATCCCAGCACTTTGGGAGGCCAAGGTGGAAAGATCACCTGAGGTCAGAAGTTCGAGACCAGGCTGGCCACATGGTGAAACGCTGTCTCTATTAAAAATACAAAAATTAGCCAGGCGTGGTTGCGGGCACCTGTAATTCCAGCTACTCAGGAGGCTGAGGCAGGAGAATTGCTTGAATCCGGGAGGCAAAGATTGCAGTGAGCCAAGGTCGTGCCACTGCACTCCAGCAGTAGTGACAGAGTGAGACTGTATCTCAAAACAAAACAAAACAAAGAAAAGAAAAGAAAAGAAAAAAACGAGTACTGTATATGTCAATTTTCATATGTTATTCACACATTTCAGCTTCCAGTTTCATTTCCCACCCACCCATCCTTTAATCTTAATAAACTGAAAGGTTTGATCAAGTCTGACTTTCTTTGTGGTCCCTGTTCCCAACTATAGTATTTATCTCTTCATTGCTTCCCACTGAGAAAATATTTCTGGCTCCTTTCCCAGGCAAAGTTCCCCGATCTGTGCTTTTGACCCTACCACACTGAGGGCTTTGCTCCCACATTTGTGCTCCACCTCTGGCATTTTCAGTTGCTTGCTGTCCTTTGGAAGATAGGGCACTTTCCACAGGGAAGTGCAGCTTGGCTTCAGCTCGCTGGGCTCCTTAACTGTCCTCTTAAAGAGCCAGTGCATTTATGTGAGAAGCAGAAGAGGATAGCACCCACTCTACTTTATCAAATAAGTCAGAAACAAGAATATTATAAATCATTCTACTATAAAGACACATGCAAGTGTATGTTTATTGCAGCACTGTTCACAATAGCAAAGACTTGGAACCACCCCAAATGCCCATCATTGATAGACTCGATAAAGAAAATGTGGCACATATACACCATACAATACTATGCAGCCTTAAAAAAGGGATGAGTTCATGTCCTTTGCAGGGACATGGATGAAGCTGGAAACCGTCATTTTCAGCAAACTAACAGAGGAACAGAAAACCAAACACTGTGTGTTCTCATTCATAAGTAGGAGTTAAACAATGAGAACACATGGACACAGGGAGGGGAACATCACACACCGGGACCTGTCAGGGGGTGGGGGGCTAGGAGAAGGATAGCATTAAGAGAAATACCCTAATGTAGATGACAGGTTGAAGGCTGCAGCAAACCATCATGGCACTTGTATACCTATGTAACAAACCTGCACATTCTGCACATGTATCCCAGAACTTAAAGCATAATAATAATAATAATAATCATCATCATCATCATCATCATAAAAAGAAATTCCAGAATTCAAATCATAGTCATTCTCTGTTTCCACTGAGTCCTCTTTTTAGTCAAACATGCCCGGTAGTCCTTGTCTTGAAAAACAAACATACAAACAAATGCACAAAAGAACCCATGCTGATGACAACTTGTTGGTGTGCTAGTTTGATGACTACTATAAATTGTCCCTGAAAGACATTGGAACATCTCAAAGAGCCCTTACTATAGTGTAAGCTCTTCATTTACTCTATGCACCCCAATTTCCAGCTATGAGTTTCTCAAAATCAGGGACTTAAGATCTATATCATTTCTATTCATTATCTAGTATGGTGACAGAAAAATACAAAATGTTCACTGAATTAACAGAATAATAGCATCATTGCAGCCATATAACTTTCTGAAAACTACGTTGCACTTACATTTTGCTTTTTAAATGTTGACTCGTGTCTAGATACAATAGAACACACCCAGCCCTACTTCCTTTCTTCCAGATGTTTTAAATGGCTTTCCATCTTCTCAGCTTTTATTTCTTCTCTACAGACTGCTCATTACCTTCCTCTGTATCTGCTTCTCCTGCCATCATTACACCAAAACTGCATTAGAGAAGGTGGCCCAAATATACTTCATCACCAAATTCAAGGTCTTTTATGTTCCTCTTTGTTTTTCTAATAATTGCAACTTTTTTGGCATTGATAAGCATGCAATCCTTCTTGCAGTTTCACTCTCTGATATTCCAGGACCAGATGCTAAGAGATCTTAGGTGTGCTTGTTTCTGGGTTCTTTCCCTCCAGCCTGGCCACTTCTGCAGACAATCCTAACGCACTTTTCTGGTCACTCGGGTTCTCCACTGGGCCACCTGACTTCTTTCACTGGCTTGCTGCTTGCTCCTCCCAGTCTTCTAGATTTCTTTTCACCATAATATTTCACTACTTGAAATATTTTAAGGAAATACCCTGTATAAAAGTACTTCAGTTTAAGACTCATTGAATTTTTATGATGCATTAGCAATTTATCTCGTAATAAGAAAGGAACTCTCTTTTCCTGAATTATTATTTAACTCACATCTTTGTTTAAGCTACCTTCTTGTTTCACCAAACAGATAACAGGTATAATAAATGGCTTTTAGAGTAGGTGTTATTTTATTTTATTTTATTTTATTTTATTTTATAAGTTCCAGGGTACATGTGCAGGATGTGCAAATTTGTTAAAGAGTAAGTGTCTTGTTGTATAACTCTTTGCAGAACTCAGGGTGGCCCATAGGACATACTTGTATAGTAGCCACTCCAAAAAACTTTGAAACATTCCATTTTCACAAGAGATTTGCTTTGTGTTCTTTTTCTAGTAGTCACAACAGTTTATGTTAAGACATCTCATGCTACTCTCTGGTATCCTGGGCTTTTTCCTGGGAAATGTGCAGATAAGAATTTCAGAACTCTGTAAAATGGGAATAAAACCAACCGTGCCACAAAGTGATTATGTTTTTCCCTTGATCTAATTAGCATGGCTCCAAATTAAGATGAGCTCAATACCCAAGATATAACAAGAAAACTTTTAAGCACTCCTACAACGACTTTTTGAAAGAACATTTTTTTTTCCACTTAGTCTCTGCACAATATTGTGTTAGGTCTTGGGAACATAAGATGAATATAATGGCCCTGGCGTTGGAAAGTGAAAGCCTTTTGGATTGAGATAGTCAGTATACATGGCGATAGAGCAAGACAAGGAGCAGAGGGCGCAAGGAGGTCCCACATTCTCCACCCACCCTGAGTTGGGATGCTCCTGGGGATGTGATGCCTGCACCGAGCTTTGAACAGGCAACTAGGAATGCAACAGTGTTGAGCAGAAGAGTTTTCATAAAGGAGGAATCTCCATGTAGATACAAGACAGCAGCGGTTTTGAGAATTTCAGGGAGCTTTTTCATCATCTGACCATTAAATAGGAATGGAGAGATGCTACAGAGAAGCCTGGAGAGGCAGCTGAGCCCATTTTCTGAACTGAATTTCTGGAAATACGGTAAGTAATAAATACGGTAGGCTCCACCACTGCTATTTGGATGCAGGCACAGCACAGACTGAATGGTATCCCCGAGTGGGTACTGACAACATTAAGAGAGAACATAAGAGAATGAAATAGCCAGGTCAGTTCCCAGCGTCTTTATTTAAAAGGCATGTCAGCTATGAGCCTGTGTCTGGTTACTGCTCCAATATCAACAATCGTTTGTCGCTCCCCTGCACTCCAGAATGTCGGAATTAATTTTCTTTTCTTTTTTCTTTTTTGTCTTTTTTTCAGAGAGTCTCTTGATAAGCTTTCCCAGAGAGGGCAGCTTCTGAGTGAAGAAGGCCACGGTGCTGGGCAGGAGGGCCGCCTGTGTTCCCAGCTCCTCACAAGCCACCAGAACCTACTTAGAATGACCAAAGAGAAACTGCGGAGCTGCCAGGTTGCCCTTCAGGAGCACGAAGCCCTGGAGGAAGCACTGCAGAGCATGTGGTCCTGGGTGAAGGCCATTCAGGACAGACTGGCCTGTGCAGAGAGCACTCTGGGGAGCAAAGACACCCTGGAGAAACGGCTGTCGCAAATACAGGTACATGCGACACCAGCCAGACACTGACAACTGCTGAATGTTAATTGGATTAGATTCACAAGTGCTTGTGTTGTGTCCTACTTGTTCTGTAAGCCCCTAAATGAGGATTGTGTGGGCAAAATGGAGAAACTGGGCAAAAAGGATATGGAGGCATCATTTTTCCCCCTCTGTAAGGAAACATTGTTGTTTTAATAGCTTTAAATAATTTTAAATTTGATTCAGTAAATATTCAGCAAGCGTTACTGAATATCTACTCTCCTCCAAGCACTCTGCAAGTTGCTGGGAATATAGAGATAAAAGTTAGGCCCCGTTTTCTAGGAGTTCACAGTCTAGGGGAAGACATCAATTCGTAAATTGTTACTTTCAATACAGTGCGTGTGTAGGGGCCATGACTGAAGCCATCAAGGGTATATTGAAAGCACAGAGGAGATCACCAACCCAGACTATAGCCAATGAAGGTGACCCTGAAAGAGATAAATTAGCCAGGCAATTAATGTAGGGGACTGCTGAGTTTTAGACAGGTGTGTCTTCATTTTCAAAAGAATTTATTGTGACTCTTTGAAACTGAAGTCAATAAAATTATACTTTCTAGGTTAGTGGCCCAAAGTTTTCTAAGAATTTATATTGGAATTAATCTTTGACTCCTAGGCTCCTGGATACCAATTTTAAGTAAATATTATATTGCAATAAGGCCCAGAGTTTGTTGTTTTCATTTTGAGATAAGTATTCCTACCTCAATTCTTATGGAAAACTACCTTTTTTAAAATAGAAGAAGTTTTTTACATGCCTCCTGATGTGTATTCTTTCTTCCTTCCCAGGATATTCTCCTGATGAAAGGGGAAGGGGAAGTTAAGTTGAATATGGCCATCGGCAAAGGGGAACAGGCCTTGAGAAGTAGCAACAAAGAAGGTCAGAGGGTGATTCAGACTCAGCTAGAGACCCTTAAAGAAGTGTGGGCTGACATCATGAGCTCCTCCATCCATGCTCAAAGGTACAGAACCTACTTTTAGTGTTTATTTGTCTAAGTCCAATGCAGTGACTTAGTAAAATGATGGAGCAGTGCTGAGGTCTCCTGGGGTGGAATTCCCAGCCATGTTACTGTAGCTTGCTGTAGGCATGACTGTCTTTGTCTAAGTTGTGGTTTCCATAGGGCGATGACTGGTTTTTGCTTGTTAGCTTGCTTTGTTTCTGTGTTCCTGCTGCATTTATAAAATATTTAAATCTCCCCTATTATCTCTCATGGAATCTTACATGACATGGGCTCAGCAAAACATCTCCTCTCAAGCCATCAAAGCAAGAATATATGGTTCTTTCATAACTTGATACATTTTAACTTAAAGAACATATAGAAAATTAAGCTATTGGCAGCTGTCGAGCTTAATTGTAAATCTATTTTTCAACTAAAAGTCATACCACCCCCATTTACATTATAGGAAATGGGTAGGGTGGTTTTGATTGTCACAGTGATGAGGGAATATCCCTGGCATTTAGTGACCGAGGCACAGAGAGCTCATATCCTACAAAGTGTGGAACATTCTCACACAACCAACAGTCAATCCATCTGGAATAGAGCCCAGCTGTAGAGCCTCTGTCGAAAATCACCTGTACCAGACACTGACGAGGAAGTAGGGAAGCCCTTGATTGTTATACCAGGTGGTGTTTTTGCTGTTGTTGTAATTATAAGTGAGAGGTTTCTACCTACCTCCCTCTTCTCAAAATATCCATGAATAATCTGGCTCATTTGTTGGACAAATGACCATCAGAATTACAGTAAAAAAGATCCATATTCTGATGGTTATATATCCTATTAGATCATTGACAAACTGGGTGCCCAATATGATCATAATAAAATAGATGAATAGAAGATTAAAGTTCATACAGAGAAGGGAATAACAGACACTGGTGCCTCCTTGAGGGTGGAAGGTGGGAGGAGGGAGAGGAGCAGCAGAAAATAACTGTCATGTGCCAGGCTTAGTACATGGGCAATGAAATAATCTGTGCAGCAAACCCCCATGACACGAGTTTACCTGTATAGCAACTCTGCACAGGTACCCTTGAACCTACCATAACATTTTAAAAATCTTTAAAGAAGATTCAAGTTTATTACAAAGCAAAACAAAAATAACACTACAGTTATCCACGGCAATATAAACAAAAATTCCTGGTTACAACTAGCAACTTGGAGGTTTTGTTTTGTCGTTGTTGTTGTTTTCACTTTTTCCTTTAATATGGAGCATAGGCAGTGACTCTCAAGGTCAGCAGGACTTTGCATCTTAGTAATAACTCACAATGGTCAGCAAAGAAAAAAAAATCAGATGCTATGGTTGTCTTAGTCTATATCATAGACTGCTGGAGCATGAACTAAGCTTCCAGAGGCTTGGCTTAGGCCAGTGTCCTAAAAGTTCATAAGAATATGGGTAGATAGTTTCCAGATGTTAGAATAAGATGTTACATGCAGGAAGCAGACTCTGGTACTTGACTCCACTATTTCAGCAAGAAATTAAATTTGACAGTGACATATTGAGCAATAGCAATGTTCAAATTGTTCTGTTAAAATAATAAAATAAAACAGAAAGGTTTTTGCCCTCTAAAAGCTCAGACACTAGCATAGGATGTATTTTGGAATACTCTGACTCAGACTATGTTACTAACCATTTTCAAAATGCACTGCGGGGCTGTAGAAGAATGCAGAGTCTTAGTGGCTCACACCTGTAATCCCAGCACTTTGGGAGGCTGAGGTAGGCAGATTGCTTAAGCCTAGGAGTTTGAAACTAGGTTGGGCAACAGGACGAAAATATGTCTCTACAAAATATGCAAAAATTATACGAAGTCACAGTCAAAATTCAAAAAAAGAAAAAAAGAATACAAAAATTAGCCAGGCGTGGTGGCACGCACTTGTAGTCTCAGCCACTCGGGAGGCTGAGGTGGGAGGATCACCTGATCTGGGGAGACAGAGGTTGCAATGAGCTATATGATTGCACCTCAGCACTCCAGCCTTGGTGACAGAGTAAGACCCTGTCAAAAAAAAAAAAAAAAGAACCGGGAGGGGGTGCTTTTTAGAAAATTATTTGAGGAACAGGTAGGACTTTAAAGCCTGAATGATGAAGTTCCAGTGGATCAATGGATGCAAAGATGCAAAAGCAACAGTTTGAGCAAATGCTGGAAATTCATTTACCACAGAATGTTAATTTCAGGTTCATAGGCTTGTATGCAAGGGGGGCTGGGGAAATCACTGCAGATGAGTTTAGAATAGTTTGTAATGTTTAATAATGGAGGGATTTTTCCTAAATGCCAGTCTGGAGAGCCTTTGTTTGACTATCTAGAAAGCTATTATATTTGTGACTATATTTCTTATAAATACTTGAGCATTCATTCACACATTCACCACAAAAGCACTGTATATTGTGTGTGTGTGTGTGTGTGTGTATGTGTCCCTAAATGAAAATCAACCTAACGATATATCATTTACACAGGAAGGATACCTTGAATTTTGAATTCCAGTCAACAAGTAATCACCATCTGATTTTAATAAGATAAACTATTAATAATTCCAAGAAAATTAAGAACCGATCTATATGAAATAAAATTTCATTGATGTTCCCATGCTGATTTTTAACAACATAACATATAAATGTGTCTTGTTCATTTAGGACAGTTAGCATTTGGAAGACAAATTCCAGATGCATATATGACCACAGCTGCTTATTTCATGTTTTAATATAGATTGACTTTATTCAAAGGACCTGAGGTAAGGATCTTATGGATCAGAGAAGTAGTGTTTTTCCCTGCACTAAAAAGCAATATGTTCATCACTTCCAAAAGCATTCAGTAGAACAATTGGCATGGATGTCATGACTTTGCGATTGGTTTTCAGTAGAGATGTCAAAATAATTCATTTTTGTTAATATGTGACATTAATTCTAGCACTTTAGAGTCTGTGATTAGCCAATGGAATGACTATCTAGAGAGGAAAAACCAGCTGGAGCAGTGGATGGAATCAGTGGATCAAAAAGTAGAACATCCCTTACAACCACAGCCAGGTCTGAAAGAGAAGTTTGCCCTGCTTGACCGCCTCCAGTCCATCCTGTCTGAGGCAGAGGATCACACGAGAGCCCTTCACCGTCTAATTGCGAAGTCCAGGGAGCTCTACGAGAAGACAGAGGATGAGTCTTTCAAGGACACAGCTCAAGAGGAGCTGAAAACACAGTTTAATGACATAATGACTGTTGCCAAGGTTAGTGCTTTATATTGAAAGTAGATGCTTTATAATACATTAATATAATATATTGATTTATATTAATAATATAATGACTGTTGCCAAGTTCAGGTAAAGAAGAAACTGTGGATTAAATTATTGGAGAATTGGCTGCTCTAACACTATTTATACATTCAGTAAATGGGTATGACATAAAGATCATTTCTTACTATGAATGCCTATTCATTTTACTCTTTCTACAATCTTGGGATTATTCTTTATTCCTTATTTTTTTCTTTCTCCACTATTTTAGTTAATCTATCTACTTTGCACATCAAATGTCACTGTTAAAGTTGTTTTTGTTTTGCTACACTTATGTTTGTTATATTAAATGCAAGTCTATTTACCTTCAAGATTCAATCACGTATGAAATACTGTGTTCATCTCTCCTCTTAGTAAAAATGGTTTCTATTTTCCAAAGTATAAACTCCTTTATAGAATATCAAAAATATATTTCCAATTCTCTATATGAATCTTTCATTTCCTTCGTGATTATTCTTTGGCATATTTGTAAATATTATAGAAATTAGGAGAGAGAATTGTTGTTTGCTGCTTTTTCTTTTCTTTGGTTTGCCTTGTTGGGAACTAACTCTTGTCTTCTTGACACTACAATTATTAACAGATGTGCATGTTTATCTTCATTTTCATCTTGGTAATGATTAAGAGCTATAACTCAAGTCAAAAAGACGGAAGTTTGAATTCTGGCTTTGACACTTTTGAATGTGTGACTTTGCCCACTATTACATGTTACCTAACCTCTCTAAGCTTGAGCATCTTTTCCTATAAAATGATGATAATAATAGTATCTTCCTCCCAGGACTGTTATGAAGATTAAATGAGCAAATGCATTTAAAGTGCTGAACAGAATGCTGGACACCAAGCTGACAAAAAATTGCTTTAATAAGAATAGTTATGACAATAATTATTAAGAGGATTGTTAGTGAGGGATGTTAGCCAACATACAGTAAGCATATATTTCCATACTAAGGTAGAAAATAGTAAACTTACAGGAAAATAGTTGCTTTTCCAAAGCCTGGACATTTAGTTAAATTTGATAGTTTCTTTTTAAGATATTAAACTCAGAGCAAATTCAAGAACAAGAATGAAATTTTCTGAGATTTATTAAGAGACCTCTATCAGGCCTGTTGCCTTATCTGATTTCACGTTCTCAAAAGGACCACTGTTAAGGTAGTCTTTTCTTTGTTTACTAGGAAAAAATGAGGAAAGTGGAAGAGATTGTGAAAGATCATCTAATGTATTTAGATGCGGTCCACGAGTTCACAGACTGGCTCCATTCAGCAAAGGAAGAACTTCACCGGTGGTCAGATATGTCTGGAGATTCATCAGCCACCCAGAAAAAGTTGTCAAAAATTAAGGTCAGAAAATGAACAGATGCTATATCTACATTGCTTCATTACTTCTTGAGTACAACACCCTTTTGATAAAGATTTTGTGGATGAGATTCTGTTATTTAAAATGTTTCCTTCCTGTTTTCTATTTGATGCCTCACTGATTCTAAACATAAACAAGTCATGAGAAGAATTCAAAAGACTTTACACTTGTGAACACAATGTAACATTGTCTTTACATTTCTGTATGCAAATGTGCTTATTGCTGTAATAGGACTGGCTAGGAAATGGCTAATTTGGTGGGCTGACAAAACCAGATACTATTGTTTAGCACCATGGAAGAAAAGTTTATGTAGTAACTTAGTTAAATGTATTCTAACAATAACCTCAGAATGTCATTCTGGATGTTTTATTCTGCTTTCCTAGAAGACATCCAACAACATAATAGAAGGGAGTACTTCAAAGGACCTTAAAATCATCATCTCGTTTACTCCACAGAAGGACAATTTCTAAAACAGAAATTTACCTTTTTTGGGGAGTTGCAGACTCTGGTACATTTTAGTAAATTTCTAGTTGCTTAAATATTAAATTGTAATCGTTTCCCCCCATGGAAAATGGATTTTTACATTAAAATGAAGCAGGAATGAAATCCTCAGTGGTTTACTTTTAGAGAAGGAAATGTTGGGAATAAGTAGTGTAATCGTGGTCAGGAATTTAAAACTCAGATTGTGTTTTGATTCCAAGATCAGAATATGAAAGTCATAATTTTTTTTTTTTTTTTTTTTTTTTTTGAGACGGAGCCTTGCTCTGTCGCCCAGGCTGGCGTGCAGTGGCGTGATCTCCGCTCACTGTAAGCTACGCCTCCCGGGGTCACGCCATTCTCCTGCTTCAGACTCCCTAGAAGCTGGGACTACAGGCGCCCGCCACCACACCCGGCTAATTCTTTTGTATTTTCAATAGAGATGGGGTTTCACCATGTTCGCCAGGATGGTCTCGATCTCCTGACCTCGTGATCCACCAGCCTCGGCCTCCCAAAGTGCTGGGATTACAGGCGTGAGCCACCGCGCCCGGCCAAAAGTCATAAAATTTATAGCTGATGGTTACAGTTGTAACTACACTTTGCAGATCTACATTTTTTTTTTTTTAATGGAGTCTTGCTCTGTGGCCTAGGCTGGAGTGCAGTGGCGCAATCTCGGCTCACTGCAACCTCCGCCTCCTGGGTTCAAGCGATTCTCCCTGCTTCAGCCTCCTGAATAGCTACAATTACAGGTGCCCACCACCATGTACTGCTAACTTTTGTATTTTTTTTAGTAGAGACGGGTTTTCGCCATGTTGGACAGGCTGGTCTCAAACTCCTGACCTCAGGTGATCCGCTTGCCTTGGCCTCCCAAAGTGCTGGAATTACAGGCATGAACCACAGTGCCCGGTGCCTGAAGATCTACTTCTAAGTGCTTTAAAAGTATTATCTTATTTAAATCTTATAACTATGTATGTTTTAACTGAACTAATAACATAAAACCACTTTTTAAGTCCTTTTTTTCTGTTTGATTCTGTAAAATTCTTCTTTGATGCGTTTCTTAGTAATATTCTAATTTATTCATCCATCCTTCCATCTATCCATGTAACCATCTATCCATTTATTCAGCCAGGACCATGCATTCCCTAAGGAACTTGCAGTCTAGTGAGGAACAGTGATCCACAAACTCGTCTTTATAAAGTAATACAAAAAATGTAATGAGAGCTTACTGTACTATTAGAGTTCAGGCTCTGGAATCAGAGAAACCCAATGCGGCATCCTTCTTCTATTGGCCTTCTAGCTGTGTCTTTCAGCAAGTTACCTGATATCCTCAAGCCTCTGCCTTTCAATTGGTTAAAAAATACATGCATAAAAATAGTACCTGTCTGATAAAGTTGTTTTGGCAACCAAATTAGATCATGCACATAAAACCTGTAGCATCATGCCTGGCACATAGAGCACACCCAGGAAGAAAATCCAGTGGATTTGGTAAATGAGTGATTAATTGGCTGTAGCATGACAAGGTGGGAAGAGTCAAGCGTGATGGTCAAGTCTTTACCTAGAATCTGCAGGACTATTACCACCTGAGGAAAATAATTGCATGCAGAGGAGGCCAGTGATAGAGGCGAAGACGTGAGGAGTTGCTTATTGATGATCAGATCCAATTTGAACTTCGAGGTAGTAGTAATGTCTTGGGGGCAGTTGCATATTCAAGCCTGAATTTCAGGTTAGGAAGATGGATTGAAGGCACAGAGGTGAAAGTGAATCGCATCTAATTTGTTGTTAAAGTCACTAAAATGGATAAAACCAAGACCTATGTATACAGCAAATAGAACATTGGGCACAGGACCAAAAGCTAGGTACTACCAATACTTAAGGAGCCTTAGGAGAAAATGATTTGAAAGGTAGAGAGAAAAAGGAGGGGAGAAATCAGAAGAGGAAGAGTAGGAGGGTGAGATGCCACTGAAGCTCTGAGTAGAGAAGGTGGACACCATCACAGGCACAGCAGGGCTGCCATTAGGAGGAAGACTGAAGAATCTCAACTAGGTTTGACAGTGAGGCTATTGGGCAACCAGTCTGAGAAACATTTGCACAGCAAGGGAAGGTGAGAAACCAGGTTACATGGATTTAGGAGTAAATGGCAGCTGAGGAAGAGGAGATAACAGAAATGGACTAAGGTTTCGAAAAGTTAATAAGAGAAAGTAAGATAATTCTTTTACAAAGGCTGCTTCCTGGGTTGACAAATATTCTTATTTGGAAAAGCCTTTATAAAGTGCTTCCATAAAGACAGGGAATATAGGAGAAGGAATTGACGGAAAGAAATTGGGATGGAGAAAGTGAAGACTATCAGAAACTGCCTCTCAGAAGTTCAGGTCCAGCCTGAATGTAGGTTACTGTGTGGGTGATTTTAAAAACCTTGGAGGAAATACATAAAGCACCTCCTCTGTCCTTCAGCACCATACCTATCACATCCACAGGAATAATCACTGAGAAAAGGCAACGCTAAAGGAAACGGTGTGTGGGTATGAGGGCGTGAATGCACATATGTGTGTATGTGCATATCATACATTTAAAAATGTAAATATAAGATAAGAAAATATATGCAAAAGCCATTTCAAAACTCTTGACAATGATGATGTCCTGATTCAAATTCTGAATGACTAGATTTCTCATTGCAAATATTGAAGTGTTCCATTTTCATGCTAAGGAAAATTGGGATAACGCATAAGAGAATATTTTGGGAAACTTCAAATTGGAAATTGGTCACAAAGGCAAAATAGTTACAAGTATTAAAGTCTATTAGTTAGACATAGCACTGGTTAAAAAGTTATATATTTTTTTCTTCATCAGGTAACTACTATACACTCTAATAAACAGGGATGGTTCTAATAAACTAATAAATAACTACTATACACTCTAATAAACCTGCTGCTAAGAAAAGGTTGAATATGCATATCATGCTGTGTGTAAGGATTTTCATGTCATTGTAATTTAGACTCCTGCACAACTGAATACTGAATACTTTCAAATGATCTATATTAAAATATGGCTCTATTGTATATAATTGTGAACAGATATATTTATTTCAGGTTAATTTAATGAGACTCAAACTATATTATGTAGACTAGTTAAGGCATACTTTATGCTTGACATAATTTATTAAGCATGCTTCCTACTTAACATTCCAATGTTTTTTTACTTGCTAATTGGTCACTGATTTTCTTCTTGAACATTTTTGTGCCTAATTATCTTTTATTTCTATTTAATCAGGTAGTAAAGTCATAATTTTGTAACAATATTAACAAAATCCTGCCTTTAGCAATAGATATGTCAATATATAAACATCGGACGATTATTTCACCAAGAAAAGTGGTAGTAAGAGAATCTATTCTCAGAGAGAAATGCCATGATTATATCAATTTACAATGCGATTTAATTTTATCTTGTCCTTTAGAGTATTTGTGTGCTTTAAGACCAAGCTAAATTGTTAACTTGGCTGTAGCTAAACCGTTAAATTTCTAATGACTTTTTTAAGGTTAAAAAAATAGTAATAAACGAACTCATTCTAGAGGTTACTTTAAACTTTTGAGTAAGTCCGTCTGTGAATGAATTATTCATTTTATATGCTACAAAAATGTTTACTTAGTATTCAAATATTTGGAATTGAGTCAGGCTCCTTCTTTTGCTGCAACGGGTCTGCTTGATTCCTAGTAGAATGGAAGTGTGATTTAAGCCACCACCCTGTGGAAGAAGATGAATTGAGGATAGAGACCATGAGCAGAACACAGTTCTGCCACAATCTTTATTAATTCAGCATCCACTTTGAAGGAAATATGGGTTGGATCATTTACAAGAGCAATCCACCACAGGCAAACACTTGAGTCACTATCTAAACATTTTCACATATGCAAATAATGCCTGATTTCAGGGTGTCTCTTTAGTCTGTTTCCGGATATTGAGGATTCTTGGGATTTTTTTTTTTTTTTTGCCATAAGCCTTAGGTGTTCATGATGACAACTCCCGCTATTATAATTTAAGAGCGGGCAGATGAATTGATTCTGGGTGCTTGTGGCACACTTCTTAAAACTTCCTAGCAGGACAGGGTCCCCCTGTGTACACAGTTGAAAACTTGCAGTCCAAGTGACTCACAGGCTCTTTGGTTACCATGGTGATATTCCATTACAGGAGCTGATAGATTCCAGAGAGATTGGGGCAAGCCGCCTCAGCAGAGTGGAGTCGCTGGCTCCTGAAGTGAAACAGAACACAACTGCCAGTGGGTGTGAGCTCATGCACACGGAGATGCAGGCCCTGCGTGCCGACTGGAAGCAGTGGGAAGACAGTGTATTCCAAACGCAGAGCTGTTTGGAGAACCTGGTCAGCCAGATGGCCCTTTCGGAGCAGGAATTCTCAGGCCAAGCGGCTCAACTGGAGCAGGCCCTGCAAGAGTTCAGTGCCCTTCTGAAAACCTGGGCTCAGCAGTTAACCCTCCTGGAAGGCAAGAACACGGATGAGGAGATAGTGGAATGCTGGCACAAAGGACAAGTAAGTTGGCTTCCTGTTTTCTATTGGTGGTTATGCTTAAAAAAATGTTTTGACTTTCATCATTCCTAAAAAGAAAAAAAATCTTGCTAACGAAAAACATGCAACATGCACACTTGGAAGAAGCATTTATCTTGTTAAATAAGCAAAGTCTGACTTGTTTCCTTTTCTCACATATCAAACTTTTGTAAAAATAAAGATTTGGGTTATTATGTGCGGTAGGAAACATTCGTTGTTAGTGGAGACATTTTACTTTCATTCCTATGGTGTAACAGTTAGTAATACTGTATTCAGCCATTCAGTCTGAAAAATGGCCTGTGGGCAGGGGCATAAATAGACAGAGAGTCATAGCTGTTTTCTTGCCAGTTAACTATTTCATACAACTAAATGATTGAATTTATAGCCTTAAAGGACTCATTTGGTAATCTCCTAAAACATAATGAATAGTTTTTGCTCCGATTAGCTCTCCTCTGTGTGATTTTGACATCTGTTCTTGAATTAGCCCGTTAACAGAACTCTACGTCACACTCCCTGGTCACCTTCCCGGGACTTTTTTTTTTTTTTTTTAAGAGCTAATGGCAGCTTCTTTAGAGTGTGAGAAAGGGAAGCCTACGAGGGAGACTGAAGAATGAGCAAAAGCTTAACCTCCTCATCCTTTCTTTCACTGTTAAACGGTATCTTTGAAAGCCTTTTCAATACTTCCAGTTTTATAATGCCCTGATTCATGGATGTCCTTAAAAGGAAGTTTAGTAAACTTCTCTGCTCCTATTTATATTACAATCATTTCAAAATAGCTCCTGCCAGTAAGAAAGTCATGTAGTATTTCCAGCAGTGTCTGGTTTTAAATCAAGTATTTGAAACCAATGCAGCATGCCGTAAAATAAAGCCTTCTACCTCTTTATTCTACTTTATTTATAATGTTTCTAGGTTTGGGGGTTTGCTTTTGTTATTCTGTTGCATTTCCCGTCTTTTGGATTTATGTGCCAGAATAAACCATAGAAATCAGTTCTGTCACACAGGGACAAAGTTGATCATTGCTCTATGTGGTATAATACGAAAAAATCAGTTACACTGTTTTGATTCCTTTTTCTTTCCCTTTCTTTGCATCCCAGTAATATGAGTGAAATTTTTTTAAAAAGGGAAGATTTGGTTGTGCCTAGATTACATTACTATTCTGTTATCATTATTTTTTACATTGATATTATTAGTGAAAGTAATAGTTGAGGCCTATAAAAATACACATGAGAATGCAGTAGCAAATATGGGTTTTCAGTTATATTAAACAATTCAAAAATGACAGCCCCTGTGTATGTCTGCTTCCAGATTTGACCCCAGGGTCAGTGCTTTCGATGAAAATACTACATTGCTTCTCAGTGTTCATATTTTCTTTTATTTCTAATAATGGCATTTTATCTAAAAGTGGAGATATTTCTATCACAATGAATATGTAAGAAAATGTTTACAAAATAGTAGATATGCTAGGGTTCTTAGAGCATCGTTTTGCTTTTAGGGAGGACTTGTCTTTGATGATCACAGTAAGAATTACAAGTGTTTATTTTATGCAATTAGATGACAATACTCAAGAAATTCTTTAAAACATAAAAACAGATGACATATAAACTATAGAATATAATATTGCAAAAATAATTCTATTTACTGTGTTTGCAAAACTCGTTTATCTTAATATCCATTGGGACATTAGTGTTGGAAATAATTTTCTTAAGCCGTATAAGGTGAAAAAATGCATTCTAAGACTTAACAGAATCAGAAATATATATAGCTGATATTTATATAATGAAAGACTCTACTGACATACTTTAATTTAGGGTGAAGTTATAGAAATGTTTTAAATGTAATGTTTTGGTCAAAAACTTTTCACTTTTAATGTCATCCCATTTTTAAGTAACTGACTTGAATCTCTAGTATTTTTATGTTTTTGTTGAATGCTAAGTTTCTTTAGTTCTTACAATGTTCTGTCTTAAGTAAAAGGTTCAATACGGTGTAAAATAGTTGGCCCTAGTTTAGTGTTTAGAATTTCAGAGAGAAATCGTTTAGTTGTTTATGAATTTTTGTAAATAAAGATGTCTTAGACTCCTCCAGCCTACATACCGAGTTAAATAAAGAATCGACAAACCAGCTGGGTGTGGTGGCTCATGCCTGTAATCCCAGCACTTTGGGAGGCCGAGGTGGGCAGATCACGAGGTCAGGAGATCGAGACCATCCTGGCTAACACAGTGAAACCCCATCTCTACCAAAAATGCAAAAAAAAAAAAAAAAAAAAAAAATTGGCCGAATGTGGTGGCGGGCGCCTGTAGTCCCAGCTACTCGGGAGGCTGAGGCAAGAGAATGGCGTGAACCCAGGAGGCAGAGCTTGCAGTGAGCCGAGATCGTGGCACTGCACTCCAGCCTGGGCAGCAGAGCAAGATTCCGTCTCAAAAAAAAAAAAAAGAAGAGAATTGACAAACCAAGAGAACGTCATTCCTGCTCTCATAATCATAGTCTAGGTGGGGAGATACACAAGTATGCGATGGGGATACTCCTTGTGATGAATGTCCTCAAGTTTCCTGTGTATCCTCAGCTGAGAAGCCCGAAGAGGTGGGAAGGAGGGTAGGGGGTACTTAAAGGAGTTGTTCTTTGAGCTGAGTCTTGAGGTATAATTAAAATGTGACCTGACAGGTGAGGTAAAGGAACAACATCAAGATGCAGGATCATTGAGGAGTCAGAAAACACAGGAGAGGAACCTAGAGAGGAGGAATCAGATTAGGAGGATGTAGTGCCACCCCAGAAAGAAATAATGAATATGTAAGTGGGTCTGTGAAAGTCAATGTGCAGAGGCAAAGAGGGGAGTGATGAAAGAAGCTGAGACACAGAATAAGCTAGCCTGGGGGTATCTCTTGCATGGAGCGAGAAGGAAAACAAAGGGAGAGGCCAGGATGATGCTTGATCTTCTGATTGACATCAGCGGGGGACAGTGGTGCCATTTACCAGGACGAGGAATGAAGCACAGGGCTGGTTTGTTGAGGGATGTGGTTTCTCTACAAATCTGGGCCATCTCTTGACAAATATCTCATACAATAATGGTCACAGCAACAGCTGTTTGGGTAGTTACTCATCTTTTTGCCCCTCCCCCTCAATTTATTTTGGTTTTCGCTTCAGTGCTACCGTTATCCACACAGTGTTTACATATTTGGGAGTCATTCTCCTGCTGATTTTATGAATTAGACACTTAGTGTGCTAGGAACTGTGCTAAGTATTTGACATTCATGATTTCATTTGCTCCTTGTGACAACCCTATGAGAGGAACACTCTGATTGCAGAGCACCTTGTGTAACTCAGCTGACCATGGCCTCGATTTCAGAGGTGTACTTTTCAAGTCCTAAGGCTTTATTTTGGATTGGGTGTACACAGTACTGCAGCTATTCACCTGTCTCCCTCATCTATTAAATAGTGAGTTCTTCAAGAACAAGAATATTACCTTTATTCGTGGGGAGACGAGGGATCCCAGAATCCAGCAAAATGCTTGGCACATAGTAGACATTTAGCAAATACTTGATGACTTTATGAACGAAACTATGAAATAAATGAATTACTATTTAAACCAGACTCATGGATTATGAGAAATTTTTAATGTAAAAGCTGTATATACTACATAAAATCCATTGAAACAGGATTCAATTTTGTATATATATACACACACACACACACACACATATATATATATATTTTTTTTCTTTGAGACGGAGTTTCATTCTGTCCCCCAGGCTGGAGTGCAATGGCACAATCTCGGTTCACTGCAACCTCCATCTCCCGGGTTCTAGTGGTTCTCCTGCCTCAGCCTCCCAAGTAGCTGGGATTACAGGCACCCACCACCACGTCTGGCTAATTTTTGTACTTTCAGTAGAGATGGGATTTACCATGTTGGTCAGGCTGGTCTTGAACTCCTGACCTCAGGTGATCCAACCACCTTGGCCTCCCAAAGTGCTGGAATTACAGGCATGAGCCACTATACCTGGCCCTCAATATACATATTTAATCCAAAATAAGTGTTGCTTTTCTTTAAAATGATTTCTTTTCACCTTTAAAAAATATACATATCTCCTGATGGCCTAGTCAGACTATTTGTAAACAATGTAGGCTATTTTCTCTTTTCTTTTTCTTGTCTTATTTTTAAGTCATTTGACCACTTAATCACTTAACTACTTTGCAATATTTGATACTAGAGTGTCTATCCACGGCAAGAGAAAAGGGACAAATGAGCCGGGTGCTATTATTTGTCAGAGAAATCCTGAAAAGAGGCCTCGTTTCTTCATTGAATCTGCTATGTTGGTTCCTCTGTCACTTATAATATGATTGATGCATGTATAGTATGAAGATATGGAGATCACCCAACGTAAGTGCTTGCTTCTCTGTCTCATTATTTCTGAACAGGAGATAGTGGATGCTTTGCAAAAAGCGGAACCTAGAACAGAGGATCTCAAGTCTCAGCTGAATGAACTTTGTCGATTTTCCAGAGACCTGAGTACCTACAGTGGAAAAGTTTCTGGCTTGATTAAAGAGTATAATTGGTGAGCATGAACCTTATTGGAGTTCAAGATATTTTTATACAAATTAGAAGCTAGAGGTTTATTTTAAGGTGTAATTTCAAAATAATATTAATTCAGCATTAAATATATTACTAAATGAGGTAAGTGCACATTCTAAGAACTGCTGATTCTATCAAACATGATTTTCATCAACTTTATCACTTTTTCCTGCTGTTAAATTTTTGCATCACCCTTTCAGTCTTTGTTTGCAAGCATCCAAGGGCTGCCAGAATAAAGAACAGATTTTACAGCAAAGATTTCGAAAAGCCTTCAGGGATTTTCAGCAGTGGTTGGTTAATGCAAAAATCACTACCGCCAAGTGCTTTGATATACCTCAAAATATTAGTGAAGTTTCAACTAGTCTTCAGAAAATACAGGTAAGGGTGTTATCAATTAATTCTAGAAGCGGGGTTGATGTGAATTAAAGTTACTTCCAAATCAAGGGTCCCCAACTCCTGGGCCGCAGACTGGCCTGTTAGGAACCAGACCGCACAGCAGGAGGTGAGCAGCAGGCCAATGAACATCACTGCCTGAGCTCCGCCTCCTGTCAGATCAGTGGCAGCATTAGGTTCTCATAGGAGCGTGAACCCCATTGTGAACTGTGCACACAAAGGAACTAGGCTATATGCTCCTTGTAAGAATCTAACCAATGCCTGATGATCTGAGGTAGAACAGTTTCATCCCGAAACCATCCCCCCGACCCACCCCGTCTGTGGAAAAATTGTCTTCCATGAAGCCACTCCCTGGTGCCAAAAAGGTGGGGGACCGCTTCTCTAGATCTTTTCAGAAGAGCATCGCATATAAAAGTTTTGCCTAAGAAATTCAAATTTCAAATAAATCCCCACTTAAAACAATTGATTCTGTATATGAAGAGGAACCAATTCATTTATATAAATGCACACTATTTTTACATATTAATAGTGATCTAGGAAATAATAAAACGTTTTTTCTATGTGATAAGCATTGTTCCTGAGCACGCTAAGTGGATTTTCTCATTTACTTTTCACAACAACCATTTCAGGTATGTAAATTTATTATTGCCAGTGTACAATAGGGTAAAAGCGTCAGTGAGGTCACAAAGCTGGTGTGTTGAGATAGCCAGAGCTGTGGGTCTATTTTATGTTTGTTCATTCGGGTTTATTTTGCTAGTCTTTTCTTTACCTAACTGTAACTTCATGGTGCCAATTCACATACCACCTTAATTCATTCAATAGCATTTTTGAGGCACAGTTGTTGAAATTGCCTTTTGTACTTGTATGTCCTCTCATTTCACGTAGCAGCAGTTCTGAGTGATTGGTTATGAAGTTTGAGTTTCTTTCAGATGGCGCAGGTATGTAGAACACTGTGTAAGCACTTGTTCTTGAAGTGTCTCTAGTAGGAGCAGGCTCTGAAACAGTATTGTTCATATCTAGTTCACCTTTTAAAATTCTTAGTTAATAACTTAATATAACAGGACAACTCTGCCTTTGAAAATTTGCTCCATTTAAAATTCTTCCCAGTCAGGTGCAGCGGCTCACACCTGTAATCCCAGGACTTTGGGAAGCTGGGGTGGGCGGATCACTTGAGATCAGGAGTTTGAGACCAGCCTGGCCAACATGGAGAAACCCTGTCTCTACTAATAAAATATGAAAAATAGCCAAGTATGGTGGTGGGCGCCCATAATCCTATCTACATGGGAGGCTGAGACAGGAGAATTGCCTAAACCCAGGAGACGGAGATTCCAATGAGCCAAGATCGCGCCACCACACTCCAGACTGAGCTATAGAGCGAGACTATCTTAAAAAATAGATAAATAAATAAATAAATTAAATAAATAGTAAAATTCTTCCTGTTTTGTTTCAGGCTTGGGGGTAGAACTGCGGAACCTCAATCACCTATTTTTCTGTGTTGGAGAAACACAATATTATTTTTCTTTTCTTTTCTTTTCTTTTTTGAGAAAAGTTTTCACTCTGTCACCCAGGCCGGAGTCCAGTGGCCCTATCTTGGTTCACTGCAACCTCTGCCTCCTGTGTTCAAGCAATCCTCCTGCCTCAGCCTCCTGAGGAGCTGGGATTACAGACATGCGTCAACACGCCCAGCTAACTTTTGTATTTTTGGTAGAGACAGGGTTTCAGCGTGTTGCTCAGGCTGGTCTCGAACTCCTGGGCTCAGCTGATCTGCCCGCCTCGGCCTCCCAAAGCGCTGGGATTACAAGCGTGAGCCACCGCACATGGCTAGTACTATTTTAGAGGACAGCCTTTGGCGTTTTCTCTGACCCTCCCACCACAGCATGCCTCCATGGACAGGGGTGGCCATCCGTTAAGACACACGTCCTGGCAGAGTTTCTTTAATCAAAATCTACAACAGAATATCTGTGCTTCTGTTTCTTGTCAGAATAAATAACTTTGAGCTTATGCTTTCAATTTCTTCTTTAGCACTTGAAAATATTATTGAGAATTAACTGTAGAATACAGAATCTACCCATTTTTTCTAGAAGACGACTATTCTTTGAGATCTAGCCACATGAAGGGAAAAGTACATATCGTAGCTACACTTTATTAAACTACACTTTGTCCTCATAAGGACAACCCTATGAAACTCTCTCTTGTTGTTTTTTTGTAAGCCACTACTAATAATGTAATCTGCTCCATTTAATAGCATTTATTTTAATAAGATTCCCCACGGAAATTCATCTCCTGTCTTTTCCTAGAGAGAATTGTGCTTCTGCTGAGTAGATGGTGTGTTTTTATCCTGTGGGCTCTGTGAGTCTTGTCCCTGGTTGTGTTTACTCTTTTACTTTGGCAGCTAGGATCCTCAGAGCCAAAATCATAATCCAGCTCCACCAACTATATGGAACTACAAAGCATTTGTTTTGTAAACGAGTCTTAGCCAGAGTTTATTCTATTTCACAACTCTTATTTTCCCTTGGTCTTCATTTCTTCTCCTGTTTATTTTTATCAAATTTTTAATATTTTATGAGATAGCTCACCACTTTTTTGAGACAAGTCAGAATTTAGTAGATAAAGTAGTTTGCAATTTGACTATTAAAGGATGACCTGGATCATTTAACATATACAATAAAAAGAGTTTATTTCCTTTTCTTTGACTTTATTAAGAAATAATAGAGGGCGGGCATGGTGGCTCATGCCTGTAATCCCAGCACTTCGGGACACTGAGGCAGGTGGATCAGGAGGTCAGGAGATCAAGACCATCCTGGCCAACATGGTGAAACCCCATCTCTACTAAAAATACAAAAAAATTATCTGGGTGCGGTAGCATGCACCTGTAGTCCCAGCTACTCAGGAGGCTGAGGCAGGAGAATTGCTTGAATCCAGAAGGCAGAGGCTGCAGTGAGCCGAGATCACACCACTGCACTCCAGCCTGGGTGACGGAGCGAAACTCTATCTCAAAAAAAAAAAAAAAAAAAAAAAAAAAAGAAGAAAAGAAAAGAAAAAGAAAGAAAGAAAAGAAAAGAAATAATAGAAACAACACAGAACATTTTTATTATGCCTAATTCTATATTTTCTTTTGTAGGAGTTTTTGTCAGAAAGTGAAAATGGTCAGCACAAGCTAAACGTGATGCTGTCCAAAGGGGAACTTCTGAGTACCCTGCTGACCAAAGAGAAAGCGAAAGGGATCCAGGCCAAAGTTTCAGGTGCAAAAGAAGATTGGAAAAATTTTCATTCAAATCTCCACCAAAAAGAATCTGCTTTGGAGGTATATATAGCCATCCACATGGAAATATTATGTGTTATTTGTTATTGCTGTTGTTAGTGAAACCACAGTTTCTGTATATCAAAGTCCCCTTGTCAATGATTTTGGTCACTCCGTCTCTGAACGTAAGAGGACAAAGGGCTAACAATAAGATATAGCCCAATGCTAGAAGTGGGAGCCTCCCTGATGAATTAAGTAGCTTCTTGCATGTTAGGGTCTCTTGTCACTGACCTGCCCTTGCAATCTCCCAGCAGGGACAGTCAGTTTTACATTTCAGCAGAACACTTAGCCTTTCATGTGAACTGCCTCAATTCTGGAAGGTGGTCTAGGAGAATAAACAGGAATATCTATATAAGCCACAAAATGTTACAGATGAGTGTGTATATTATAACTAATGCAAATGCCAGGTAGTAGGTTTTTAGGCATTAAGTATGCAGAAACAATGTTTATATAATTTTATTTTTTCCAGACACAATGGAAGATGAATCTATTATAACCATTAAATAGTTACTGCCGCAATATAATTATTTTTTTTCTTCTGAGATTATCTATTTTATGTATCGACTCTTCTTTCAGAGGAAAATTTAGAGACATAGAGGGTATCTTTTCCTTTTAAAACACTTTTTGGCAGAATAGATCCTTCATTTGCTTATGATCATTATTGATGAAGGTTGGGAAAAGATAATGATAGAGAAATAATATTCAGTAGGAGAAAATGTGTATTTCCTCAATTCTTTCCTGATCCAAGACCATTGATCTCTCTTTTGTAATGGTGACTGTTTTTTCATGGCCAGTACCCTCCATTTAACAGAGTGATAACCATTGTGCCTAGAAATGTTTCCTTAATCCTTCAGGAATTATTAATGCTATGTGGTCTGACCTGGGGGGCATCAGCTGTTGAGTGTAGCATATTTAGCATTGATTACAAGGTTATCTAGTTCAAGAGATGCCCAAGAGTGGGTGAGTGGGTCATGAATTGCCTGTTTTCTTAATCTGCTGTTCCCCTCAGAGTAGGTATCTGTCTATCTGTTTTGATTCTTTCCTTTCCTTTTTCCCTTCCTTTCTCTTCCTTTCCTTTCCTTTCCTTTCTTTTCCTTTCCTTTCCTTTCCCTTCCTTTCCTTTCCTTGCCTTGCCTTGCCTTTCCTGTCCTGTCCTGTCCTGTCCTGTCCTGTCCTTTCCCTTCCCTGCCTTCCCCTCCCCTCTCCTCCCCTTCACCTCATCTCCCCTTCCTGTCTCCTTATTCCTCCCTCTCCCCCTCCTCTCTCCTCCCATCCCCTTCGCTTCCCCTCTCATCTCCTTTCTTTTAAAACCTAAATTTCTGATCATGGTCCCCCATTTGCCCTGTTTTGTGGCATATTAGTTCATTCTCACAATGCTCTGAGGACATACCCAGGACTGGGTAATTTATAAAGGAGAGAGGTTTAATCGACTCACAATTCTGCAGGGTTGGGGAGGCCTCAGGAAACTTACAATCATGGCAGAAGGGGAAGCAAATGGTGGCAGGAAGTAGAAGTATGAGCAAAAGCAGGAAAAGCCCATTATAAAACCATCAGATCTTGTGAGAACTCACTATCATGAGAACAGCAGCATGGGGTTCACCACCCCATGATTCAATTACCTCCCATCGGTTCCCTCCCAAGACACATGGGGATTATGGGAACTGCAATTCAAGATGAGATTTGAGTGGGGACACAGCCAAACCGTATCAAGTGGCCCCATGAGACTCCAGTAGCAGGAAGATGGAAACACCTTGAATTTATGAATTTAATTATTCCACAAATATTTGTTGAGCATCTTCTGTTTGTGAAGGACTAGTCTAGGCTCTGGGGCTATAGCAGAGAATAAAACAGAACCAAGTCCCTGCCTTCATGCAACCTAAATTTTAGTAGAATACTCCAGAAGTTATTTTGATATTTTACATTTGTGAGATACTAACTTTTCAAAGGATTCTTACAGCTAACCCATCTCCCTCAGAGGTGAGTAAGGCAGATGTGATTTTCCCCATACTGTAGACATCCCAGACCAGATACAGGTGGAACCTTCAGCTATTCTCTCATAAGCGTCATTAGCTCTTGCCATTTAGATTTTTCAGCTAACCTTTATGTACTCCCTCTCGGACAAAACTACCTGAAGTACTGGTTGTTTTTATAGCCTTTAGTTGACTCACAGTGTAACATAAATAACAAATTCACATTCACATCCACCTACCACTTTATAAGTAAGACACAGTAGATGCAGACACCTTTGCTAAAGTTAAATAGTACCATATAAAACTTTATCAAACACATTTTACACCTAGGGTACTACATAGTAACTGTGAAAGTATTTATGATATTCTTATGTGATAAGCACATAACATTATTTAGTATTTCTTATCACTTTATAAATCAGAATAAATTATTTATTAACAACATAAGCATGTAAACTACATGGATATGCTACTTCTTGTACCCCCATTAATGAAAATCAACCAAATGTTGACTAACGTTTCTTTACATTCCTGTAAGGTACTATGGTGTGTCTCAGGAAGTATCAGACCCGGGCCCTCCCCTCATGGAGCTTGCAGTCTAGTTTTGGAGACAAGGCATATCTGCATCAGATGAAAATTCACAATCCAACCTTGTCTATGATGAAGTATATAGGCATGGTATAGACAACAAATGCTCTGAAAGTTGAGAAATGGGTGTGATCTCAGAAGTGGGCTGGAATGTTAGGGGGTAAAAATTCTATTTTCCAAAGGAGAACCCTAAAAAGTTCTTAAAGGATGTTCAAAAAATGTATTTGTGCCAAGGTAAAAGATGGAATGTTTCAGACTTTGGGGCAGACTTTGTTTTTTTGTGGATGTTTTTGAGACAGAGTCACCCTCTGTCGCCCAGGCTGGAGTAGAGTGGCACAATCTCAGCTCACTACAAGCTCCACGTCCTGGGTTCAAGCAATTCTCCTGCCTCGGCCTCCTGAGTAGCTGAGATTACAGGCACCTGCCAGCACAGCTGGCTAATTTTCTGTATTTTAGTAGAGACGGGGTCACATCATGTTGCCCAGGCTGGTCTTGAACTCCTGAGCTCAAGCTATCTGCCCACCTCGGCCACCCAAAGTGCTGGGATTACAGGCGTGAGCCACTGCGCGCCAGCCTGGGTGGATTTTGAATGCCAAGTGAAGGACCTTGGACTTGCTATTAAAATATTTTCTTGTCCTGGACACCGTCTAAAACCTTGCAGAATCTAAAGATCCAAATGAAAGACTTTGAAGTAAGCGCTGAGCCTATCCAGGACTGGCTGAGTAAAACTGAGAAGATGGTCCATGAAAGCAGCAATCGCCTTTATGATCTGCCGGCAAAGAGGAGGGAGCAGCAGAAGCTCCAGGTGATGAACCCGCCTCCCCAGATCCCCATCTGACCGTGTCTTTGTCCCGTCCTCTGTCGACTCTACAGATGCATGCTCAGCACCCTTGAGTTAGACTGTGCCACCGTGAGATGTAGTGTGTTCTTTCCCCATTGCTGGCGGATTTTATGTTTTCTGACTTTCCTTGGAAGTATGATTTGTCTCCTTCCATGATTTGTGCTCCACGGTGTGTAGATTGGAGCTAATAAAGCCTCCAGAGTACATGGACGGCCTGCCAGTGTTGATTTCCATGGTCTCCGGGCCAAAGCTTCGTTCGCGATGTGCTTTTCCCCAGCCTCTGAATAGTAACTTGCTTGTGCTTTTCAGTCTGTCCTTGAGGAAATACACTGCTACGAGCCTCAGCTCAACAGGCTGAAAGAGAAAGCTCAGCAGCTGTGGGAAGGACAAGCTGCCAGCAAGAGCTTTAGGCACAGAGTGTCGCAGCTATCTTCTCAGTATCTAGCGCTAAGCAATTTAACAAAGGTAACGCCTGGCACGTGCTGTGTGTGAGTGTGATACTGATGTCGCAAAACTGGAGTTGCAGCAGGTTCTGCGGGGTGTGCATTGCGTCCTGACCTGCCGACAGTGTGGGTCTCCAGGTCAGCAGTAAGGGGCGTGTGTGCTGTTTCCCTCGCCTTGCAATCTGAGTTCGTCACTGTTGTTGCATCAGCTTGATGTGGCTCTCTGAAAAGGCCGAAACAGGTTTCAAAAATTGAAAGGACTTCCAGTCTTCATTATTGCTTAAGATATTCCTTTTAATACTGAAATGATACGTTCCCCAGAGCTTCGATTTGGAAGATTCAAATCATAAACATAAAGCAAAGCTCAGAGCCTTTGTTCTAAAGAATCCCAGATTAAATTGCTTTAGAAAAACATGAATTCTAAACAGTTTAAATTTTATTAAAGTATATATAGCGGTATTTTTAAAAAAATCATCTGAATCTGGGCATTAATTATATAGTAGTCAAGGATGTGTTGATTGAGAGTTTCAGTTCAGATTCTAGAGCAGAGCTCAAAATTGGCAATGGTTCAGACAACTGATTAAATCTTTTTTCAAATAGCTTAGAAGAAGAAAAATGGAATCCTACTACAACTTCATTTAGAACATTCAGCCAGTATAACATAGACCCATTTTGAACTGTGTGGTGCAGGCCTATCTTGAGCTTTATGTGGCTTAAAACCTTTGTTTCCTAGATTTTGAAATTTCAGGTGTTAGAATATAGGGACCCCGGTATAATTTGATCTTTAATTTGGCCTCATCTGTTCTGTAAGTGTGGACTTACAGGGTCTGTTGATTTGGGTCTTCAATACACATCACTGAGGCAGTCACACTAGCTTAGGTCTGGAAGTAAATAGTCTATGTTTACACCCATGTTTATTCTATGAATGTTACTTTTGTTGTCTTTATAAAATCTGGCACATATCTAGGTTAAGATAAGGAATGAATCATCTTAGAATGAATGAAGAACATCTTTCGATTCCTTTGTATTTACTTAGATACCAAAAGTAATCGATATATGAATGTTTTGAGAGCTGTAGATTATTCTTGTAAAGTCTTCACTGTGTTAGATTGACCTATAATTAATATGCAAAACCACACGGACGGTCCCAAGTTTTAAAATTTAGAGGTATTACAAAAATCTCAGATTATTTTTTTTAGAACCCTGGCTACAATGTAGGTCATGTGGGTTGTAGTGTCAGATGAGCCCAATGTCATATGTGAAAGTTAGAATCTACTTTGACCAGTCTCCCAGACAAGGCATTAGGGAGAAATTTTACTGATTTAAAATAATCATGATAGTCATAAAGAATTGGAGAGGCATACAATTGTAACTTTTTCTTGCTTTTGAGCCAGTTTTTCTAACAGTTTTATGATTTAGAAAGATCTTTGACATATCTCATAGAATTAGGCCAGACTTGCCTCGTATCTGGCAGCGTATGAAGCCATGACTGATTGCCGTTGTTTCAAACAAACCGTTAGCTTTACAATTTGTCTCTGCGGGATGGACAGCTCGAAAAACGTTTCTGTCATTTCCAGGAGAAAGTGTCAAGGCTGGATAGAATCGTTGCAGAACACAATCAGTTCTCTCTCGGGATTAAAGAATTACAAGACTGGATGACAGATGCGATTCACATGCTGGATTCGTACTGCCACCCGACGTCCGACAAAAGTGTGCTGGACAGCAGGACGCTCAAGCTTGAGGTGTGCATCTTTAGATAGAAATATCTCCAACCTACAGAATTTGTTTGTTTTTCTCAAAATTTCCCGTCTCCATCCACCTGGAGTGATGATGTCGCATTCTCTCCTTGAGAAATCTCAGGTGCTTTGTGAGTGTAACCCTGTCTGCCTTGGGTGGACATGCCAGAGAATTCCTGAATCATCTGACCCCAGATGTTTTCCAAAAAATGATAAAGCCCAAATGTGATTACTTGTGTGATCACTTGTTAAGAGGCTAGTTTTAAATTAGATCACAGACATTATTATGGGAAAATATTTTGAGGAAACATTTTATAGGACAAAACATTTTCCATCTTTTTCAACTTTTGTCTTCCTGTATTTAGCCAATTCTCCTCCCGTCCCAAGATATAAGTTCAATTTTGCATTTGCGATGAAAAGAATGAATCTGCATTCATTTGTATACTGGGTGCCTTCTAGGAGACTGGCACTCCATCTTGACTCCAGGGAATCAAAGGTGAATAACGTAGTCTTTTTCCTCAAGGATTTTACTGTCAGAGGTTGGAGGTCGAAATACAGAAGACAATAACCACAGATGCAGATGTGCTTATGGTGTTATAGACACACACAGGAGTGAAACCTTGCAGGAGGGATGGGGTTGAAAGTTGGGACAGGTTTCTTAGGAAGTGTGATAGGTTGCTGGGCGCGGTGGCTCACGCCTGTAATCCCAGCACTTTGGGAGGCCGAGGAGGGTAGATCACGAGGTCAGGAGATCGAGACCATCCTGGCTGACACGGTGAAACCCTGTCTCTACTAAAAATACAAAAAATTAGCCAGGCGTCGTGGCAGGCTCCTGTAGTCCCAGATACTCGGGAGGCTGAGGCAGGAGAATGGCGTGAACCCAGGAGGTGGAGCTTGCAGTGAGCCTAGATCCTAGATCGCGCCACTGCACTCCGGCCTGGGCAACAGAGTGAGACTCCATGTCAAAAAAAAAAAAAAAGGAAGTGTGATAGGTAAACCGAGTTATGTGGGGATTTTTTTAAAAATAAAATTAAGACAGAATCTTGCCTTCTCTCCTAGGCTGGTCTTGAACTCCTGAACTTAAGCAATCCTCCTGCCTTGGCCTCCCAAAGTACTGGGATTACAGGTGTGAGCCACTGCACCCTGCCATAAACCAAGTTTTTGTTTTGTTTTTGGTTTTTATTTTGTTTTGTTTTGTTTTAGATGGAGTTTTGCTCTTGTTGCCCAGGCCGGAGTGCAATGGTGTGATCTCAGCTGACCAAAACCTCTGCCTCCTGGGTTCAAGCGATTCTCCCGCCTCAGCCTCCCGAGTAGCTGGGATTACAGGCGTGCACCACCACGCCCGGCTAATTTTGCATTTTTAGTAGAGACAGGGTTTCTCCATGTTGGTCAGTCTGGTCTCGAACTCCTGACCTCAGATGATCCGTCTGTCTCGGCCTCCCAGAGTGCTGGGATTACAGATGTGAGCCAGCCAAAACTGAGTTTTTAAGAATGATAGGGGAATTATTTTGGCAAAGATAACCTGGTGGAGACTTGGGAATGGTGGCAGAGAGTGGAAAAGTGTGAGGAAAAGCCAGAGGAAAGAACAGCTTAGTGTATGAGAAATTGCTACCAGTTGCTTATTGCCACAGCAGAAACTGGTGGCAATGGGTGGCTGAAGCTGAGGTTTTCGAAGTTGTCAAGAACCATGTTATAAAGAGAGATGAAGCTTTGTCTTTTAGGTGACATTATCAGTTTTATAACTTGGAATTAAAACTTCTTTCTGGCTGGGCCCAGTGGCTCACACTTATAATCCCAGCACTTTGGGAGGCTGAAGTGGGAGAATTGCTTGAGCCCAGAAGTTCAACAGCAGGCTGGGCATCATACTGAGACCTCATCTTTACAAAAAAAAAAAAAAATTTTAATTAGCTGGGCATGGTGGCATGTGCCTGTAGTCCCAGCTACCAGGGAGGCTGAGCTGGAAGGATCACTTGATCCCAGGGGTTCGAGGCTGCGGTAAACTATGATTACACCACTGCACTGAGGCCTGGGAGAGAAAGAAAGACTCTGTCTCTAAAAAAACAAAAGAAAAAACTTCCTTCTCACATAGAAAAAGAATAGTGCTTGCGGTGGCTCAAGCCTGTAATCCCAGCACTTTGGGAGGCCGAGACGGGCGGATCACGAGGTCAGGAGATCGAGACCATCCTGGCTAACACGGTGAAACCCCATCTCTACTAAAAAATACAAAAAACTAGCCGGGCAAGGTGGCGGGCGCCTGTAGTCCCAGGTACTCGGGAGGCTGAGGCAGGAGAATGGCGTGAACCCGGGAGGCAGAGCTTGCAGTGAGCTGAGATCTGGCCACTGCGCTCCAGCCTGGGTGACAGAGCGGGACTCCATCTCAAAAAAAAAAAAAAAAAAAAAATAGTGCTTATGAAGAACATGAAATGTATAATCAATTTCTATAGGCTTTTTTGTTGTAGAGACCATAACATTTATAAACTCTTCATCCTATAACCTTTGAGAAATCATGAATTCTACTGTACTATATTTTTCCCTTGTTAAAACCAGTAAAGTAAAACTTCATTGGAAGGAAGGGATTATTCAGAGAAGACTGGAGACCTTCAACACCAAGGCCACTTAGCAAAACCCCGCGGGTAACTGGTGACTGGCACTCACCAGCAAGCCACTTCCCCACCCTCCATCTCAGCCGACTGGGAGCTCCAGGGCTGGATACAATTGCATATTATTCTGTGATCTTTAGGAGCTCTGCAATATTTAAAGCCAGAAATGTTAAACATACAAATGACAAAGGACTTCTGTATTTGTTTTCACAGGCTCTATTATCAGTCAAACAGGAAAAAGAGATTCAGATGAAAATGATAGTAACCAGGGGAGAATCTGTCCTTCAGAATACCTCTCCAGAAGGCATTCCCACGATTCAACAGCAGCTGCAGAGTGTGAAGGATATGTGGGCATCCCTTTTGTCTGCAGGGATTCGTTGTAAAAGGTGAGGGAAACTACAGCCAAGCACTGGGGAAGCTACTACTAAAAAATCAATATAATACTACTGAACAGACCATTTCTGTGGCTCCCTCCCCTCCCCTCCCCTCCCCTCC
>NW_012105631.1:1302124-1319963 GCF_000951045.1 Mandrillus leucophaeus
TTCCTTTCTTCCATCCTTCTTTCCTTCCTTCTTCCTCCCTTTTCCTTCAATTCCTCTTTCTTTTTATTTCTTTTCTCTTATTAGAACAAAAGAAACTGGCAGATGTAATCTCACATTTAGATTGACCTGAATACTGTGCTTACATGTTAATATAACTAAAAATGCATGTTTCTCTTTGTTGTTGTTGCTAACATAAAAATACAAAAAAAAGATTCATAATGTAAAAATATAGGGATTAAAACCAAGTAGTGGACATGGGAGGTAAACCCAAGAAATACAAATAGAGGAGTAGGAAAGAAATAGCAGGCAGGGGGAGGGCAGTAAATAAAGGGTGTTGTATTAGCCTGTTCTCTCACTGCTATGAAGACATTCCTGAGATTGGGTAATTTATAAAGGAAAGAGGTTTAATTGACTCACAGTTCCGCATGGCTGGGGAGGCCTCAGGAAACTTACAATCATGGCGGAAGGGGAAGCAAACACGTCCTTCTTCACATGGCAGTAAGAGAGACGAGTGCTGAGCAAAGGGGGAAAAGCCCCTTATAAAATCATCCAATCTGATGAGAACTCACTCACTATCACAAGAACAGCATGGGGGGAACCGCCCCCATGATTCAGTTACTTCCCGCCGGGTCCCTCCCATGACATGTGGGGATTATGGGAACTATAATTCAAGATGATATTTGGGTGGAGACACAGAGCCTAACCATATCACGTATGTTATCAAGCAATTTGCCCACCATTGTGAGCAACTGCAACTTAATCTAGTCAGGCAATGCTGGGAGCTGATATACAGTGTGAGCCTCGGTTATCCTATCCAAGGGCAGGGGATCTGGGGTATTTGGAAACAAACTCCTATGAATTAGAAGAGCAGTTGAGGGCTGCCCCTAAGGGTGAGGCTCCCCTGCCCTTCTTGCCTACGTTGCCCTCAAACTGAGAGTACATTAGAGACTAGAGAATGACTTCAAGCTAAGAGATCTAGGAGTGATTAGAAGTCCAGTTGGCCCTGTGCTGCAGTGGTGTGATCTGGGGGTGTGGATGGACGGAGCACTTATAGTTTCTGCTGCAAAAGGACCCAAAACCTGGTAGTACAACTAGGCAGAAATGATTAATGGAATTTAAAATATAGCATGTGTAGGCCGGGCGCAGTGGCTCACGCCTGTAATCCCAGCACTTTGAGAGGCTGAGGTGGGTGAATCACAAGGTCAGGAGGTCGAGACCATCCTGGCTAACACAGTGAAACCCCATCTCTACTAAAAGTACAAAAAAATGAGCCAGGCGTGGTGATGGGCGCCTGTAGTCCCAGCTACTCGGGAGGCAGAGGCAGGAGAATGGCATGAAGCCAGTAGGCGGAGCTTGCAGTAAGCCGAGATAATGCCACTGCACTCCAGCCTGAGTGACAGAGCGAGACTCTGTCTCAAAAAAAAAAAAAGCATGTGTGTGTTTAGACAAGAGAAGTGCTTAACTTATCTATAAGAGAAATAATTAAGTTTTAATATTTAGACCAAGTCAGGAAATATTGTCCTTTTATTTCATTGTGATTTTCTGATTTTTAATCTCACGCAAGGTGGTTACTGTACTTATTCTTCTCTTCTGCTCTGAATGTCCTGCTCAGTTTGATAGAGTTAAGTGTTGCTTCTCTCCCTGCTCAGGGCTTTGGCTCCAGAAAAGACCCACTCAGGGGATCTCTCCCAGTTTTGCCTTTGAATCTCTCTCAGTGTCTGCTGTCCCCCTAGCTGCTGACTCTTGAGTTGATAGCCAGTTCCATGTTTCTGCATATTGGCCTGGGGTTAAATGTCCCTTGCTTCCTGAGGCTGCCCTTCACACCTGGACTCAGTGTCGTTAAGCCCTGGGTAGCCCGCTCATTCCCAAGTCAGCTTCTCTTGACCCCTTGCTGACTGGAGTGGATGGAGCAAATGCAATGACAGATTTTAGAGTCCTAAGGATTGTCAATGTGGATTTATTGTCCTTTCAAATCCCTCGCAGTCAACTCGAAGGAGCTCTCTCAAAGTGGACAAGTTATCAGGATGATGTTCGACAGTTCTCCAGTTGGATGGACAGTATGGAAGCCAACCTAAATGAATCAGAAAGGCAGCATGCGGAGCTGCGGGATAAAATAAGTATGCTCGGAAAAGCCAAGGTGAGAGCTGGATTCCAGATTCCATTTGTTTTCTTACAGGCTTCTTTCGAATGCCACAGTCAGACAAAAATGGGATTACGTGTATGCTGGGACTGTGCACATAACCAAATTATGTTTGGGGCTTATAGTATAATTTCTAAAGCCTTCTTAAACTGGAATTTCATTTGTGGTTATTTTATTAGTGAGTAAAAATTTTCCCTTCCAGGAAAACCATGTAGACCCATGTTTTATAATACAAACCATTGAAAATGTAGCACCGTGAAATATCTATTAATGCCTTCAGCCTGCTCATCGTTAGGAAGTCTTTCTTTTTTTAATCACATCCTTTTGTGTTATTTTTTGTGCATTTGTCATAATGCTTATATTAGTACAGTACTACATGGAAAGATTTTTAAAATAAGTAAATAATGGCATGTTCTTAAAACTTATTGACAGCAGTATTCAAACATGAAGTTTTACAGTCCTTTGGTTTACAGCTGCAGCCTCACTCCAGGGCATGATCATTGGACAGCCTGTTCCTTCACCCCCTTACCATTGTCCTAAACAGCACTTATGATCTTCTACACAGAAATCCTTTAACCTCTCACATTCTCTATTTCTGCTCATTTGTGTCACCTCACCCTGAATATATTACATTGGAAACCTCACTACTCCCAGTGCCTTCTTTCTCATTGCATGAGGCACTAGGTTCTACTGATCCATCCTCTTCACCTGAACTGGAACAGACTCCTGATTTTTCACCTTGTTTCTTGCCTGTATCTATTGTTATCTCCTATAAAGATGAATGTCTCACTTCCAGCCTGAGGTCCCGTGTTGGCTTCCCATTGTCTACAGTTTAAGCTCAATCTCCCTTGCCTGGTTTGTAAGAATGGAAATGAGCTCCTCTGCCATGCTCCTTTCCTTCATGCTCCCAGCCTCCTCCCTTGTGCTCTCCAGCCTTGCTGAAGCTCACACTGTCTCCTGAACATGCCACAGTCTTCACAGTTCTATGCCTTTGCATAATCTCTTCCCTTTTTACAGAAGGTCCTTGCTCTGTCTCTGCCCCTGGCAACCTCCTACTTATCTTTCTGAATGAATTTTGAAGTCATTTTAGCTATGCTACACCACCACCGCTCAGGCTTGATTCATTGTTCTGTTCTCTCATAGCCCTTGGTTCAAAGCTCTTTATCAATTTCATAGGATACATATTTGCATGTCCCTCTCCTTCAGTGGATAGAGATGCTTAATTTTCTTCATATCTTCAACACTTGGCTCTCTGTCTGACGCAGAGCACATGCTGAGTAAAAGTTATTTAAATGACTAAATGATCTTATGTGACCTATGCTAAGGTACTTAATGTTTCTGGGGCTCATTTGCGCATCCATAAATTAATATAATTATAATTATCTGCTTCATAAATACCTGCATGTATTATCTGTTATAATAATTAATTGCTTAATTAATTGGATTCTTCGTCTAGTCAATCAACATTCATTGAGAAATTGCTACATGCAGGCATTGTGCCTGATTCTAGCAGTAAAAACAGTCAAGCGTACATTAGTGGGGATGCATTCACTCAGTGATAAATGTACAAATAAATAATTATAACTGCTGAGTACTATGAAGAAAAAAAGTGGTGTGGTGTGAGAGAAAGTAATTTTGAAAAGGTTCATACAGTTGTTTGAGGCCAGGGGAGAGGGACAGGAAAGGCCTCTCTGAAACAGCAGACATTTAATCGATGCACTAAAGAATTTAAGGCAGAGAAATGAGCCTGGGGAGGAGTTGAGGAACCAGCATTCTAGATAGAATAAACAGCGGGTCCTCAGGCCCGGTGGAGGGAAAGATCCTGTTGCAATGAGGAGCTGCGAGGAGAAAGGCAGGTGTTGTTGGGGTGAGAGCAGGCAGGGAGGGGCTGCGAGGGGAGTTTGATGGAGAGACAGGGCCTGATCCTCCATCCCCATGTCAGCTGCTCTGAGGATTTTCCTCTTGATCCCGGCAGCATTGGGAAGATAATCTAGGTTTTAAGCTGAGAAGTGACATGATTCAACTTTTAATTGCAAGACATTATATCACTTAGACTGCTGTGTGGAGCATGAAATAAGGGACAGGGAGAGAATTGGTGGCCAGGAATCCGCCTGGGAGACTACTGCAAAGTCCAAGTGAAAGAGGAGGGCAGCCTGCGCTGGGGAGTTTGCAGGAGATGTGGGGACAGATGTCACAGTATAAAAGGAGGTAGAGCTAACTGGATTTCCTAATGGTTTAAGAGGACAGAGAGCTAGAGAAGATGCTGAAACAATTCCCATGTTCTGGGTTGACTGGCTGGGTGGGAGGTCATGGCATTTGCTGTTTGAAAAGAGATGGAAAGAGAAGGGGGTTTCATGGGAGGCTGGGGTAGAATAGGGATGGGGTGAACATCAGGGGTCCATTTCTGGTCATAATCAGTTTGAAATGTTAAAGTAGAAACATAAAGTCATTAATTGGGAATTCATATCTTAGAGAAAGTTCTGGACCAGACATAAAATACACACATACACACACACACACTCCATGCATTCACACACATATCTGTGTCAAATAGATAAATAGATGGGGGAATGGACGAATGGGTAACCGGAAGTCACTTGTCAACTGTACAGTTAAAATATCTTGGTTTTAGCATGTCACTGATGTGATGGTGCATGGGTAACCACTTTATTTTTCTTACATGCTCTCTAGTTATTAAATGAAGAAGTGCTGAGTTACAGCAGCTTGCTGGAGACCATCGAAGTCAAAGGGGCTGGCATGACAGAACACTACGTCACCCAGCTAGAACTCCAGGATCTACAGGAACGATACAGAGCCATCCAAGAGAGGGCCAAGGTACGGCAAAGCACTTTCCTTGTAGATTCACGACAAGGGGAGTGTTTGGAGCTGTGCTCCTTTAAAGACTCATTTATTTTCAAGAATGACGGGCTTGGGAAAACAGAATAAAAGCAAAATGAATTTTTAACATTTTAAAGGTGTTACTGGCAAAACCAAACAAAAACCTTCAAATATTGTTAGTATTATGAAAGCTGTGAAAGCAAGATAATTTTCAACTAAAAATTCCTAGAAATGTACCAATTGTTAAAAAATTCTGGACAGCTTCATAATGAAGACTCATAAATGCCTTAGTATGTCTGATCGTGAGAGTTTTCTAAGATGGAAAATAATCACTGATAGTATTTTTCATTCTTCATTTAGTCCTCACAAAGAAAATAAATATGCTTTCTCAGAGCACATTCTACTGTGGAAAATTAAATCCACAGTAAGTCCAAATCCTCATTTAAGGCACAATATAAAAATTTCAATTTTCTTCATTAGCAAAAGTGAATTTTTATGAAATTAGTAAAGTGAATTCATTTTTTAATCTGTCTGTTACATTGTATAAGGTGTTCAGAGATCATGTAGTTAATTCAACAAAATAATTAATAACACATTTATTCCTGAAATATTAGATTTTTATATTTTTACATAAATCTTGAAGATTCATGATTCTAGGAAATAACTCATATTCCAATGTCTCAATAACTGTACTTTTCTAAAATTACAAAAGCAAATTACAGCACATTGATGCTTTATAAAGTAATGTGTTCCTATCTTCATTATTGTAAATGCTAATTATAGGAAGCCGTAACCAAGTCTGAAAAACTTGTCCGCCTGCACCAAGAGTATCAGAGAGACCTAAAGGCATTTGAAGTTTGGTTGGGGCAAGAACAAGAAAAGCTCGACCAGTATTCAGTTCTTGAAGGTGATGCTCACACTCATGAGACAACATTGCGTGATCTTCAGGTAAAGCCTCCTTTATCCTAAAACAAAGGAATCTTCAGTCTGAATATGGAATTATTATTTTAAGCAATAGGAAGTTAATAGAAACCTTGAGCCTAGTGGCTACCTGATACACATTAAGTGCAATCCCCATAAGGTCTGATCAAGAACATTCTGAGACCTCAGTAGTATGTGCTAGTTGACATCCTTTTGTAGCAATTTAGATAGGGCAGGACTAGCACTTGGGGAACTCATAGAGCTGCTAGGGTGGCCCTGACAAGAATGGCTGGAGATCCAATTGATGGGGTTGTCTGGCCTACCTGCCTGTTTCTCCCTAAGGGATCAAACCAGATGTGGGGGACAGCAGCAGAAAGCATTAGAAGGTGACATGAAGTCAAACTAGTGGCAATGTATTGAGCCATGTGGTTTTAAGCAAAACTTGCCACATTGCTGATGGTACAGGTTTGGGCTCAGAATTCTAGAAGAAGGAATTAAAGAAGCCAAAAAAAAAAAAAAAAAAAGTGTTTGGGCCCAGGCCAGCAGGCCATAATTCATGGTGAGAAGTCAGACATGGTGGAAAAAGTGGTCATAACCTATATACTTATTTACTCATTCAGTATTTACTGGGCACTTAAAACAGTACACATACTTTGCTAGCTACTTCAGGTAAAGGTGATTAAGATACGATTTCTGCCTTCAAGGAACTTGAAATCTGATGAGGAACACAAACCCATAGCAAGATGATTATAAAGAATGTGGTGAGGACATTAACAGACTAATGTAAGGAATCTTATGGTAGCCTCAAAGAAGGGCCCATAATCTTACCTTAAGGAGTAGCTAGGAATCAAGGAAGTTCACCAAGAAGGGGCCACCATGTACAAAACAAACAGCAGAAGATGGAGAAAGGCCAATGAGATCACTTTATGTCCCACCAGCAATGTGTTGGAACTTACAAATGTGCTATCAGCCCGGATTAGAATTGGTTCAGGATTGGGTAAGTTTTACCTACAGCTTGGACAAGGTGGAAAAACCAGGGACCATCATGATTATCAGTCACATATAAAATTTCTAGCTTTTTCTGTTAGGTCTGGGAAATTGTATAATGTCAAGAGAATGGGGTTGGGATTAGGAAGTTGGGACTCTAATCCTTGGGGAACCCAACACTAGGTGACTTCAGGCAAGTGAGAACTTCTCTGACCCAATTTCATCCACAGAGTTGTAAGGATTAAATGGAAGAAAATCTTGTTTAAATATACGGTCTACTCATGAAGTAAGTAAATAATAAAAGTTAGAAGGGTCACAATTTCCTCAGCTTACTTACGGGTCTCATCCATCCTGCCTCCAAAGAGTAGGATGTCCTAGTCCACAGGTTTAGCTGTTGTAATTTATTTGACTCAAATCGACTATTTTCTTTAAATAACCCTTCTTAGTTCTACACTACCAACGTCATTGGCAAGCAAATGCTGAGCGCCCTGTGCTTTTGTGTAGGAACTAAGCCAATAGTTACCCATCGCCAGCAGATGTTGCTGTTGCTCTGGTCAAGAGAAAATATTTCGCTTAAGCCAGTATTTAAGTGGTGCAAACCTAACTTCCCCCTGATTTCACCGTGCATTAATTCTTACATTTTCTATTGTGAGCCACCACAAAGGTTAAAAAGGAAGGAAGATGCTAGTGACAGGAAGCAGTGGTGGAGAATTGTGATGCCGCAACCACAAAGCAGAATTTCTTCAGAATCCTGATGTTCTGTAGCATGTACATGGTGTGGGGATTGGCCAGTCGTGTGGACCATATTCAGAAATTATTCTGTATAACCTGAAGGCCTAGTTTGGGTCATAGAACATATATAATTTATATATTTTTATATAATATTTTAAATATATTAATATGTTTAATATATTATATACACATATTTATGTTATATATATTTTATAGTTTTAGTAATATTATATATAAATATATATTTATTTAAATATTGAGCTATGTTTTTCCTTCAGAATACAGAGTTGAAATTTGGGATATATGAGAATTTATCTAATAGAATATTAACTTGGATAATAGATAAAGTGGTTATTTATGAAGTATGGAAAAGATGCTGAGAAGATTAATAAATCAGTCAACTACTGTCCAGGGCCACAGTGTCTGTATTTTTAAATAAAATATTATTGGAATGCAGCCACACCCATTTATTTATGTATCATCTGTGGTTTTTTTCATACTACAATGGCAGAGTTAAGTCATTGCAACAGAGACCTATGGCCCACAGGGTCCAAGTTATTTACTATCAGGCCCTTCATAGAAAAAGTTTGCCAACTTTGAATTAGGAAAATGATTGTAAAAAATTATCATGAAAAAAAGTCTAAGAATTTTAGAATAAAGTTTATGTATTTGTTGCCAATTTGATTAATATTTTACCATGTATATCTATAGTTCTTCTCTTTCCATGTGCATATGTGTTTACATTACACCATGCTTGAAGTGACATCGTATTTGAAGAAAAATGTTCTATTAGTTGAAACCATATGAGATTGTTATTTTTGTAAGAAAAATATTTTAGCAATCTTAAGTGGTTTTTAAGGTATGGTATTGAGGAAAATACTATGTTTTAACTACATATATTGATATTTTTAGCATTGTTGATGGGATTTGACATGATTTATTTTACTTTAGGTGATCAGATCAAGTGACCATATAGATTTATGTTTCTCACCAGAAGTATAAGTGTGCCATGTTGTTTTACCAACATCTTTAAGGATATAAGTTTCTTTTTATCCTATAAAAAATAGCATATGCTCTTCAAAACTTGATTTATACTGAATTTGTAGGGTAAATCTTTGGGGCTTAGGCTTTGGTGGAGGAAATGTGTTTGCACCTGGGAGCACCTGGTGGGCAGGTGTGATGAACTAATTTCCCAGGTTTGTGTGCCCTGCACTCTCCAGGTTCAACTTTTCTTGGCCACCACAGTGCCTAGAGTACAGCTTTGGCAAAAGATTCCTCCTTAGCAAAAAGAGGGTTCATTGTTTCTTTCTCAGTCACAAATGTAGCACTGAGCTATTCAATGTCAAAGCAAGAAGCTTAAGGCACTTTAAGCAGATTATGAGCCATAATAAGCCTAGGTCATTCTTTTAAACAATAACTCTTTACTCACAAGTGTTTTTGCCTATAAGCTAAAAAGTCAAATTTCAAAAACTGTTGATTGAGAAAAATATTGGGGTGTGTGTATGTGTGTGTGTGTGTTGATTATTTTAATTGGAAAAATTTTAGGAATCTTTCTGACTTGCAAGAAAATATTGTTAGGGACGTATTTTTGTATAGGGCATAATAAAATCATTTTTTTCTAATGAGAAGTTCAAGCAATCACAGTTGGCTTGGGCGAGACATGCTAACCCATGCAAGTGTGAAATATGATTCAGAGTAACAGCCATACCTTTTTCTCTGCAGGAGCTACAGGTACACTGTGCAGAGGGGCAGGCCCTGTTGAACTCAGTGCTGCACACCAGAGAGGATGTGATCCCATCAGGTATCCCACAGGCAGAGGACCGGGCTTTAGAGTCTCTCCGGCAAGACTGGCAGGTTTACCAGCACAAGCTGTCCGAGACCCGGACTCAGTTCAATAATGTAGTGAACAAACTGAGGCTAATGGAGCAGAAGTTTCAGCAAGTAGATGAATGGCTCAAAACAGCAGAGGAGAAAGTTAGTCCCAGGACCATACGTCAGTCAAACCGAGCAACCAAAGAGATACAGTTACATCAGATGAAGGTATAACTCATGTAGATTCCTGATCTTTCTCAAAGCTACAGTTACCTTGCATAGTTTGTTCCATAAAAATATATAGTATCTTTTGTCCAAAGCTTAGGCTTTGCAAAAGCTTTTCGATTACCTAGAAAGTTAAAATAAATTACAATGGCGCATTCCTCTTACAGCAATTATTTCATAAATTAGCCTTTGATACAATGTAGTTTAATGTGATTATTTTATATTTTCCTTCCATACCCTATTACCTTGTTTTGTGAAGATACATGAATGTTTGTGTTACACTAATTTAAGTTTATGGTTCTGATATGAAATAACTCCAATATAGTTCATTGAAATAATACTGGAGAATTAGTTTTATTCTAATTTTTATGCAATTTTAGTGCACACATCTAAAATAGTGCTTGGGTCTTAGGAATTTATTTTCATTATCCACCCATTTTAAAATGGATCTAAGTACAATAGGAGGTCTAAAAAATTATGCCACTTTGTTTTCAGGTTTATTTATTTATTTATTTATTATTTTTTTTTGGAGACAGAGTCTCATTCTGTCACCCAGGCTGGAGTGCAGTGAAGTAATCTCAGCTCACTGTAACCTCCATCTTCTGGGTTCAAGCAATTCTCCTGCCTCAGCCTCCCAAGTAGCTGGGACTACAGGCATGAGCCACTGCACCTGGCCTGTTTTCATTTTTAATTTTTGAATGGAAGTGTAATAGATACAGAAAACTATCCAACTCAAGTGTACAGTTTGTATCACGTTGTTTTAATATATTTATGAAGATAACATTTGGCATTTTCACAATTATGTCTCAAAATAAACGTCTTCTAAACATACACTGAAACCATTTCCCATTAAGAAGATATATATCGGTCTTATTCAAATGGCTAAGATTGAATGTTTCTCTTTGATACTTTGTCATTTCAGAAGTGGCACGAAGAAGTGATTGCATACAGAGATGAAGTTGAGGAAGTGGGAGCTAGAGCTCAAGAGATACTGGACGAAAGCCATGTGAACAGCAGAATGGGTTGCCAGGCCACCCAGCTGACTTCCAGATACCAGGCCCTGCTTCTCCAAGTGCTGGTGAGTGGGTCACCAGGTGCTCAGCGTAGGCCAGCAAACTTCACCGGCCAAAATAGCCTTCCTTTCACGAACATCCAGTGAAGATACATATTCACCAACAAAGGCCCTGGCACAGGCCTTTACTTCACCATTCAGTTTTCTCTGTTCTTTCATAGGAACAAATAAAATTCCTGGAAGAAGAGATTCAGAGTTTGGAGGAATCAGAATCATCCCTCAGTTCCTATTCGGATTGGTATGGCTCTACGCATAAAAACTTCAAGAATGTGGCTACCAAGATTGACAAAGTAGATACAACAATGATGGGGAAGAAATTGAAGACGTTGGAGGTAGGCACACATACTTCAGATTTGTGTCCAACCTTTCTGTTCACCGAGCTGCCCATTCTCCTGTATAGATACTGGAAGCACAAGTGATCATCCCAACCATTATGACTGGTGATCCTGAGCTCATCGTTTTACTTGAAATACTAAGTTGGCTCTTTAAGGCCAGAAGCCGGCTTTCACTTATTTATGATGTGTTGTTATCAGAATGACTTACACATGGACACCCATGAAAGTCTTAACTGAATTCCAGTGTGACACTCAATATTAAGAGAAAACGACCTCTCAAATTAATGGCCCAGTGCCTGTCCAGAGTTTAAACTCAGGTCTTTTGGAAAAGATTGCTAGGGATGAGAGAAACATCAAGTTCTTTTTTGATTCTCTGAATTGGAAATGATATATCAATCAAGACTTTTAGAACCTATATCGAAGTAAAGAAGCCAGGGTTCCTGATTCCTGGCAGGTCAAATCTGGTTATGAACATCAACAACTTAGTTTAAAGGGAAATAGGTAGACTGAAGAACAGGCCTTGAGAAACCTTTCTTTAAAAGGAAAAGAAATGGCCAGGCTCAGTGGCTCACACCTGTAATTCCAGCACTTTGGGAGGCTGAGGTGGGTGGATTGCTTGAGGTCAGGAGTTCAAGACCAACATGGTGAAACCCTGTCTCTACTAACAAATACAAAAATTAGCCGGGCATGGTGGCACAGACCTGTAGTCCCAGCTACTTCGGAGGCTGAGGCAGGAGAATCTCTGGAACCCAGGAGGCGGAGGTTGCAATGAGCCAAGATCATGCCACTGCACTCCAGCCTCGGTGACAAAGTGAAACTCCATCTCAAAAAAAAAAAAAAGAAAAAGAAAAGAAATAAGGTTACATTTGCTTCCTACTCACTCTCTTTTTCAGGTTTTGCTCAAAGACATGGAGAAAGGTCACAGTTTGCTGAAATCAGCCCGGGAGAAAGGAGAGAGGGCTGTTAAATACTTGGAGGAAGGCGAGGCAGAGAGGTTAAGAAAGGAGATTCATGATCACGTGGAGCAGTTGAAGGAACTGACCAGCACTGTCCGGAAAGAACACATGACACTGGAAAAAGGTCTTCATTTAGCAAAGGAATTCTCAGATAAATGCAAAGCCCTGACACAGTGGATAGCAGAATACCAGGAAATCCTACGTGTTCCTGAAGAACCCAAAATGGAATTATATGAGAAAAAAGCTCAGTTATCTAAATACAAGGTAATGTGTTTACTCACTGACAGATGCATGCGGAGTTCACACAGAGACTAAATGGGAGGGAGGTAATTCTTGCTGTGTGTTGCCCGTAACAGCTGCTGGAATGCATCCCGCACATGTCCGTTCTGCAGCTGTCCAGCGATGCCATGACCTGTGGAGATTTACTGGGTTAAATCCACTACTTCAGAGTTATTTTTCCATTCAGAGATCTGATACTGAAAGATTGTGTCAATACATTTATTGATTGTATGTATCTGTCTATCAATGAAGATCTTTTCTGATGTGTGAGCCAGGTATTTGGATCCCCCAGGTAAAATATTGCTGGCACGAGGATCCCATATCTTTTCCATATTGAGGCTTCCCTTCATCTTCTGGTACCCAAGGCTAGAAGCTGACCTATGGTAAATTGAAAATGACATATCATATTTATAAGAAAATAAGTTCTAATTAACAAACTCTAGCTGAGTACCTTAGAAATTGATTTTTGAAAGAATAAATAGTGATGTGGATATACCTATACATGACATAGACAAAGGTACTTCACCCGCTCCAATATTTGAAGCAATTATGCAAGCTTACATGTGGAATAATTTGTGTTATAAATTTGATCTGCATGATTGAGTGATACCTTTTAAGAATTACAGTGTGCTGGCTTACCCCAAAGCTTTCCCTGTTGGAAGCTTTTGTGATGGCCTCTTCCAGCCGATGTCTATTTCTATCCTTGGCTTCTCTGCCAAGCCTGACAACTTGTCTTTGAAGAGGCCACATAAGAATCACAGCCTCTTCCTTCCGGCCACTGATTTCTTGATAGATTTAAGTAGTGCTTTCAGCCTATTTCAGCAAGGTCACAACTAGAATTGTTCTTGCTAACTCCCTGAGTAGCTCAAATTGGAACTAACTTCATGACCTCAAAATCAAAAGATAGTGGCCTTTTTATGTTGAGAATTTTTTTCTCTGATGAAAGGAATAAGGTAGAAGCCAGAAATATGAGCTATATTAAATTTAGCCAAATAGAACTATTTCCCATCCTTTTTTCTCCACATAGGACGGTCCATTTGATGTGTGACTTTGCTTTTGTATTTAGAAACTGTGTTAGCCATAATAAATCACTCTCTCTTTAATGTTTTGCACTTATTGATTCATAAATATGTACCAATCTTTCTTTGAGGTGGATCATCTCTTGGCGTGCCACGGGCATATGTATGTATTCATCTTGTCCACAGAGATGAGCAAGCTCATTTTTTTTTTCTTTGTAATTCAAGTCACTTCAACAAACGGTGCTGTCCCATGAACCATCAGTAAAGTCAGTGAGAGAGAAGGGTGAAGCTCTTCTGGAACTAGTGCAGGATGTCACTTTAAAGGACAAAATAGATCAACTTCAAAGTGATTACCAGGACCTGTGCAGCATAGGAAAGGTAAGGAGAGATGAAAGACTCCATAAAAGGGTTTATTTTCCAAAATGTGGGTCCTGACTCCTTTCTCTCTGTCATAATTTTAAGGTCTGGTATGGGTTAGTATTTTTTTTTTAATTCAGATAAATATTTAATTGGCATAATGACTATTTTTTTTTCCATTCCTGGTAGTTTTCTCTTGGGTTTTTTGTAATACAAAACAGTTTTGAGTAGATTTTTCACTTGAAAGTCACCTCTGATGGGCACCTGGTTTTGCAGGAGCATGTCTTCAGTCTGGAGGCGAAAGTCAAAGACCATGAAGACTACAACAGTGAGCTCCAAGAGGTTGAAAAGTGGCTGCTGCAGATGTCCGGCAGACTGGTGGCCCCTGACCTCCTGGAGACGAGCAGCCTGGAGACAATCACCCAGCAACTGGCCCACCACAAGGTACCCCTGACCTTTAAAGGGCTGCCTTTGGGACAGCTTCACCAGTGTGTGTATGCGTGTGTCTGTGCATGTGTGTCCATGTGTGGGGATGCACACACAGGTGCATCTCTGGTTTACAATGATTGTACTGAATCAGGTCTGTATTAGTCCGTTTTCACATGGCTGACAAAGACATACCTGAGACTGGGCAATTTACAAAAGAAAGAGGTTTATTGGACTTACAGTTCCATGTGTCTGGGGAGGCCTCACAATCATGGTGGAAGGTAAAGGCACATCTCACATGGCGGCAGACAAGAGAGTGTTTGCAGGGAAACTCCCATCTTTAAAACCATCAGATCTCATGAGACTTATTTGCTATCATGAGAACAGCATGAAAAAGAGCTGTCCCCATGATTCAGTTATCTCCTACCAGGTCCCTTCCACAACACGTGGGAATTCAAGATGAGATTAGGGTGGGGAGACAGCCAAACGATATCAAGGTCTAAGTCTCAAGCACTTCTGACAATTGACAACAGTTGAACTTGATATTCAAGTGAATCAAGAAGAGTTGAATCCTCTCATTGAACTTCTGAACATATTGTTGCATTTTCCCCAGCTAATAATTTTTATCTCAGAATTTAGTCTTTATGGGATCTATTTTGGAAAATGCAGCCAAAGGCATCAGAAAATCTGGATTCTAGTCTGGACTCTTCCCCTCTCCAGGATTCTCCCCTGGAGAGACAACTTCGCCTATCTGAGTCTGTCTTTTTCTCCTTTAGGATGATAACAATACCAGCCCATCTCATAATTGTTGTGCTAATCACAGGAGATAATATTTGTGAAGACATTTTGTAAATCACAAAGTACAAAACTAATGTGAGGAGTTCTTATCTTTGATACAGGTGATAGGCTAAAAGCGCTATTTAAATCTGTCAAGATAAGAACTTAATAATACGTATTTTTAGTAATTATGTTTACCAGATGATAGATGTTGTGGTCACAATTTTATGGAGCAACTTATTTGTGATCGTAATGGAAAGCAAGTTTATTCATGATGTGGTCGGTGTCTGATAGTGTGTCTTAGGAAAGCCAGTTAGCCTCTCTGGGCGCCAACATTTCCATCTATAAGAAAGGATTTTATTTAACAAATATGAATTAAAAAGCAGCTACACTATACCTTCTGGTAGGCACTGAGGAGATGACAATCCAGAAGGTAGTCTACCCCATGAATGACCTCGTGGTGGAGTGGTTCTGTTCCAACTCAGAGACAAAGTGGTTCCTTTCAACTGAGCATATATAATAACTGCTAGCCCAGCACTGTTTGAAAAAGTAGTAGACCCTGGACTGCTGAAGGGGCCACTCAGGTTTCCTATAGATATAATGATGGGTTACCCAGGCAACCGTATATTGGATTGTGTCACTTGTCCTTAGCATCATATAACAGTTAAAAAAAAAAAAAAAGAAAAGAAAAAGAAAAAACACTAGAACTTGATTTTATTTATTTATTTTTTTGAGATGGAGTTTTACTCTTGTTGCTCAGGCTGGAGTGTGGTGGTGCAATCTTAGCTCACTGCAACCTCTGCTTCCTAGGTTCAAGTGATTCTCCTGCCTCAGTCTCCCGAGTAGCTGAGATTACAGGTGCCCTCCACCATGCCCGACTAATTTTTGTATTTTTAGTAGAGACAGGGTTACACCATGTTGGCCAGGCTGGTCTCTAACTCCTGACCTCAGGTGATCCACCAGCCTAGGCCTCCCAAAGTACTGGGATTACAGGTGTGAGCCACCACACCTGGCCAGAACGTGATTAAAAAAAATAAGCTTTTCTTCCCTGAGTCATCTATAAGAATGCTCACTAAAGAATGCCAGTGGGTATGGTGGTGTGAGGTGAAATCAGGCTGAGCTATGTCCAAAGCCTGGGGTCTGTGCCATACCTTGACTGTGTTATACAACCTCACTGTGCTTCAGTTTCCTCATCTATAAAATAATGACGGTACACATTCGTCGGGCTTATATGTAATTCCTGGACTATAGCAAGTGCTTAATAAATGATAAGTTTAAATGCTGTTTTCATTATTATAAACAGTAGTAGATGTAAGTTAGATATCACATGAATTAAAAAATAGATATTAGATTATTACAGAAACTAGAATTAGATTATTACATTTGTGCAGAAGTAATTGTTTTGTCATTAAAAGTAATAACAGCCTGGGTGCGGTGGCTCACACCTGTAATCCAAGCACTTTGGGAGGCCAAGGCCAGCAGATCACTTGAGGTCAGGAGTTCAAGACCAGCCTGGTCAACATAGTAAAACCCGATCTCTATTAAAAATACAAAAAAAAAAAAAAAAATTAGCCAGGTGTGGTGGTGGACACCTATAATCCCACCTACTTGGGAGGCTGAGGCAGAAGAATCACTTGAACCTGGGAGGCAGAGTGGCGGTAAGCCAAAATTGTGCCACTGCACTCCAGCCTGGGCAGCAGAGTGACACTCTGTCTAGAAAAAAAAAAAAAAAGAAAAGTAATGACAAAAATCACAACTACATTTGCACCAACCTTATAGAAATGAGATATTATATAAATTTGATGAAATAGTAATCAGACTGTTTTAGACAAAAATTACGCCAGAATTATAACTTATCGACCTGAAAAATATAGGAATATCTTTTTGTCTGGTAGTAATACCATGGAGCAGATATCTCTCTGAGACCAGCCATGAACACAGTCTAGTCTTAAAGGTTACTTCATAAGTCCTTCTGTAACTAATCTCTCAAGCTCATTGACTCTTCCCTTTGGAGTATCCCTGAAAATATGTGCTTTTGTTTTCATTTAATGTATAACTAAGATAAATTGCAAGATTCTTTCAAAAACAGTATTAAACAGTGAAATTATCTATCTTAAACTTTGTTTGATGGATAAGTTATTTAAAAGTAAAAGTAGAATTCTGAGAACTCTGTATTGGTTTCATTTTTGCAGGCAATGATGGAAGAAATTGCTGGTTTTGAAGACCGTTTGAACAATCTTCAAATGAAAGGTGATGCTTTGATTGGCCAATGTGCAGACCACCTGCAAGCGAAACTTAAACAAAACGTCCATGCTCATCTGCAGGGCACAAAGGACAGCTACTCAGCGATCTGCAGCACAGCTCAGAGGGTGAGTGTCCCCAGAACGTTCCATGATGACGAGGAATTATGGAGACAGGCTGTGCAGTCTAGAGACTTTTTACAAATAGAATCAATGCTCAACTCTTTGGATTAGTTAGTTTTGGTGTGTTGCCAGACAGGAAATATGAGGATAAATTTCACAGTGGCTGTGTGAACACAAAACTAACACATTTCGTATTTGATTGATGTGACTAAGCAGTGAATTTCAGATATTGTTTTATCCAATTTGTTTATTCCATGAATTGGTTATGAAAAAGTTTGTTAAAAGTTGATTTGGGCTGGGCATGGTGGCTCAAGCCTGTAATCCTAGCACCTTGGGAGGCCAAAGCAGGTGGATCACTTGAGGTCAGGAATTCGAGACCAGCCTGGCCAACATGGTGAAACTCCGTCTCCACTAAAAATACAAAAATTACCCGGGTATGGTGGCAAGCACCTGTAATCCCAGATACTTGGGAAGCTGAGGCAGGAGAATCTCTTGAACCCAGGAAAACCCAGGAGGCGGAGATTGCAGTGAGCTGAGATTGCGCCACTGCACTCCAGCCTGGGAGACAGAGAGAGACTCCATCTAAAAAAAAAAAAAAAA
>NW_012105631.1:1320013-1320605 GCF_000951045.1 Mandrillus leucophaeus
GCTCACTAAAGAATGCCAGTGGGTATGGTGGTGTGAGGTGAAATCAGGCTGAGCTATGTCCAAAGCCTGGGGTCTGTGCCATACCTTGACTGTGTTATACAACCTCACTGTGCTTCAGTTTCCTCATCTATAAAATAATGACGGTACACATTCGTCGGGCTTATATGTAATTCCTGGACTATAGCAAGTGCTTAATAAATGATAAGTTTAAATGCTGTTTTCATTATTATAAACAGTAGTAGATGTAAGTTAGATATCACATGAATTAAAAAATAGATATTAGATTATTACAGAAACTAGAATTAGATTATTACATTTGTGCAGAAGTAATTGTTTTGTCATTAAAAGTAATAGCCAGCCTGGGTGCGGTGGCTCACACCTGTAATCCAAGCACTTTGGGAGGCCAAGGCCAGCAGATCACTTGAGGTCAGGAGTTCAAGACCAGCCTGGTCAACATAGTAAAACCCGATCTCTATTAAAAATACAAAAAAAAAAAAAAAAATTAGCCAGGTGTGGTGGTGGACACCTATAATCCCACCTACTTGGGAGGCTGAGGCAGAAGAATCACTTGAACCTGGGAGGCAGAGTGGCG
>NW_012105631.1:1324170-1324507 GCF_000951045.1 Mandrillus leucophaeus
CATGTGCCATGTTGGTGTGCTGCACCCATTAACTCGTCATTTACATTAGGTATATCTCCTAATGCTATCCCTCCCCCCTACCCCCTCCCCACAATCAGACCCAGTGTGTGATGTTCCCCTTCCTGTGTCCAGGTGATCTCATTGTTCAATTCCCACCTATGAGTGAGAACATGTGGTATTCGGTTTTCTGTTCTTGTGATAGTTTGCTGAGAATGATGGTTTCGAACTGCATCCATGTCCCTACAAAGGACACAAACTCATCCTTTTTTATGGCTGCATAGTATTCCTTGGTGTATATGTGCCACATTTTCTTAATCCAGTCTGTCACTGATGGACA
>NW_012105631.1:1324557-1326393 GCF_000951045.1 Mandrillus leucophaeus
TCTTTGGTTCTGTTTATATGCTGGATTACGTTTATTGATTTGCATATGTTGAACTAGCCTTGCATCCCAGGGATGAAGCCCACTTGATCATGGTGAATAAGCTTTTTGATGTGCTGCTGGATAAGGTATGCCAGTATTTTATTGAGGATTTTTGCATCGATGTTCATCAGGGATATTGGTCTAAAATTCTCTTTTTTTGTTGTGTCTCCGTCAGGCTTTGGTATCAGGCTGATGTTGGCCTCATAAAATAAGTTAGGGAGGATTCCCTCTTTTTTTATTGATTGGAATAGTTTCAGAAGGAATGGTACCAACTCCTCCTTGTACCTCTGGTAGAATTCGGCTGTGAATCCATCTGGTCCTGGACTTTTTTTGGTTGGTAGGTTATTAATTATTGCCTCAATTTCAGAGCCTGCTATTGGTCTATTCAGGGATTCAACTTCTTCCTGGTTTAGTCTTGGGAGAGTGTAAGTGTCCAGGAAATTATCCATTTCTTCTAGGTTTTCTAGTTTATTTGTGTAGAGGTGTTTATAGTATTATTTGATGGTAGTTTGTATTTCTGTGGGGTTGGTGATGATATCCCCTTTATCATTTTTTATTGCATCTATTTGATTCTTCTCTCTTTTCTTCTTTATTAGTCTTGCTAGCGGTCTATCAATTTTGTTGATCTTTTCAAAAAACCAGCTCCTGGATTCATTGATTTTTTGGAGGGTTTTTGGTGTCTCTATCTCCTTCAGTTCTGCTCTGATCTTAGTTATTTCTTGCCTTCTGCTAGCTTTTGAATGTGTTTGCTCTTGCTTCTCTAGTTCTTTTAATTGTGATGTTAGGGTGTCAATTTTAGATCTTTCCTGCTTTCTCTTGTGGGCATTAAGTGCTATAAATTTCCCTCTACACACTGCTTTAAATGTGTCCCAGAGATTCTGGTATGTTGTATCTTTGTTCCCATTGGTTTCAAAGAACATCTTTATTTCTGCCTTCATTTCATTATGTACCCAGTAGTCATTCAGGAGCAGGCTGTTCAGTTTCCATGTAGTTGAGCAGTTTTGATTGAGTTTCTTCGTCCTGAGTTCTAGTTTGATTGCACTGTGTTGTTATAATTTCTGTTCTTTTACATTTGCTGAGGAGTGCTTTACTTCCAACTATGTGGTCAATTGTGGAATAAGTGTGATGTGGTGCTGAGAAGAATGTATATTCTGTCGATTTGGGGTGGAGAGTTCTGTAGATGTCTATTAGGTCCGCTTGGTGCAGAGTTGAGTTCAAATTCCTGGATATCCTTGTTAACTTTCTGTCTCGTTGATCTGTCTAATGTTGACAGTGGGGTGTTAACGTCTCCCATTATTATTGTATGGAGTCTAAGTCTCTTTGTAAGTCTCTAAGGACATGCTTTATGAATCTGAGTGCTCCTGTATTGGGTGCATATATATTTAGGATAGTTAGCTCTTCCTGCTGAATTGATCCCTTTACCATTATGTAATGGCCTTCTTTGTCTCTTTTCTTTTGATCTTTGATGGTTTAAAGTCTGTTTTATCAGAGACTAGGATTGCAATCCCTGCTTCTTTTTGTTTTCCATTTGCTTGGTAAATCTTCCTCCATCCCTTTATTTTGAGCCTATGTGTGTCTCTGCATGTGAGATGGGTCTCCTGAATACAGCAAACTGATGGGTCTTGAGTCTTTATCCAGTTTGCCAGTCTGTGTCTTTTAATTGGATCATTTAGTCCATTTACATTTAAGGTTAATATTGCTATGCGTGAACTTGATCCTGTCATTATGATATTAGCTGGCTATTTTGCTCGTTAGTTGATGCAGTTTCTTCCTAGCATCAATGGACTTTACATTTTG
>NW_012105631.1:1327653-1362319 GCF_000951045.1 Mandrillus leucophaeus
GAGGCTGCAGAAGATAGAATATTGCTGAACAGCGAGTGTTGCTGTCTGATTCTTGCTCTGGAAGCTTTGTCTCAGGGATGTACCCAGCCGTGTGAGGTGTGAGGTGCCGGTCTGCACCTAGTGTGGGATGTCTCCCAGTTAGGCTACTCAGGGGTCAGGGACTCACTTGAGCAGGCAGTCTGTCCATTCTCAGATCTCAACCTCCGTGCTGGGAGATCCACTGCTCTCTTCAAGGCTCAGTTGAAAATGCAGAAATCACCCGTCTTCTGTGTCACTCACACTGGGAGCTGGAGGCGGGAGCTGTTCCTATTCGGCCATCTTGGGCACGCCCCGTGTTTGTTTTTCTTTGCACATCATCAATACTTTCTAATTTGCCATTTATTTTGTAACAAAAACATAAATTTATTACATAATTTTCACCATAATTATTTTCTTTTTAACTGTATGCAGCCTGGGTTCTAATCTAAATCAATACTTGCTTACATTCATATAGAATTTGAGAAAGGAGTAAGTGACAAATATGACTTACACTTAAGTGGGTATACTTCCACTAAAACAGAATTCTTAATGTTTTAAAAATAAGTCTAAGAGGGGTAAGAATTGCTGTTTTAACAAAAATTTACTAAAATAAGTAAATTGCTTTACATTATTCTAGAATTTTTAAATGACACTGCAAAGAGTTTTTATAAGCCTTCAAACTTAGTATTCTGTGTATTTTTGTTTACTGTACTAGCCAGTAAGAACTGGTGATATACCAGTGACGTAGTTAGAATGGTCCATGTTGACCATAATAATAAAAAAAATTCTGAGTGACATTAGTAACTTCCCAGACTTAAAAAAAAAAATCACCTTTAAAGGTTAACAAAAGAGGAATAAAATAATCTAATAAATAATTGAAAATGATGACAAGAGGAGAAAAGGGAGAGTTAAGAGAGAAAATGAGGCTACACATAGAACTCTCCAGTGAGTTCATTCATTCTCTCATTCAACAGAGATTTCTTGCACACTGACTTCCTTCACAGTAAACATTTTCTTTGCATTAGGGGTACAGTTTAATTTTTTTTTAACTGGTGGATGTTGGAAAGACCAACATAATTTTTAAAATTTAGAAAGCAGATGAAATTCTAAGAACATAATCAGAACTTCATAATTAAAGTTTGCAAAAGTGATAAAGAGAACAAAACACCATTCTTTTAAAAATTCTGCTTGGAATAAGAATAAATAAGGGATAAACCTAATATCAGATGAAAGTGATGAATTTAAAAGATGACAGAGAAAAGCAGAATTCAATGATTGCTTCTATTGTCTCAATAATGAAAGAAATGCCAGGTTAAACTAATTTCCTTCTTTTTTCCTTTTTCTTAAATGGAAACATCATAGATATATTTCCTCTTGATCTCAAGTAGATACGTAATTTTTCTTAACATGTCTTTATGGATAAAATGAAAATTGGTTGGCTTGTTAAGGATTTATTACATAGACATATCAGAAAATGTATGAATTATTCTGGATTATTTTTGCCCTAGAACATAACTTCTAAGATGAAGTGAGGGCATCCACCTCTCTGCTCCTCATTTTATAATTTAGTTCAAATTTTACCCTACCTCTATTGCAGAAGCATCACAGTTAGAGAAACAATGGTTATCTTTTTTTGAGGTCATGTTTTATTTTTACTTTTAGTTACTAGCTTAAACAAAAAGTGCAATATTTATACCATAGGAAGAGAAGCTGCAAAAACCTTATGACAATTAAACTTCAATGATTTTATGTATTCTAACATGCCTCTACAGTTATATTTACCCTGCGCATGTTCTCTTCCCCTAATCCAGATATTACATTGTGATGTGTGGACCGAGAAGTTATCAACTGGGGGATAGCCATTGCATTTTGCAACACTTGGGGAGGCATACAACTACCTTAGATATGTGTATGAAATTGTGGAGTCTTGGAGGGAATATCCATTTAGATGTACTGGTCATGTTTCATTGAATTTCAATTATCTTTATGGAGGTAGAAAGCAGTTCTCATAATCTCAGCATGGTTGTATTGTCTCAGGTGTACCAGAGTTTGGAACATGAACTTCAGAAGCACGTCAGCCGACAAGACACCCTGCAGCAGTGCCAGGCCTGGCTTTCTACAGTCCAGCCAGATTTAGAGCCAAGCCCTCAACCACCTCTTAGTAGGGCAGAAGCCGTCAAGCAGGTAGTAAACTCCTGAAAGTTTGTGTTATTTTTGTGAATCATTTAGACAGTTAAATGAAAATGTGTGAAGTACCTACGATGTGCCAAACTGTATTGACTCCTGGGAATCTAAAAGTAGGAAGAAGGTCTGTGGTTTGCGTTAGTGGAGTTCATGTGCCAGCCGTAAGATGGACATGATAGTGAGGGGTCAACTTGGTAGACTAGAAAGAGAATGGGGCCGGGTGCATTGGCTCATGGAGGCTGAAACAGGCGAATCACTTGAGGCCAGGAGTTTGAGACCAGCCTGGCCAACATGGTGAAACCCCATCTCTACTAAAAATATAAAAATTAACTGGGCATGGTGGTATGTGCCTGTAATCACAGCTACCCTGGGATTGGGGTAGGAGAGTACCTACCCTCCTGAGGATGCGGAGGCTAAGGCAGGAAAATCGCTTGAACCTGGGAGGCAGAGGTTGCAGTGAGCCAAGATCATGCCATTGCACTCCAGCCTGGTGACAGAGTGAGGCACTGTCTCAAAAAATTAAAAAATGAAAATAAAAAATAAAATAATAATAAAAAATTAACTATTAAAAAGAAAAAAAAAGAAAAGAAAGAGAATGGGACCGGGCACAGTGACTTACTCCTGTATTCCCAACACTTTGAGAGGCCAAAGTGGGCAGACCACACAGGTTCAAGAGTGCAAGACCATCCTGGCCAACATGGTGAAACCTCATCTCTACTAAAAATACAAAAATTAGCTGGGTGTGGTGGCAGGCACCTGTAATCCTAGCTATTCAGGAAGCTGAAGTATGAGAATTGCTTGAACCTGGGAGGTGGAGGTGGAGGTTGCAGTGAGCCAAGATCATGCCTCTGCACTCCAGCCTGGGCAACAGAGTGAGAATCTGTCAAAAAAAAAAAAGAAAGAAAGAAAGAAAGAAAGAAAAGGAAGGAAGGAAGAAAAGAAAGAAAGAAGGAAGGAAGGAAGGAGAGAAGGAGAGAAAGAGAGAGAGAGAGAAAGAGAGAGAAAGAAAAGAAAGAAAGAAGGAAAGAAAGAAGAAAGAGAGAGGAAAGAAAGAAAGAAAGAAAGAACGAAAGAAAGAAAAAAAGAAAGAAAGAAAGAAGGAAGGAAAGAAAGAAAGAAAGAAAGAAAGAAAGAAAGAAAGAAAGAAAGAAAGAAGAAAAGAAGGAAAGAAAAGAAAATGGGCACTGTAACCAAAGATCAATTCTGATATTTATTCTGTTGGGGGACTGTGGGTAAGTCACTTAATTTCTCTGAGCCTCCGAGATAGTTTCCTGCTATTAAAAGTGACATTTATAAGTATACTTGCTTCTAAAAGTTATAATGAAATGCAAATATCACACTACAAGTAAACATTACTTATAAACAGAGAAGTAGAAATAGCTTCTTGCATGGTTTTGGGGCATAAACAAGGTACTTCATAAATAATTATTGAATGGGTGATGAATGAAATGTTAGTTTTTATCATGTGAAAGGAATTCTATTCCGTATTAATTTGACATCCACATGCTTAAAATGTTGTTGCTGAGACTTAACCAGAATATGTGGGAATTTTTTTTTAAACTTTTGTACTAAGCAGCTTTGGTATGCAGTGTTAACCCTGTGGGAAAATATTTTAGAGGAATTTAGTTATAAAGGTTATTGCTGCCAGATATGAATTAACAATATTTAATAATTTAATTTTTTACCACAAATTGAGAATAACATAATGTGTTTGATCATTGAGTCTACATAAAGAATGTGTCCAGTTAATTCATTCCCTAAAATATACTTTCTAAAGGCTAAAATGATTTGCATTGTCATTAAATGGTTCAGAAAAATGTTCATATAATACTTTATAAGAATAGGATCAGGAAAAATGAAACATGGTTCTCCTTGAACCAAAAAAAATGAAATAAAGACTGCCTATATTCTGCTTTTTTTATTAGACTGAGAGTTTTCTTGAATCACAAGCCACCTTGTCTTGTGGCTGTTTCCAATGCACTTTGAATAAATTGAATAAATTCAGATCAACACTTAATTTTTCTCTTTTGTAACCAAAAAAGAAACAAAAGAGATGAAGGGAGAAGAAAGTATTAATGCCAGTGATCTTTTGCTAGAGCAGGAAGAGATTTACTACACATACCAGAATAAGCCATGGTCACAGGAGGATACTGATCCTTCTTCCAGATTATGTGACTGTATGGTCCCCTGTTTCTGCCTGTTTCACATCTCTCTAAATGGTCTTTGAAAGTAGCCAGAGAAGGGAGTTCGAGGTGGTGGAGACACTTGGACCACCGTCACTCTGAGGAGGAAAGGTTTTTTTATTTTGTTTCCTTTTTTATTTTATTTTTGTTGTTGTTTCTTTTGTTTTTTGTTTTGTTTTAGTTTTTCCCTTGCCAAGTGCAGTAAGTCCTCACTTAATGCCATCGATAGGTCTCAGAAACTGAAACTTTAAGCAAAACCATGTACAGCAGGTCCTCAAATAATGTCATTTCCTTCAATATGCGGGTTTATTACAGCGTTGATGAGAACAAAAGTTGTTTCATTATACAACTTCTTGCTTGAAGAAGTCACAGTTTCCAAGAATCTGCTGACAACATTAAATGAGAACTTACTGTGTTCATGTAAAACTGACCAGGCCCTTATGGCTGGCAAGCTTGGATGTGTGACTGGAGAATCCACTTACAATGGGCATGGTACCAAGATGCAGTGTGTGTCCCCAGCACCACCCGTCTAGTAAACCCTCAATACATATGTGAAGATAATACACTCCCTACTACCACAAGAAAATGACACATGGATTTGATTCCATTCAGAGTGCTATGTGTTTTTATAAGGCATAAAACTTTAGGGAATGGGAAAAAGTACTATAAGATTTTTCTGTAAAGTTGATTTTAGCAAATATTTTTGCAGCTGTGTGGTCACTGACACTCTATGTGCCACTTCCAATGCTTTTGGAATCAGACCAACTATATAAATTTCAAAATATAGCATCATTCCTTTCTATTAAATATGTTCATAAAATAGACATTCTGACAACTTGTTCTCTTCTCATATCCAAAAGTTGCTTGAGACAAATAACTTTCTCTGGGTCATAGGTGCATGATATGGTACTTGTGGACAGTGGCTGATGACTCACAATACCATAGTTAGCTTGTATATTCAATTGAAAAGGTGCTACTTCTGACTTAATGGGAAATTAATCTGTATTTATTATATCCACAGGAGCATAGCATGTCTAGGTAATCCACACCGTGCAGAGGAAAAATACTGAGATCAGAGTCACAAAATCAGGTGCCATGATTGACTCTATGATTTGGGAAAATCCTGGAGGTCGACTCTATCCCTACAACTTGCGGTCAATACCGCCTTCCTTATTTATTCCCATTTATGTAGTAATCAAGAACCACTTCTCACTACCTCAGCCACCACCCCCAGTCAGGCCACCTTCACGGTTCATCTGATCCCTGCAGTAGCCTAACACCTGGGCACCGTTGCTGTCTACCGCCCCTGTGGCGGCCAGTTCTCCACACAATGTTAGGAGGGAGTCTTTGAAAGCCTGTCTCAGATCGTGATGCCCCGAATATTTTTCCGTCACACTTAAATTCCTACTTTCTTACCATGGCTTATGAATAGGCTGGTTAATTTGTTTTCCCAAATGGAACCTTCTTGATAAGACAGGGTCTGCTTTACATAATCCGATGGGACCAGAGCAGCAGTCTGGGGTGGAGGAGATGGCGACTTTGCTCCCACAGGGGACATTTGTCACTGTCTGAACACGTTGTTGGTTGTCACAACTGGGATGGTGGGGTTGCTGCTGGCATTAAGTGGGTAGACGCGAAGCATGCTGCTGACAGCCTGCAAGGTATAAGTCAGCCCACACAACAAAGAATTATTTGGAGTCAACTGTCAATAGTTCTGAGTCGAGAAACTCTAGACTAAAGACAAAACCCAACAAACAGGGATGTATGGTCAGCTCTTCTTATAAGGGGCTCCATGACTTGCCCCCGCCCCACCCTCCAACCTCTGCTCCCACCTGGTTCACTCTACTCCAGCCTCACGGCTTTGCATTTGCTCTCTCTCTGCCCACCGTGTCCACCTGCCTGGAATGTTCTTACCTTATGCCATGCCATGCATTCAGGTCTTTTCCTCAGAGGGGCCTTTGAGATACACTGTCCCTGAATGGCAGTGCTTCTTCCTCATACCCTATCTGCTTAGCACCTTGATTTTTCCACATGATATTTAACAGTACTAAACATTCCAGTGCATGTTTGTTTATTTATATATTATTTATCTCCTTCCTAAGAATGTAAACTCCATAGGAGCAAGGGTTTTGCTTTATGGGCTGCTCTGTGCCCAGTATCTAAAATGGAGCCTGAGTAGAATCTGAGCATCTGCAAAGAAACACATTTCTTTGTTTCTGTAAATAGATTAAAGATCCACCTAGAGAAGCCTCTCCTGGGCTTGTGGAAAGAGAATATCACAAGGTGAATCTCCTGCAAAGCTCACTCCAATGAACCCCACCAACTCGCGGACCTTTGCCTTCTGTCTCTAAGATATGCAAAAACATGTTAAGAAGGAGACCAGAGCAGGTTACAAATTCTTTCTCTGAAATGGAAAATAAGCTGGCATGTGAGCAAGTAATCTGGAAAGATTATAGAAGTTTCTTGCGTTTTCCCCTTTCCCAGACCATACAGAATATTTTACATACAAAGAGAAGCAAATAGTGGACAAATAAATCCTCATCGGTGATTTGAATTTTTTCCTGGGAGTCACTAATATATGTCACTTGAACACAGTGGTGAAAACACTGAGCATAGCAAGACTATTTTTGAAGTGTTAACAGAATTTTACAAATGATACAAGTATTTGCTATCTAAATAGCTGATGCATCTCTTTCACTCTGACGCTTGCCTTTTCCAGGTCAAACACTTCAGAGCTTTGCAAGAGCAGGCAAGGACCTACCTAGATCTCCTTTGCTCCATGTGTGACCTGTCAAATGCTTCAGTGAAAACCACAGCAAAAGACATTCAACTAACAGAGCAAATGGTAAGAAAATGAAAAATCACATTGAATTTGTTTTATTAGATTCTCTTGCTTGAATATTTCATGTGATATTGAAAGAAAATAGCTCTTGAGTTGTTCTTGCTGTATATAATGGTTCTACAGTCATTATAATAAATAGATATTTGAATTTTAGCTAAGTCATAGAAAATTAAGCACATCCTGACATTGCTGACAACAGATTGAGACTGAATCACTTAGTCCCATTCATTCGTGGCCCATTAGAACCTTTCTTTTTCTTTCCTCCTTAATGACCATTCTCTCTCTTTTCCTATTTTGCCACACTTTTTTTTGTTGTTTTCTCCTTTTCCATCTTTTTCTTTAGGCAATACTTAATATGAAAGGGGCTCTTGACTCTTTCTTTATTTTATCAAGGATGCCAAAGAGCATGCCATCTGTCACAATCCTTCTAGTTCATTGGTAAAGTGTGGTGTTCAGAAGGGTTTTGAAACTGTCTGGGCTGTGATGAGTAGCAGTACTGGTCCCCACAGATAGATGGCAGCACTGGAGCCGTGTATTCCCCGCTGTTGCCACTGCAGCCTTAAACTCTTCCATGAAACACATATGGGTTTGTTTGTTTTGAGACACTCTGCCAACCAGTCTGGAATGCAGTGGCGCTATCATCACTGACTGGAGCCTCAACCTCCTGAGCTCAGGTGATCCTCTCACCTCCACCTCCCAAGTAGCTGGGATTATAGGGATGAACCACCACACCCAGCTAATTTTTATACTTTTTGTAGAGACACAGCTTTGCTATGTTGCCCAGGCTGGTCTGAAACTCCTGGGCTCAAGCAATCCTCCCTCCTTGGCCTACCAAAGTGCTGGGATTACAGGCGTGAGTCACCACACCTGGTCCACATTTGAGTTTAAAAGAAAAATAAGACTTAGTTTTGGTATTTAATTTATTAAATATTCACAGAATAGTAAAATGATTCACAGGAAAAAAAAGTCAAAATAATAAGGTTTTTCTCTCTAATATTATCAAAACACATCTGTTTTTAAATCGTTACAAAAGATGATGTAACTATTTTATTTTATTTTATTTTATTTTGGAGAAAGAGTCTCACTCTGTTTCCCAGGTTGGAGTGCAGTGGTGAAATTTCGGCTCACTGCAACCTCCGCCTCCTGGTTCAAGCAATTCTCAAGCCTCAGCCTCCCCAGTAACTGGGACTACAGGCACTCACCACCATGCCTGGCTACTTTTGATATTTCAGTAGAGAAAGGGTTTCACTATGTTGCCCAGGTGAATCTCGAATTCCTGAGCTCAGGCAATCCACCTGCCTTGGCCTCCCAAAGTGCTAGGATTACAGACATGAACCGCCGTGCCCGGCCAATAAAACCCATTTTTTTTTACAGAAATGATTTATTGAAACAAATTACACAGCTTCAAAAATCAGTGAAGCAGATCTAAAGACATATCCAAAACATTAATAATTCAGCATGTTGTAAGAAGGATGAACAAATGTACAATAGAGAACAACGGAAGTATTTTCTGGTTAACCTTAACACCAAATTCATGAGTCAGTCAGATGAATCTACTGAAATGTCCAATGAGAAAAACCATTAGAGCAGCCTTAGACCTAATAAATTGATAAAACTTATTAGAGTTTCGCCAGGCATGGTGACTCATGCCTGTAATCCCAGCACATCGGGAGTCCAAGGCGGGCATATTACCTGAGGTCAGGAGTTCAAGACCAGCCTGACCAATGTAGAGAAACCCTGTCTCTACTAAAAATACAAAATTAGCTGGGTGTGATAGCACATGCCTGTAATCCCAGCTACTCGGGAGGCTGAAGCAGGAGAATCACTTGAACCCGGGAGGCAGAAGTAGCGGTGAGCTGAGAATGTGCCATTGCACTCCTGCCTGGGCAACAAGAGCGAAACTCCATCTCAAAAAAAAAAAAAAAAAAAAAACAGAAAAAAAAACAAAATAAAAAAAAAAAAAAAAAAAAAAAAAAAAAACTTACAAGATTAAAACCGAATAGCATAACTCGTAGACATTTAAATTCTTTAGAAACCCTCAATAAAAAAAGAAATCTGCTTTTCCCGAAGCAAATAAAGAAGTACTTTTTAAATTTATGTATTTGCCTGTGTGTGTGTGTGTATGTGTGTGTCAAATGAGTGCACAAGCCAGCTGGAGAGGTCCATCTCTGATTCATTAACCATAAATGTTTCCAGGTATGGTTGCTAACTTTTATCCCTGTGTCTTCTCAAGATTGAACAAAGGCTCGTCCAGGCCCAGAACTTAACTCAGGGATGGGAAGAGATCAAGCACCTGAAGGCGGAGCTCTGGATTTACCTGCAAGATGCTGATCAGCAACTGCAGAACATGAAGAGGAGGCACTCTGAGCTGGAGCTGAGTATTGCACAGAACATGGTTTCACAGGTTAAGGTGGGTATTCATTTGCCCCCAGGGGAGATAAAAGAGGCCAACAGAATAGAAAACTTGAAATGTGTTCAGTGTATTCACTTCAATATGCCTGAGTGTTTGTTAATCCTTAGACATTAATACAACTCTTTAAGGCAGGGGTCCCCAACCCCCAGATTATGGACCAGTACCAGTCCATGTCCTGTTAGGAACCTGGCCGCACAGTGGGAGGTGAGCAAGCATTACTGCCTGAGCTCCACCTCCTGTCAGATCAGAGGCCGCATCAGAGTCTCATAGTGCAAACCCTACTGTGAATTGCGCATGCAAGCGGTCTAGGTTGCATGCTCCGTGTGATAATCTAACTAACGTCTGATGATTCGAGGTGGAACAGCTTCATCCTGAAACCATCCCCCTCCAGCCCCGTTCATGGAAAAATTGTCTTCCACAAAACCCATGCCAGGTGCCAAAAAGTTTGGGGACCACTGCTTTAAGGAATAGCAAATCTGAACAAATTTCACTTGGCGCTAGGGAAAACAGATTATAAAGTAAACATTCCAATATATTACTGAAGCTTCAGATGGCCACTTGCACCAGAAGACATTCATTCTGTACATTGTTCCTATAAAAAGCAGGTGTGATTTAGTCTACAGAGTAGACTGCTTAGTCAGGAGACTCTGTGACTAAGCAAACAAGGAACATTATTACTTTTTAGATTTTCATCACCATATTATGCTAAAGCTGTAGGACTGTAAGCTTATCAATTCATAAATTATATATTTGAGCTATATGTAATTCATTTAAAGTATAATATAAATGCAGTTTGTATTACATATTTATATATAATTTAAATAATTTACAATACATAGAAAATTGTGGCCAGGTGTGGTGGCTCATGCCTGTAATCCCAGCACTTTTGGAAGCTGAGGTGGGCAGATCACTTGAGGCCAGGAGTTTGAGACCAAGCTGGCCAGCATGGTGAGACCCCATATCTACTAAAAATACAAAAATTAGCCTTGCATGGCACATGCCTATAATCCCAGCTACTTGGGAGGCTGAGGCACGAGAATCATTTGAACTTGGGAGGTGGAGGTTGCAGCGAGCCAGCCTGGGCCACAGAGTAAGACTCTGTCTCAAAAAAAAAAAAAAAAAAAAGAGAGAGAGAGAAAGAAAAAAGAAAATTAAAAGTGTATTAACTTGATTGGAAGTTGGGTCAGGTTTTTAACAAACTTTAAGATTTTTTTTTCTTCTCCATGATTAGGAGTCAATAATAATATATTGTTTACTGAAGTGCTGTTTGCAAGTACAGAAAAAAAAGAGAATAGGGATAATAAGATTTATTTTTTTTCTCAAAAGCATGAACTTTAAAAAAAAAATTTGTGAACCATCCTAGAAATTTAATTTTTTAAAATGTATTTTATAAGAAAAGTTTTATTATAAAAGGCTTAGTAAATACAGAAATGTCTTAAGCAAATTTAAATCACTTATGCTACTACCATTCAGAGATAATAAACAATGCTAATATTTTGCTGTATTTGTTTTAGATATACACATACTTAAAACATTCAAGATGATACTGCTGTTTTATTAACATTTTAATTGTGATTGAACCTAGCTTTAAGGACAAAATTTCATATATCAGTCAGGGGATTTAAGAGATTTTTTTGGGTAGTGGAAGTAAATGGAAATGGGAGTGAGCAGTGGGGAGAGTATGGAAGTCCATGAACCAACCCCTTGGAGGAATCACTGTCCAAAGAAATGATCCTCTGGCCACGTGTTGGACTGGCAGAGATGATATGTTAGAGATTTCTTTTTGCTGTGTATGCAGGGAGTAGATGAATCTAAACCATTGCCTTTCCAGTTGGCGAATGTACTCCAGCCTTCCCCAACTTTGTACATAGCACTACTGTCCACCTGGTGACCCAAGCTACTTTGCCTTGTTTCTTACATTTGGAAGGTTTCTGTCAGAGGCGTTCAAACCAGAGCGACTCCATCTTGAAGAGGGGCTGAGTAAAATGAGGCTGAGACCTGCTGGGCTGCATTCCCAGAAAGTTAGGCATTCTTAGTCACAGGATATTTAGTTAAGGGAACAGGTTCATAATGTTTACTGAGCAGATCCAGAACTTGACAGACCCAGGATTTAGCAGACCTAGGAAATGTCCTAATGTCCCGATATCTTGAGAATAAAAGCACTCTTAGTTTAAGAATAAATTTTGAAAAACATGAACACTTTAAAAATTCTTAGAAAACGAAGGTCGCACTTCAAGGTAAGATAATGACTTTTTTCAATAATGACCATAATGTTTCACATGTATTAGTTTTTCTTTATGCCTCTGGAAATAGTACCATAAAAGAATATACCACAGCTACCCTGAATCTCGCACACATGGGAATTAACGTTCATAAAGAGGTACGGTGATTTTTAGATTTTCTCTTTGTTTCCCATGACTTGAACATTCTTCAGTTTTTTCATATTAAGGAACTTAGAGTGTTCAAAGGTCTTATGTCTGTGTTGCTCTCTATATTTATTTGGGGATTTCTTAACACATTACATATTTTTTGTTGCTGTTATCCTTTAGGATTTTGTTAAGAAACTACAGAGCAAACAGGCATCCGTAAACACCATAATAGAAAAGGTGAATAAGTTAACAAAGAAGGAGGAGTCGCCTGAACACAAGGAAATAAATCATTTAAATGATCAGTGGCTCGATTTGTGCCATCAGTCTAATAACCTGTGCCTGCAAAGGGAAGAGGATCTTCAGAGAACAAGAGATTACCATGACTGTATGAATATCGTTGAAGTGTTCCTAGAAAAATTTACTACAGAATGGGATAACTTGGCCAGGTAACATAAATTATCCAATGGGTCACCAAAATGCTAAGCCAGACATTTCCTAATATCTATAAAAATTTAAAATGTGCCCAGGTGCAGTGGCTTATGCCTGTAATCCCAGCACTTTAGGAGGCCAAGGCAGGTGGATTAGTTGAGGTCAGGAGTTCGAGATCAGCCTGGACAACATGGTGAAACCTCATCTCTACTAAAAATACAAAAATTAGCTGGGTGTGGTGGTGCATGCCTGTAATCCCAGCTATTTGGGAGGCTGAGGCAGGAGAATCACTTGAACCTGGGAGGAGGAGGCTGCAGTGAGCCAAGATTGTACCACTGTACTCCAGCCTGGGTGACAGAGCAAGACCCTGTCTCAAAAAAATAAAATAAAATGTCTTAGGTATATCATCTATTGTTTATTATTATTAATATTGGTAAGTAAAACATCATTATGAACCTAATGTTTTCACCTGGATATAGAGTCATGGTTTTCTTAGCTCGATATTAATTTAACCAGTGGGTAAAAGAGAAATGTTTGAAAATGGTACCATTTTCTCTGTGACCTCAAGAATATTCTAAAAATATTTCTAATTTTGTTTAATTACAAGTTATGGGATATCATCTATGAATTTATGAAATGAATCCTTCTTGAACCTCTATGATCCCTAGGTTTCTTAACAAGTCTATAAGGTAATAAATGCATTATGTGTAATTCAGTCCGGTTTTTTTCTTATAAGAGTCTAGAAATTAGTGAACAATCCAAATTCAGTTAATGTGTGTCTTTTGTGATTTTGTAGTGATTGAACCCCTCTTAGCTTTCTTCTTTGAAAAATAAGAATACACACACACATACTGGATCATTATGTAAACCATTCCATACATTTGATCACTATAATTGCTAAAATCTACACTTCTTCTGCACCGATTTACTAGTTTACAGAGATGAAAACTGCAAACATTGTTCTAGATATCATGAACTCATGGTGGGGTTTTGGGGGTTTTTGTTGGTATACCATTTTCTGGTCTGTTTGCTTTTCTTTGATACTTCACAATTTACTGGTCTTCGGGATTAGTCCAGTCAATATTAACAACTCATATTTCTGACTTACAGCAGGCCCCACACACACCTGAGACTTACTGTGTCCCAGACAGAACTTCTAATACTGCCTCCCAACTCTGCTTTTCATACCTCAGAACTGATCATTTAGTAAAAAAGACTGTAAGATTCCATTTTTTATGTGTGCTTCATAGCAAAGGGATGACAATTCTTTACATTTCACACTTATTACTAAAGATTTCTAATGATAAGCAAAAAATATCCAAGTACACAAGTAGCCATTAGAGCTGTTGGTTATACCTTACAGATCATACTACCTAGCACTCTGTTGAACCCTTTTCACAAAAGAAAGCACACAAATCATGCATCACTTATTAATTTCTTTCAGTATCATTTTCTAGAGTACACTAGATCAGTGCTTCTCACTGTTTAACATTACACAAACCATCCAAGGATCTTGTTACCATATAGATTCTGCTCAGTTGATAAGAGCCAGAGGAAGATAAAAGCATATTCTGATTTGATTGGAAGGCATTATCAGCCAGAAAGAAGTAGGCAACTTGATTTGATTCAACTTCTAATATTGACTTCTGATGAGACTTGTATTCCATAATTATAGCACTTCTGTCAATAAACCATGAACTGAACTACTTCCATTTATTCTAAGCTCAGAAGATTCACTTAAAGAAAATGGTGAAGTGTCAGCTGGAAGTAGTGGCTCATGCCTGTAATCCCAGCACTTTGGGAGGTCAAGGCAGCTGGAGGTCAGGAGTTAGAGACCAGCCTGACCAACATGGTGAAACACTGTCTCTACTAAAAATATAAAATTAGCCAACCGTGGTGGCGCATGCCTGTAATCTCAGGTACTTGGGAGGCTGAGGCAGGAGAATAGCTTGAACCTGGGAGGTGGAGGTTGCAGTGAGCCGAGATCACAGCATTGCACTCCAGTCTGGGAAACAAGAGCAAAACTCGGTCTCCAAAAAGAAAATGGTGAAGTGTAATTTAGCATATCGATATTGACTACAGCTAATTTGCTCTTATACCTTTCCATGTATTTTCAGATCTGATGCGGAGAGTACAGCTGTCCATCTGGAAGCTTTGAAAAAGTTAGCATTGGCATTGCAGGAGAGAAAGTATGCTATCGAAGATCTGAAAGATCAAAAGCAGAAAATGATAGAGCATCTGAATTTAGATGACAAGGAGCTAGTCAAAGAACAGACGAGTCATTTAGAGCAACGTTGGTTTCAGCTTGAGGACCTCATTAAAAGGAAAATCCAAGTGTCAGTCACCAACTTGGAGGAGTTAAATGTGGTGCAGTCCAGATTTCAGGAGCTAATGGATTGGGCAGAAGAGCAACAACCCAACATCGCCGAGGCCCTTAAGCAGAGCCCTCCTCCAGATATGGCTCAGAACCTTCTCATGGATCACCTGGCCATCTGCAGTGAACTGGAGGCCAAGCAGATGCTCCTGAAATCACTCATAAAGGACGCAGACAGGGTCATGGCGGATCTTGGTCTCAATGAGCGACAGGTCATTCAGAAGGCTCTCTCTGATGCACAAAGCCACGTGAATTGTCTCAGTGACTTAGTGGGTCAGCGCAGAAAGTACTTAAACAAAGCCTTGTCTGAGAAAAGCCAATTTCTCATGGCAGTGTTCCAGGCCACCAGCCAAATTCAGCAACATGAGCGAAAGATAATGTTCCGTGAACACATCTGTCTGTTACCAGATGATGTGAGCAAACAAGTCAAAACATGTAAGAGTGCACAAGCCAGCCTCAAGACTTACCAAAATGAGGTCACTGGACTTTGGGCCCAGGGTCGCGAACTAATGAAAGGAGTCACAGAGCAGGAAAAGAGTGAAGTGCTGGGGAAGCTTCAGGAATTGCAGAGTGTCTATGACAGTGTTTTACAAAAGTGCAGTCACCGGTTACAAGAACTAGAGAAGAATTTGGTTTCTAGGAAGCATTTTAAGGAAGATTTTGATAAAGCTTGCCACTGGCTAAAACAAGCAGATATTGTTACATTTCCTGAAATCAACCTAATGAATGAGAGTACTGAGCTTCATACACAGCTGGCCAAATACCAACACATTCTTGAACAATCTCCAGAATATGAAAATCTTCTACTTATGCTGCAGAGAACTGGGCAGACCATATTACCATCGCTGAATGAAGTTGATCATTCCTACCTTAGTGAAAAGCTAAACACTTTGCCCCAGCAATTTAACGTAATTGTTGCCTTGGCTAAAGACAAGTTCTATAAAGTCCAGGAAGCAATTCTTGCTCGGAAGGAATATGCTTCCTTGATTGAGTTGACAACCCAGTCTCTGAGTGAACTTGAAGCCCAATTCTCGAGGATGAGCAAAGTTCCCACCGACCTGGCTGTGGAGGAGGCTGTGGCTCTGCAAGATGGTTGCAGAGCCATTCTGGACGAGGTGGTGGGCCTTGGGGAGGCAGTGGATGAACTGAACCAGAAAAAAGAAGGTTTTCGCAGCACAGGTCAGCCTTGGCAGCCAGACAAGATGCTGCACCTTGTCACCTTATATCACAGGCTGAAGAGACAAACAGAGCAGAGGGTTAGCTTATTAGAAGACACCACCAGTGCTTACCAAGAACACGAGAAGATGTGCCAACAGCTAGAGAGACAACTGAAGTCTGTAAAAGAAGAGCAGTCCAAAGTGAATGAGGAAACGCTGCCTGCAGAGGAGAAGCTCAAAATGTATCACTCCCTGGGAGGAAGCCTTCAGGACTCGGCGATTCTACTGAAACGAGTAACCATACATCTCGAAGATCTTGCCCCACACCTTGACCCTTGACTTCTGATGAGACTTGTATTCCATAATTATAGCACTTCTGTCAATAAACCATGAACTGAACTACTTCCATTTATTCTAAGCTCAGAAGATTCACTTAAAGAAAATGGTGAAGTGTCAGCTGGAAGTAGTGGCTCATGCCTGTAATCCCAGCACTTTGGGAGGTCAAGGCAGCTGGAGGTCAGGAGTTAGAGACCAGCCTGACCAACATGGTGAAACACTGTCTCTACTAAAAATATAAAATTAGCCAACCGTGGTGGCGCATGCCTGTAATCTCAGGTACTTGGGAGGCTGAGGCAGGAGAATAGCTTGAACCTGGGAGATGGAGGTTGCAGTGAGCCGAGATCACAGCATTGCACTCCAGTCTGGGAAACAAGAGCAAAACTCGGTCTCCAAAAAGAAAATGGTGAAGTGTAATTTAGCATATCGATATTGACTACAGCTAATTTGCTCTTATACCTTTCCATGTATTTTCAGATCTGATGCGGAGAGTACAGCTGTCCATCTGGAAGCTTTGAAAAAGTTAGCATTGGCATTGCAGGAGAGAAAGTATGCTATCGAAGATCTGAAAGATCAAAAGCAGAAAATGATAGAGCATCTGAATTTAGATGACAAGGAGCTAGTCAAAGAACAGACGAGTCATTTAGAGCAACGTTGGTTTCAGCTTGAGGACCTCATTAAAAGGAAAATCCAAGTGTCAGTCACCAACTTGGAGGAGTTAAATGTGGTGCAGTCCAGATTTCAGGAGCTAATGGATTGGGCAGAAGAGCAACAACCCAACATCGCCGAGGCCCTTAAGCAGAGCCCTCCTCCAGATATGGCTCAGAACCTTCTCATGGATCACCTGGCCATCTGCAGTGAACTGGAGGCCAAGCAGATGCTCCTGAAATCACTCATAAAGGACGCAGACAGGGTCATGGCGGATCTTGGTCTCAATGAGCGACAGGTCATTCAGAAGGCTCTCTCTGATGCACAAAGCCACGTGAATTGTCTCAGTGACTTAGTGGGTCAGCGCAGAAAGTACTTAAACAAAGCCTTGTCTGAGAAAAGCCAATTTCTCATGGCAGTGTTCCAGGCCACCAGCCAAATTCAGCAACATGAGCGAAAGATAATGTTCCGTGAACACATCTGTCTGTTACCAGATGATGTGAGCAAACAAGTCAAAACATGTAAGAGTGCACAAGCCAGCCTCAAGACTTACCAAAATGAGGTCACTGGACTTTGGGCCCAGGGTCGCGAACTAATGAAAGGAGTCACAGAGCAGGAAAAGAGTGAAGTGCTGGGGAAGCTTCAGGAATTGCAGAGTGTCTATGACAGTGTTTTACAAAAGTGCAGTCACCGGTTACAAGAACTAGAGAAGAATTTGGTTTCTAGGAAGCATTTTAAGGAAGATTTTGATAAAGCTTGCCACTGGCTAAAACAAGCAGATATTGTTACATTTCCTGAAATCAACCTAATGAATGAGAGTACTGAGCTTCATACACAGCTGGCCAAATACCAACACATTCTTGAACAATCTCCAGAATATGAAAATCTTCTACTTATGCTGCAGAGAACTGGGCAGACCATATTACCATCGCTGAATGAAGTTGATCATTCCTACCTTAGTGAAAAGCTAAACACTTTGCCCCAGCAATTTAACGTAATTGTTGCCTTGGCTAAAGACAAGTTCTATAAAGTCCAGGAAGCAATTCTTGCTCGGAAGGAATATGCTTCCTTGATTGAGTTGACAACCCAGTCTCTGAGTGAACTTGAAGCCCAATTCTCGAGGATGAGCAAAGTTCCCACCGACCTGGCTGTGGAGGAGGCTGTGGCTCTGCAAGATGGTTGCAGAGCCATTCTGGACGAGGTGGTGGGCCTTGGGGAGGCGGTGGATGAACTGAACCAGAAAAAAGAAGGTTTTCGCAGCACAGGTCAGCCTTGGCAGCCAGACAAGATGCTGCACCTTGTCACCTTATATCACAGGCTGAAGAGACAAACAGAGCAGAGGGTTAGCTTATTAGAAGACACCACCAGTGCTTACCAAGAACACGAGAAGATGTGCCAACAGCTAGAGACACAACTGAAGTCTGTAAAAGAAGAGCAGTCCAAAGTGAATGAGGAAACGCTGCCTGCAGAGGAGAAGCTCAAAATGTATCACTCCCTGGGAGGAAGCCTTCAGGACTCGGCGATTCTACTGAAACGAGTAACCATACATCTCGAAGATCTTGCCCCACACCTTGACCCCTTGGCTTATGAGAAAGCCAGGCATCAGATCCAGTCCTGGCAAGAGGAGTTAAAACTGTTGACTTCTGCCATTGGTGAGACGGTGACAGAATGTGAGAGCCGAATGGTGCAGAGTATAGACTTCCAGACTGAGATGAGTCGCTCCCTGGACTGGCTGAGGAGAGTGAAGGCAGAACTCAGTGGGCCGGTGTACCTAGACCTCAACCTGCAGGACATCCAAGAGGAAATCAGAAAGATCCAAATTCATCAGGAAGAGGTCCAGTCCAGCTTGAGAATCATGAATGCACTGAGTCACAAGGAAAAGGAGAAGTTCACAAAGGCCAAGGAGCTGATCTCTGCGGATTTAGAACACAGCCTCGCTGAGCTCTCAGAGCTGGATGGAGACATTCAGGAAGCCTTACGCACCAGACAGGTGGGTATAATAGGACTTCACTTCTCTTTTTTCCATTCTGCTTATTTGTAAACAGGTACAAGAAATTCATTTGCTTGGTTATAATTGCTTCTTTAAATATTTCTTTCTAAATACTACACAGAAGCATCTTCAGCAGTGACTTAAATGGTTATTTTAATTTTTTTTTTTAATTGAGATGAAGTCTTGCTCTGTCGCCCAGGCTGGAGTGCAGTGGTGTAATCTCAGCTCACTGCAACCTCCGCCTCCTGGGTTCAAGTGATTCTTGTGCTTCAGCCTCCCGAGTAGCTGGGATTACAGGCGCCTGCCACCACGCCCAGCTAATTTTTGTATTTGTAGTAGAGATGGGGTTTCATAATGTTGGCCAGGCTGGTCCTGAACTCCTGACGTCAAGTGATCTGCCTGCCTTGGCCTCCCAAAGTGCTGGGACTATAGGTGGGAGCCACCATGCTGGGCCAGGTGATTTTAATTGTTTATGTGCATGCTATTCATTTTGTGCGGTTTCCATCTTGACTTCACTTTGCTTATAATAGTGATGCCTCAGTGATCTCTCACCTTTAAAGAGATGATAAATGGTATTGGTAACATAATTCATATTGTATATTAGTACATTGATAGTACACCTGATTAACAATGAATAATTACTGATGCCCTTTGTAGACAATGTGAAGGCTGGTATTTCTAAAATCAGTGCTAGATGAAGAGTCGAAATGGAGAGAGGCAGATAGACAATACAGCCCTGACCTTGCTAATAAGCCACTTTTATGTGGGGTATCCCATTAGTTGCCCTGTCTCTTCAACCCTTCTGTGGGTCTGAGTGCTGTCCATCTTTTGCTTCCCTATAGCACAGCAAAAGAAAGACTAGAATACTCGTAATTACTTGACTCAGGGATAACAAAAAGAAATGGGAGCATGTACAAAACTTCCCAGATTGGCCTAATTGCGGCTTGCTCTGGGGCTTGCAAGTTCTGTGCATTCAAAAATAAGAAGAGGGCCAGGCGTGGTAGTGCACACTTGTAATCCCAGCCCTTTGGGAGGCTGAGGCAGGTGGATCACCTGAGGTCAGGAGTTCAAGACCAGTCTGACTAACATGGTGAAACCCTGTTTCTAGTAAATACAAAAAAAAAAAATTAGCTGGGTGTGGTGGTGCATGACTCTAATCCTACTTGGGAGGCTGAGGCAGGAGAATCGCCAGGAGGCAGAGGTTGCAGTGAGCCGAGATCACGCCATTGCACTCCAGCCTAGGCAACAAGAGCAAAACTCTGTCTAAAAATAAAATAAAATAAAATGAAATAAAACAAGAAGAGAAAAATAGTGGCTAGAGGATTACTTCCTTTAATTTCTTGGCTCCTTTTCTCCATGTCTGTCTTCAGTCCCTCTGATTCTAGGAGATGTCAACCAACCCTTTAGGTAAAAGGTAGCTTTCATCAGGATAATACAGCGGCTAAAGCCTGGGAGGAGGGCACATCTGAGTTTTAATAGCAGCTATTTGATCCCAGGCAAATGACATCCTATAAGTCTCTGTCCCTCTTTGTAGAAGAGAGATATTAGTGATTCTTTTATTAGGTTTATCTTCTTAGCATCGAGTCTGACACGAAGTAACTTCAGATGAATCTTAGCTCTCATTTAACTTTATTTTCCTCAAAGATTAAGGTTAACACTTTCAATAGTAAAAATGTTAATATTGGATAAAATCATAATAAACTTCTTCATGTAAAATTCTGACTTTTTAAACTAAAAACTATTTAGTACACTTTAACCTTTTCATGCTGATTCAAGGCTATTGTTTAAAAAAAATTTTTTAACTATTTTTCTAGACCTATTAGTATAAACAGAAATATAGAATCTAGAATGTAGAGTAGAACAGAAGTTACCAGAAATTTTCATTCTTGAAGGACATTTGTCAGGTAAGCTTGCTTCTTTTGGTGAGTTTTGAACCAAAATCTTAAATCTATTAAGATGTCTCTATTTGTGCCGTCTTGTCTTATTGATTATCTTCGTCCAAATAACTAAAGGTCATGGTTCCTGGGGCATTTCTTATTTCCTCTGCTGATTCTATGCTTTGCTGTCCCTGTTCTTTCCTTAACTGGTGCTCATCTTACGGGTACTTTCTCTACCTTTTCTATGCATCTTCACTTGCACAGTCACAGCTTATCTTGTCCAGTCATTGATGGCTGGTTAGAGTGTTTCTTTTCCTTCTGGAGTTGAATACACCAGCCTTCCGGACTTAAACTTTTCAACTTTTCTATTTTAGTCTCTATACAAGACTCACAGGTTACTATTTCGCTTCCAGAAATTACTCTGTGGCTCTGTGGTCTGGTAAATGCCAGTTTGGAAGTTTGATGTTGCTATATTTCTTTATTTTTCCTTTTTTCTTTTCTTTTCTTTTCTTTTCCTTTCCATGTTTGTTTGTTTGTTAATTTGTTTTTTGAGAGACAGAGTCTGGAGTGCAGTGAAACTATCTCGGCTCACTGCAACCTCTGCCTCTCAGGTTCAAGCAATTCTTGTGCCTCACCCTCCCAAATAGCTGGGATTACAGGCATGCGCCACCACACTCAGCTAATTTTCCTATTTTTAGTAGAGACAGGGTTTCACCATGTTAGCCAGGCTGATCTCGAACTCCTGGCCTCAAGTGATCTGCCTCCCTCAGCCTCCCAAAGTACTGAGATTACAGTCATGAGCCACCATGCTTGGCCGTGTTGTTATACTTCTAACCAACGGAGACATTACTGCACTTTGGTAAACATTCAGTCTGCCACATATTTCTAAGCATTATATTATTTCTTAGAGAGGGAACTTTCAGAACTAGTCAAGATACTGACATAAATTTCAATCCCATCTCTGTCCTTATTATTTAATTTAATGGCAATAATACAATTATAACAAGAATAGCAGAAGGAAAAATCATGGCTGATGATGGATGGCACCACAAAAATATTCCCCTAGCTTATCAATGCACTTACACACATACACCCATGAGACTGAGGACTGGAAAACAAATGAATGAATGAAACTCTTTCCTGCAAATACATTGCAAAGGAGAGTTGATTATGTTTGCAACTGCTGTTTTTCAGGCTACTTTGACTGAAATGTATAGCCAGTGTCAAAGGTATTATCAGGTATTTCAAGCGGCCAATGACTGGCTTGAGGATGCCCAAGAAATGTTGCAGCTGGCAGGCAATGGCCTAGATGTGGAGAGCGCAGAGGAAAATCTCAAAAACCACATGGAATTTTTCAGTACAGAGGATCAGTTCCACAGTAACCTGGAGGAGCTCCGCGGCCTGGTAGCCACCCTGGACCCACTCATCAAGCCAACAGGCAAAGAAGACCTAGAACAGAAAATGGCTTCTCTGGAACTCAGGAGCCAGAGGATGAGCCAGGACTCTTGTGCCCAAGTGGATCTCTTGCAGAGGTATCTCAGGATGTTTTGTGTTTTATATTTAGTGAAATGAATTTCCACGCTGGAAGTAGTAATACACAAATGACATACATTAGCACATACATGCATTCTAGAATCTCTCTTAAGTATCATTAGACATACTGACACCAGAGCTTCGCGTAGAAATACATGATTTCATGTTACTTATCAATTTCTGTTGGACTCTTTCAAGATGCACAGCTCAATGGCACGATTACCAGAAAGCAAGGGAAGAGGTTATTGAATTGATGAATGATACAGAAAAGAAACTGTCTGAGTTTTCTTTGTTGAAGACTTCTTCTAGTCATGAAGCAGAAGAAAAATTGTCAGAGCACAAGGTCAGAGTTTTGGGCTGTTTTTTTTTTTTTTTTTTTTAAATCCTTTTTCTATAATTGTAACGGGTCTTTGCAACATGATCAATAAATCTTCACTTCTACCTGGAATTTTTCAATATGATAAGGATGCATTTAACCACATTTTAGAGAAGTTTTAAGTTTATTAAATGCTGTTACCTTTTAGGATTCCTGTTGGAAATGCATAGCAAAGATTTTAAAAAAATATTCAGAGCAGTTTGCTTCCGATAAGATGTGGCACTTAATAAATGTCAGTAAATACTTTTTGTTGATAACAGATTAAATAAAACTGAAAAATTAATTACTGAGTCTCCCTTTATCAGAGCAATATAAGGAAAAAATGTAACATACTAAAATATTACATTTGGTTCACTTACATTTGTGCTGCTTTTTAAAAATTAAAAAAATGTCATCTCAAGTAGCAAAATACACTTTTGTTTCTAATACATAAATAATATTCACCTCACCTCTTTAAAAAGCTTTAAGACTAACTCTGGTTAAAAAATAAACATAAAAGAGTACCTAGAGGAGAATAAACGTATATGTAGAAACATTCCCTTTTGCAGGTAATTTTGGGCTTTACCAAGATCCATAGAACTTTAAAAAAATTAATCTCTCCCTTGTCTCCTCTCTTCCGTCCTCCACCCCCAACTCTAGGCTTTAGTGTCAGTGGTTAACTCTTTCCATGAGAAAATCGTGGCGCTTGAGGAAAAAGCTTCACAACTGGAGAAAACCGGAAATGATGCTAGCAAAGCCACCCTGAGCAGGTCAATGACCACTGTCTGGCAGCGCTGGACACGCCTTCGAGCTGTGGCCCAAGACCAGGAGAAGATCCTGGAAGATGCAGTGGATGAGTGGACAGGCTTTAACAACAAGGTAGTTTCTGCTGTCCATGGGCTCACCTTTCTTTCCTCTCTAATTATAATGTATTTTGAAACACGGTATTTTGCTGCTGTTTGAAGTCAGCCTTCTGATAGTAATAAAGGCTTTTTCAAATCTCTGTTTCAATGACATAAAAACTAAGTTATGAAACAAAGTACAAAATGCAATGTGCAGTTTAGCCCCAAGTCACGGTCAAATTATATCAGTGAGAAAAACCAAGCAAATAAATTTTGAAAGGAGAACAAGCCCATTTTCCCCCATTTGCTTTCTTAACTGGCCTTGTAAAAGAACAAGATACTTTTTCTTTACCATGAAACCTGAAAATGAGCAGAAATTTAACTCATTACCGAAAATGTATATTCAATGTTTTCCTTTTTGGAATCTTGCTCTGTTGCCCAGGCTGGAGTGCAGTGGTGTGATCTCAGCTCACTGCAACCTCCGCTGCCTGGGGTCAAGCAATTCTCCTGCCTCAGCCTCCTGAGTAGCTGGGATTACAGGCACTCACCACCACACCCGATTAATTTTTGTATTTGTAGTAGAGATGGGGTTTTGCCATGTTGGTCAGGCTGGTCTCAAACTCCTGACTTCAGGTGATCTGCCTGTCTCAGCCTCCAAAAGTGCTGGGATTACAGGCATGAGCCACCACATGCCTGCCTGGCCACTTTTTCCATCTTTTAAAGGTTTAATGTTTTAGGCCGTGTCTTCCTTTATGATTTAAAGGTATTCATTTATGTTACCTTAAATATTGGAAAGAGTATTTTGTTTTCTTAGTTTAAAAAAAAAAAAAAAGCTTTCTCTGTATTAAGTATAGTCTCTGATCGTCCTAATATTATTTTGAGATTAAAGCTTTAAACCCAGAGGTACAGAGGTGATATCTCCTTTCATGTTAAGACGGTGGCTCAGGTTCCAGTTTCCTAAAATATGGAATGTATACCATCATCTTTAATTGGCTTCCTACACTAGTGTGTGGCTTTTATGGGAATGACCTTATTTTTTTCAGTTTATTTATTATTGAACTTCATAGTATGTACATTTGTCATCAGGTTAAAAAGGCCACTGAAATGATTGATCAGCTGCAAGATAAGTTACCTGGAAGTTCAGCAGAGAAGGCGTCGAAAGCGGAACTCTTAACTCTTCTTGAATACCACGACACGTTCGTTCTGGAGCTGGAGCAGCAGCAGTCGGCCTTGGGCATGCTCCGGCAGCAAGCCCTCAGCATGCTCCAGGATGGAGCCACCCCGACCCCCGGGGGAGAGCCACCGCTCATGCAGGAAATCACCGCGATGCAAGATCGGTGCCTGAAGTAATTAAGCACCTACTTTCATTCTGTTACTAAACTTGGCCTTGACCCAAAGGGATAAGCAGGGCACTTGAGTATGAAAGTGCTCCTTCACACCACCTTAAAAATGTGGGGATCCGTTCCCATCACCCTTGCTTTTCGGTTTCTTTGACTCTTCAATCATTTGTCCGACAAATACATATCTCATAGTACTTAGAGATACGATGAGAACCATGCAGACTCAGTGTCTGTCTTCATGCTGTTTACAGTCAAGCAGCAGAGATAGGCAACTAAGGCAGCCTTTCAGTCAAGTGTGAAAAGGGAGCTGAGGGAATCCAAAGCAGAGACAAGCAGCCGAGGGGAGGAGTCAAAGAAGGCATCCCTTCAGAAGGAGAATTTAAGCAGAAGCCTGAGCAGCCTGGAGCTAGGCATTGAGTTTTGCAAACAGGGGAAGGACATGTAAGAAAGGAAGAAACATGTCACTTTCAAGGAGCTCCTTGGGTGATTCAGGGAGAGGAAGGGTGATTCAAGAGAAATGAAGCCTGAGAGGGAAACAATTGAGAGCTATTCAGAACTTAGATTTGATAAAGCTTGAGAACTCATTGGCTATCTGGGGTGACAGGGATATAGGAGCAAAGATGACACCACAGTCCAGGTAAATAGTAGTCATTGACTGGCAGTGAATTTAGTAGAAAGAGCAAGTTAATGTTGATATACAACCAGCCCTGATTCACTTATTGGGCCAGCGAAAAAACATTTATAGATAATTTAATTTCTATATTTACAAATATTACCTCATTCATGTCCTTGCATTCACCTCTTTCCCTTATAGGTGATGTGGGGGTAACCTAACACTTATTAAATTTACATTAATTCAAATAAAGACTTGAAATTTGGACATTATTAACATGATTAATTATGAAATTTCCAAAGCTTGATTTTTTTCTTTAAAAACTACTTTCTAATAGATAGCCATATATATTCCAGTTATACATTACTTTTAAATGTGCCATTTTAGTAGATTTCCAAAGAGGAAGTAAATAATGAAATAATCGACAGGCTACGTTACATAGGAAATTAATTGCAATTCAGTGGCATGTGAGACAGTCAACTCTCAATTTTTCGAGGACAAATTATTCACTTTATATGACATTTATACATGAACTGAAGTGTTATTTGACAGTGTTGAGGAAGTGTCTTTACTTGCAAAAAAGATATTAGATTTCTCGTTTCTGTATATGTATTGGATAAAATGTTGTCAAGTATTAGGGGGTTCCTTTCACTTCACATCACTTCTGTTTTATCCCTGTAATGTTTCTGAAGCATGCAGGAGAAAGTGAAGACTAATGGAAAGTTGGTGAAGCAAGAGCTGAAGGACCGGGAAATGGTGGAGACTCAGATCAATTCTGTGAAATGTTGGGTTCAGGAAACGAAAGAATATTTAGGGAATCCAACAATAGAAATAGATGCTCAACTTGAAGAACTTCAGGTACAAAAAAATCTCCTCATTCTCTTTACCCCTTGTTTCAAAAACAATTGCCCTGATTTTAATTGAACATACTTGTTTATATTTATTGAATATTGAATTTTAAAATTTCAGAAATGTGTTCTATAGAAGATATTTAGTATTACTTCACGGGATTTTCCTTTGTTTTCTAAAGTGAACATGCTTTATATTCAGAGACAAAAGAAGAGTGTCGTATTATTTTAAGATATTTCTCTAATTCCACACTTAATTATATGATGATGAGCAATGTATAGCCTTGTCTATAACAGTCTCCTTAGAGGGTTCCCAGAAATTTCTTATTTTGATCTTTTCTTCAGATTCTCCTAACAGAAGCCACAAATCACCGACAGAACATTGAAAAAATGGCAGAAGAACAGAAGGATAAGTACTTGGGTCTTTATACCATATTACCTTCTGAACTCTCCCTTCAGTTGGCTGAAGTAGCATTGGACCTAAAGATCCGTGACCAGGTAAACCTATGATCATGAGTGTCTTTCTATTTTGTTTATAGGGTCAATCCTCTTGTGTCAAATATTTTTGTTTCTTTAAGAAGAAATGCATAGTCCTTTTTGGTGTTGAGACCAGAGCGAGATTTCTGTCTCTGGTCTCATGAAGAGTACAATTTCATGTAGTGAAAATAGGCTCAAATAACATTTGCATGGAAATATAATAGATTTTTAGGACTTTCTTAGTGGCTTAATGCTAAAGCTATTAAAGTTTAATTAAAACCATTCTATATGAGACAAAGAGAAGACATACTACAATTCTAAAGTGCTACATGAAATAGGAAGTAATATCCCATTTGTACAAACTGTCAGATTCATACAGTTGTGCTCTACTTTGGAAATCTTCAATGTATGATGCAAAGTGTTTTAAAAATCTCATCAAAATCTGATCCTACTTTATCATGACTTTGACCTAAACTACTAATATGTGCTATTTACTGTTTTAAGTATTTAATTGATACATTTGGTTTTCTTCTTAGACATTGGAAGATCTATTGGGAAGGATGACTTGGCAAGTTCATGGTCTTTTTATATTTTTGAGACAGAGTCTTGCTCTGTCCTCCAGGCTGGAGTGCAGTGAAACAATCTCAGCTTACTGCAATCTCCACCTCCTGGGTTCAAGCAATTCTCATGCCTCAGCCTCCCAAGTAGCTGGGATTCCAGGCATGCACCACCACACCCAGCTAATTTTTTGCATTTTTAGTAAAAGGAGACAAGTTTTGCCATGTTGGCCAGCCTGGCCTCAAACTCCTGGCCTCAAGTGATCTGCCTGCCTCAGCCTCCCAAAGTGCTGGGATTACAGATGTGCACCTCTGTGCACAGCCATGGTTTTTTTTTTTTTTTTTTTTTGGTTCAAATGTAAGCTTTTCTCTGGATTAATTTTCCTATCATAGACTTATTCATATGTATTTCATTTACTTTGACACTCAATATAATGAAGGCCAAACACATCATTAACACTCTTTTAATGGTGTGTTTTCTCCCTACTAAAGAGGTTTTTTTAAAGATCTTTAACTATATAAAGAAATGTTTCCTCTCTTTAACATCTTTTCTTCAGCATTTTATTCTAAGCAACAGTGTGAATGTTTGTTATCAAATCAAACCGAAGTCATTGGAAATTTGTAAATGCTGTCTTTTTTCACCTTCCTTTGCATTAGACGTGCTTAATACTTTGTTGGCATACTATAGAGTTGTAGTTGGAAAGTTACAAAAAGAGTTAACAGATCATTAATAGTCATTGATTAAAAGGTGCTTGGAAACAAATCAGTGTTCCTCCAACTGTTTAGGAGGATTTTCCATCCTATGAAGAAAAAGGCTTAGAGGAGTTTGTGTGCTCAGGGTCATTACGTTAGTTAATGGAGAAGATAGGATTCAAACTCAGCTGTCTACACAACCATCTATAATGAGTATTCTGTAAATATTTAATAAGTGAATTCCTCTACACACATTGCTTGTATCTTTGCTGGAACACAAGGAGTGCAGTAAATATATAAAGATAGTGAAGTCAGGGAAAGCCGGGAGAGCTTGTAACTAACTGCACACCTCTGGTGTGACCAAAGGTATCAATGCCAAAGCAGTTAAAATGTGTCTTGTCAACATCATTTGAGATTTTTAGTATCTATTATACAATTTTAACCATGGCTTGTTTTGCTGTTCTCACTGATTTTTTAGATCCAAGACAAAATAAAAGAAGTTGAGCAGAGCAAGGCCATGAGCCAGGAACTCAGCCGGCAAATTCAGAAGATAGCTAAAGACCTCACAACTATTCTAACTAAGCTGAAAGCTAAGACAGATAATTTAGTTCAAGCTAAAACTGACCAAAAGGTAAGAAGTAGAATTTTAAAGGGTGCTACTGAATGAATTAAATAGTTTTTGGAGTCAGTTTTACTTGGGGATACAGGATAAAAACCTTTTAGGAACCTTTATTAAAGCCAAATAGTAACAGGAGGCGGTAAAGAAATGTTATAACTGAATCTACACAGATCTTCTTCCATAACTTATCGTTATAATTGAACAGTATTAATAAATATACATGCACGAGTGTGTAAGAAAGAAGACTGTCAAAGGACTAAGTGATGATTTAGGAATGCAAGTATATAAATTCCAAAGTGAATTGTGTCCTTGGTAGCTAAATCTGTGTTCTTCCTCTGTTGATGAGTTCAGGGACTGTAATCCTTTTTGGGTGGGGCAGAAGGAAAATGTTAGCCTTCTCACTCAGCCTCATAGGAAACAAACACCAGGATTACAACATATCCTGCTCTGCCTTTCCAACCGAAGAAACAAAAATGACCTGGTCATAGTAGAATTATAGTAAAGTTATTCATTATAATATTTGGCTTTGACAAAAATCAGTCTGATCTTGGAAAACCTGAAGAAATTTATTTTCTATTCTCTAATGTTCTTTCATTTTGATGACCATCAAGGTGCTGGGAGAGGAATTAGATGGTTGTAATTCAAAGTTAATGGAATTAGATGCAGCAGTACAGAAATTCTCGGAACAGAATGGCCAACTGGGTAAGCCACTGGCCAAGAAGATAGGAAAACTGACTGAACTTCACCAGCAGACCATTCGACAAGCTGAGAATCGGCTCTCCAAACTCAATCAGGTATGTGTTCCGGACCAGAAATCCAAATCCTCTAAGGCAGAAACTTCCATGTTCTGCTTTTCTCTTTTGAAAATAAATAAACATAAATAAAAAGATAAAATGGTCAATGAGAGAGTAGTTTAGGTATAGCTTATTTCATGCTACACTTGTGTTCCTAAGACTTAGGTGTAAACCAGCACTTATTTTATATCCAGTCGTATGATAAAGTCACTGACAAAGGTGGTCCTATAAACGGACTTTGGAGTGAATATTTTGTAAAATGGAGAAGTATGTTGTGAAATGAATATTCACCCGTTAACATGTTTTATGAAATCAGTTTGGGGTTAATTCAAGTACCTTTAAGTAAACTACATATATATTAGCTTACATTGACTTAATAGGTTCAGATTGCACATCTGTAATAATTGTTGCATATAGACTAGAGTTTTGAAACCGATTAGTATAATCAGTGACAAGTTAAAACTAGGAATTGGCAACCCATTGATTATAGTATTGAAACTTTGGCTGCTGTAATCCCCACTTGCCACCTCCTTACCCAGGGGAGGGTGAAGGAAGGGATAGAGGAAGGCCTGGCATGGTGGCTCATACCTACAATCCCAGTACTTTGGGAGGCTGAGGCGGAAGGATCACTTGAGCCTAGGAGTTTGAGACCAGCCTGGGCAACATGGTGAAACCTACAAAAGATGCAAAACATTAACTGGGCATGTGGACATGTGCTTGTGGTCCAGCTACTTGGGAGGTTGAGCCCGTAAGATTGAGGCTGCAATTAGCCATGATCCTGCTACTGCACTCCAGTCTGGGTGAGAGTAAGACCCTGGTGAAAAAAAGAAAGAAAGAAAAAGGGGAATAATTCAATCATATTAAGAATTTGAGCTTTATCCAAAGGTCACTGAGAAGCCTTTGACAGATTTTCAACAGGGAAACGATTTTTTGATACCACTGAATATCATAGATATTATAACTATCAACCCCTAAGATTGTTGTGTCCAAAAAGACAGAAGACTGATTTATAGCTCAAGAAACTGAGTTTACATTTGTTATCTTAATGTTATTGGTTTTTCAGGCAGCATCACATTTAGAAGAATACAATGAAATGCTTGAATTAATTTTGAAGTGGATTGAAAAAGCTAAAGTCTTGGCTCATGGAACTATTGCATGGAATTCTGCAAGCCAGCTTCGGGAACAATATATTTTGCATCAGGTAATCTTAGGAAAAATAATTTTTAAAAAGTAACCAAGGGCAATTTGATTTAACCGGGCAGACTGATACAACACTTAGAGGGCCGTGATGTAAAATTACTGGAGCTATCAGATAAAAAGAATGCTAAGGTACCCCTGAGTTGTTCCGTAGTTGGACAGAAAGGAGCTTCTCATGAAATTTCATGAAATTGAATAAATAAATATCCTTGATCTTCCCTAAACCTACCTTACACCAAGACGCAAACCAATCAGCCTTGTAGAACTCATTTTCTGTAGCTTCTTTGAAATAATTATTTGCAGGGATCTGGTGGAAATTCTTTTCCGTGAAGAGATGCAATGAAGTGTGGAAAGATTCTAGATCCACACTCAGACTGGCGGGAGAATCAAACTCCGCCCTGCAGGGTTGTGTGATTTGGAGCAGAATGCTTTGCCTCTCTGAATTCTGTCTTCTCATCATTTGTATGAAGATGCAAATAACATTTGTATTTCAGACTTATCATGAGATCAAATGGTTTAAGGTACATATGTGCAAACATCTACTTGGCACATACATCTCCTGCCTCCTCCCTCAGCCCTCACCCAGGCCTGTCATCTGGCCTTCCACAGGAGGTCGGGCAGCCCAGAGCAAGCCACGAGTCCACATCCACATGCTGGCTATGTTACTTCATTTCCTCTGAAGTTACATGAGAAAAATGTTCCTTTTCTCTCAGTCACGTCATCCAGGAAATTATTTCATCCTTTTGTAACTTAAGCTTAAATTAGACCCAGATAGCTAATAGGCTAGTTATCTTATAATAAAATATAGGGTGACTTCTATTGGAGTTACATGGGTATCCTTGAGTATTCTAGATTTTTCTCTCTTATATTATTTATGTATCCTTGTGGCCTTTAAATGAATCCCTGTATCCATTCTTGCTTACAGGGTTCTAGATAAAAGCTCATTTTTCCCTTTTTGGAATGCTTTAACAGCTCCTAATTTTTCCCTATATTCACAGTCTTTCTTCTCTGATCAATCTTGCGTATTCTTCCCACAGTGTCTTTCTTAAGCAACTCCAATCTTTTGCTTTAAGATATGCTTAGATATGAACAGACAGGACTTAAGTTACCACTGATTTGAAAACAATGAAAAAAAGCCAACATCCTTAGAAGTCTAGAAATGCAAATTTCAGCAAAAAAAGAGAGGAAGAAAGACAAAGTTAACTGTCAAGTTCATAACTGTTTCTTTCAAGTTCATATTTATGGAAGTGAGCTCTCAAACATTGCTGGTATCCTGGTAAAATCTCTCTGAAAAATAATTGGCAAAATGTATGATGATTGTCAAAAATGTTACTACTCTGGGTCAGGCATGGTGGCTCACACCTGTAATCCCAGCACTTTGGGAGGCTGAGGTGGGCGGATCACAAGGTCAGGAGTTCAAGACCAGCCTGGTCAATATGGTGAAACCCCATCTCTACTAAAAATACAAAAATTAGCTGAGCGTGGTGGCGGGTGCCTGTAGTCCCAGCTACTCAGGAACCTGAGGCAGGAGAATGGTGTGAACCCAGGAGGTGGAGGTTGCCGTGAGCCGAGATCACGCCACTGCACTCCAGCCTGGGCAACAGAGTGAGACTCCATCTCAAAAAAAAAAAAAAAGAAAAGAAAATGTTGCTACTCTGACCTGTTGGCTCCTTTTAAACTCCTTTTTATGGCTATAATCCAAGTATAGAAAATACTTTCTACAGTATTAATAACTGTATTGAAATTTTAAAGAAAACTTAAATCTGAAATAACCTTTTTCTGAGTAAATATTTGCGTATAATAAAATATAATGAAGTCTTTAAGGTAATCATGACTTTTTTTTTTTTTTTTTTTTGAGACAGCGTTTCGTTCTATTGCCCAGGCTGTAGCTCAGTGGTGTGATCTCGGCTTACTGCAACCTCCACCTCCCGGGTTCAAGCGAATCTTGTCCCTCAGCCTCCTGAGTAGCTGGAACCACAGGCACGCACCACCACGCCTGGCTAATTGTTGCATTTTTAGTAGAGATGGGGTTTCACCTTGCTGGCCAGACTGGTCTCAAACTCCTGGCCTGAAGTGAGCCCCAACGCCTTGGCATCCCCAAATTCTGGAAATACAGGCGTTTGTTTATTTATTCAACAAACATAGAGTCCTTTCCCAAACTAGGTCTTGGGTAGGCATTTAGTGTACAAAGAATATTTCCTGTCCCCACCCCAGGGAGTTGATTATTTAGGGGAGGGGACAGATAGAAGGAGACAGTACAATATAGTGTGATTAGTGCAGAGACAGAGGGCCCAGGTGCTGAAGGAGCCCACGGGAGGGTCCTCAACCCAACCACCCACCAGGAGTCTAAGAGGAAAGCGCAGAAAGGCTTCTCAGGAAAAGGTGATGCTGGGCTGAGTCCTGAAAAACATGACAGCCTACTTGTGGAATGTGTTTAGATAAAAATGCATGCTGAAATCCTAGCAGTAAACGTGAGGAGTGTTTTTTGGTGCTGGTACAAGGGATAAGAGAGAAGAATAGAGAGATAAGAAAAAGATCCTAAAAGTCTGTTGGGAATTTGAAGTTTATCCTAAAGTCACTCTGAAGCCTCTGAAACAATATTCTGCCCACAAAGGACAAGTTCAGACTTGTATTTTCAGAAAGCAAATTTAGCAGCCTTTGGAAAACACATTGAGGAAGGTAAGACAATATAAAATATGGTTTCAGTATTTCAGTAGATGACAAGGCCTCTCTTTGGAGATTAGGAGGAGAAGACAAAGTCAAGAGATACTAACCGGCTAGAATTCTCCAATTTGGAGACTTGAATTGGGTGAAAGAGAGGGAGGAGTCAAGGATGATTCCCAGGTTTCTATGACTTGAGCAGTAGGGTGGGTTGACTGCATCATGGGGCACAGTGAAAAAGACACCAGGTCCTGAGATGATCTGGCTCAGAAGCTGAAGAGAGAACGCAGACTGTAGACTCTATTTTGGTGAGTTCTCATGTGCACCCTTTAGGAAGTAAAGCAGCCTGTGTTTATTTAAAAAGAATGCACTGTGAGAAAAGCCATTGTGTTTTTTGGGAGGCCGAGGGGGGTGGATCACTTGAGGTCAACAGTTTGAGACCAGCCTGGCCAACATAGTGAAACCCCATTCTCTACTAAAAATACAAAAATTAGCTGGGCGTGCTGGGGAGTGCCTGTAATTCCAGCTGCTTGGGAGGCTGAGGCAGGAGAATCGCTTGAATCTAGGAGGCAGAGGTTGCAGTGAGCCTAGGTCGCGACATTGCACTCCAGTCTGGGCGACAGAGCAAGACTCCATTTCAAAAATAAGAAAGAAAAGAAAATCTATTGTGTTTTTCCTAATGTCAGAGATGTGAGAACCAGAGTGACTTCACAGGGGCCTGAATAGAGGCTGGGTAAATGAGGATGAGGTCAATGAGAATGGGTAGCATTCCCAGGTTAGGCATTCTTAGTCACAGAATAATTATGGTTTAAGAGACAGGTTGATAATGTTTACCAAAGAGAACCAGGACTTAACAGATCTGGGAAATCTTTTGTCGCAGGCCGTTGTAGAGCACATCTCTGCCGATTTTTCGCTTTGTTGTCTTATGTGTAAGCAGACATCACACCTAAGGTGGATGCATTCCTCTTTCTGCTTTTGGGAACACCCTGCTTTGTCAATGGAGTAGCCGTTCTTTCATCCCTTTACTTTCTTAATAAACTCGCTTTCATTTCACTCTGGATTTGCCCCAAATTCTTTCTTGCACAAGATTCAAGAACTCTCTTTTGGGGTCTGGATTGGGACGTTTTTCCGGTAACGCTAATGTCAGGTGAAAAAGAAAGATGGAAAACTATAGTTATGTTAGGACCTCAATTATTAATACCTAAAAATATGCCCAAATGTATCAGCAGTTAACTCTTAAAGTTATTTCTGGGTTATAAGATGATGAGATATTTTGTTTTCTTCTTTATATTTTCAATATTTTCCAAGTCATATATT
>NW_012105631.1:1362749-1369487 GCF_000951045.1 Mandrillus leucophaeus
CAGGAGGTGGAGGTTGCAGTGAGCCAAGATCGTGCCATTGCACTCCAGCCTGGGCAACAAGTGCGAAACTCCGTCTCCAAAAAAAAAAAAAAAAAATCATGTATAAATACATATCTTATTTATATATCCTATACAGATAAATATTTATCTGTTAAATATATATCTTATTATATATCTTAGATATATATTGATCTGTTAAATATATATATTTATAAACATTTATTGTGAGAAAAGAAAGTACTTCATTAAAAAAATACAGTCTATTGCCTAAGAATAATATCCTATTCTTCCTATTCTTCATTTCTCCTCTTTACACATTACACACCCCACTAACTGCACATTCTAGGTTCACCCACCTCTGTACCTAGGCAGATGCTGTTCTCTCTGTGTGAAGTGTCTTTCCTCTTCCCCCTCATCTGTCAGATTGCAAACATCCTTCTGACTGGGCTCAGATGTGACTCTTACCGGAGACCTTCTCCCAATCTTCCCCAAGTCGCAGTCATGTCTTCACACTGGCTTCTGTTTCATTCTACTTTTCATGAAATGTACATTGTATGGTTACTTATCCATTGTATTTCTGCTAGACCCAGTAGATGATACCATTCTGAATGATCAGGGCTGTTTTTTCTTCTCTTGATATTTATTGCATGTATCTTCTACCTCTTTGTCTCACTTAAAGCAAGTGAGCCAAGGTTTTTGCTTGTAATGATCTTGTTCTTATTTTCATTTCTTATATAAATATGAACTTCAGTCTTAGCTATAGAATATGAGAGCTGAAAAGTAATTCTTTAGTTTAAACATGAGAAAAGGTAGACCCAGAGACATGAATAAGACACCGAGTATGTTTGAGCTTTTCACTGCTGGAATTCCTGTGTCCTGGCCCTCACGAGGGTGCAGCTTGGGTTTGACAGAGCAGGAGCCCCATGGTCCCACGCGTAGTATGACATGTGACCTCTGCACATGGTTTACAGTTCCTGAACTGTGATTTCTTTTTCTGTGAAATAGTTACAATAGTAGATGGCTACCAACTAGAAAGTGGTCACAGGTGGGTCGAAGGTTAAACACAATAACGGACACACAGAACTTACACAGGGCACTTTATGCCATGTCATATTGAATATCTATACCCCTCTACCTACGTGTCAATGTCATTAATGTTGACAATTCGCCCTAGACCCTGCTGGAAGAATCCAAAGAAATCCACAGTGACCTGGAAGTAATGACTGAGAAATTACAGTACCTCACTAGCGTGTACTGTACAGAAAAAATGTCCCAGCAAGTGGCAGAACTGGGACGGGAGACTGAGGAGTTGCAACAGATGATCAAAATTCGTTTACAGAACCTCCAAGATGCAGCTAAGGTAAAAAAAAAATAAAAATAAAATAAAACAAACGGAAAAAAAAGTCTGTCATTAAAAGAAATGCCACTGTGGAAACAGTGCTCACCTGTGATGTGGTTTCTTGGCTGTGATGTTATTCTTCACCTATGACTTTGGACTTCAAGTACAATATATTGATATTTACTCCCTAGGATATGAAAAAATTTGAAGCAGAGTTGAAAAAGTTACAAACTGCCTTGGAGCAAGCCCAGGCAACCCTGACTTCTCCAGAAGTTGGACGTCTCAGTCTCAAGGAGCAGCTCTCTCATCGGCAGGTAAGCCGAACTAACTTGGAGTAAATAGGGACAGGGACCTATACTTTTAAAAGAGGATAGCAAGGAAAAATGCCTCCTAAACTCAACACTGTTTTTTTTTTTTAAATGTATTTTTAAATAGAGACAGGGTTGCCCTAGGTTGGCCAGGCTGGTCTCGAATTCCTGAGCTCATGTGATCCACCCGCCTCAGCCTCTCAAAGTGCTGGGGTTACAGACGTGAACCACTGTGCCCAGCCCCTAAACTCAACACTGTTTTAAAAATGTTTTTGCAAAATGTTTATAACTTACAACATAACTATAATTTAGTAAGTGCCTCTTGCTTATGAAATAAATGATTTAAATATTAAATTTTTGAACTATGAAATCGCATTTTCAGCATCTGTTGTCTGAGATGGAGTCACTGAAGCCGAAGGTGCAAGCCGTGCAGCTCTGCCAGAGTGCCCTCCGGATCCCCGAGGATGTGGTCGCCAGCTTACCTCTCTGTCATGCCGCTCTGCGGCTACAGGAAGAGGCCAGCCGGCTGCAGCACACCGCCATCCAGCAGTGCAACATCATGCAGGCAGGTGAACGGTGCCCACGCCAGCAGAGCAATTGCTGATGAATCATGGGCTTCTTTTCTTAGCATTGTGTGGGCTCAGCCATCAAAACACATCCAGGGTGTTGAATCTGACAGGCTGTTGTGGTTTTATAAAATAAGGAGATTAAAATGCTGTCATTTGGATCACCCACAAAAGCCTGGGGAATGCTATATAAAAAATATCCTTGGTGAAAATTATGTTTTAGTGATATTTTTAAATAAAGAACTTGTAAAGATTTATTTCTATGCAATGAAATGTTTTTATCTCTTATTATTCACCTGAGAATCATCTACAAACTGATAATACAGGTTTACTGTTTTCTTGTGTTACAGAGTTTTTTCATATTTCAGCTTATTGAGGCATTAAATCCATTTTCTTTTGAGTGCCTAAAGAAAATGCCCCCAAGTATAATTCTTAGTCTCTTCACCTAGTAAAAGAAAATCATTTACCAGGAAGAAATGACTATTTACCTTATGTTTCCCTTCAACTAATAATTCTCGCTTTATCCAAAAATTGTATCAATAGCATCTCATTAAAATAACTAGTGGCTCATTTGGTCAACTATCCTTTTTCCCTGTTATCTTGTAATTTGTTGGACAGAAAATTCCTGAGGGTAAAAGTCATGCATAATTCATATGTATATATACTTTTGTTTGGTAGAGATGGGGGTGTCACCATGTTGCCCAGGCTGTATTGAACTCCTGGGCTCACATGATCCACCCACCTTGGCCTCCGAAAGCGCTGAGATTACAGGCTTGAGCCACTGTGCCCAGCCTATAATTCGTATTTTTATTCCCTACCATAGCACTTAGTTAAGTGTCTTACTTATATATTCAGTATTTGTTAGATGGAAAAATGAAATAATGTTTCCCACACTGCTTCACCCTTTCTGATTATCATATTCCATCTTCAGGATGATATCGATAGGGAAAAGAGAGAGAAAGAATCCTAAGCACTTAACTATTTTGATTCCGTCAATAATTTTGCTACAATATTTTAGAGAGAAAGCTCTGAAATATCTAAGTAAAGTGAAGAATTCAAACCATTAGGAATCTTACCCATCATTTCTTTATTCCCTACCCATACAGGTAAAAAAAGAGTTAAACTACAGAATCACTTACCTAGTTATTGATCAAGAAAAAAAAACTATCTTTCTATGTTGTTTTTTCAAAGGAGGCTGTGGTGCAGTATGAACAATATGAGCAAGAAATGAAACATCTCCAGCAACTGATAGAAGGAGCCCACAGAGAGATTGAGGATAAACCTGTTGCCACCAGTAACATACAGGAGCTGCAGGCTCAGATTTCTCGGCATGAGGTGAGAGAGAAATGTAGGCAAAATACCGAGGGCAGGAAACTGGATGGATTAGCGTTTACGTTTGGTTTCTAGTGAATGGAAGGGAACAGTTTCCCCTGTCCTGCACTTAATGTGTTCAGCTCTTGGGAGGCCTCTTTGACTATCTAAGCGTTGTGAGTGCCGTTTTTGCTGATTCAGTAACACGTGCCTTCCCCTTGATTCCACCTCTCTACACGTTGTTCACATTGTATGGGACTCACGGATTGTCATCTCCTTCACCCAGAATTCTCACAGTTAATACACTAAAACACAGTCCCATACCCTCTTTTTAATGCCTGCAAAAACAGCAATGCTCAAAGCTTTGCTGCATTGATCGCTCTCTTGGTGGCTCACGCCTGTAATCCCAGCACTTTGGGAGGTCAAGATGGGCAGATCACAAGGTCAGGAGATGGAGACCATCCTGGACACCATGGTGAAACCCCGTCTTTACTAAAAATACAAAAATTAGCTGGGTGTGGTGGCACGCGCCTGTAATCCCAGCTACTTGGGAGGTTGAGGCAGGAGAATCACTTGAACCCAGAAGCCGAGATCGCGCCACTGCACTCCAACCTGGCGACAGAGCGAGACTCGGTCTCAAACAAACAAACAAACAAACAAAAAAAAAACTTAATATTTTAAACATTTTCTTCTTTGAAATATTACTCATTTCAGTTCCTCTTCCCAAAATCAGAGGATGGTCCAGGTTGTTTACTTTGCTAGTTTTCAGATTGGGCCAGCTAACATGTGCCTCTTTTTCAAATGTTCTTCTTTGTTTGTTCCTTTGGCATCATTATTACCTTAGGACTTGGCCACTCCTTGGGCTGTCCTGTCCCAGAGATCATGGTCCTTGAGTGACTGAGCTTAGCAGGGAATTTCCTTTCCTGAACTGTCAATTCCATATAGGTCAAGTTCACTCTTTCCCTTGGGGGATGGTTCATAGCACTGTGAATTTTGATAAATAACTGGGAGGAGGGTGTCTTATTTTTTCTGTACCGAGGATAGAGTATATGGAGTATATCCTTCCGTATGCTCTATTCTAACTTTGTCATGAGAACAAGGAACAATTTTTCCAAACCACTTACATTGAGATTCTCAAAAGATTCAAAGCATTGCTTTGTAAAGATGAAAAATCTCACCCCCTTCTCCAAATGCAATTAATTCTTTAATTTCTTGACATATATAAACATTAATAATTTTCATTTATATATGATTTACAAAATCATTTAAATATGCCATCTACATTTACTCCTACAACTATAGACATCATCTATGTGAGTGATTTTTCTTATGCAATGGCTAAATGAAAATGTAATGTAGATTTTTGAAACCACTGTTTATGTTGGTCTGTACATTAGACTATATATTATGTATTTATTTTGAAACTATTTTTAATCCCATCTAGGAAGATCCAAAATTTTGTTGTAACAACTCTTCTATCATGGTACAGATATTTTTAAAATCGTTTCTGGAGTAATAATTATTATTACTACTAAACATTTTTGTTGTATGGTTTTTCCTCCCCAAGAAACTTGTGCTTTTTTTTTTTTTTTTTTTGAGACAGAGTCTTGCTGTATCACCCAAGCTAGAGCGCAGTGGCAAGACCATGGCTCACAGTGGGATCATGGCTCATTGCAGCCTCTACCTCCTGGGCTCGGGCAGTCCTCCCACCTCAGCCTCCAAGTATTTGGGACTACGAGCACATACCACTACCTCAGGCTAGTTTTTGCATTTTTTTGTAGAGTAGAGACAGGGTTTCACCATGTTACCCAGGCTGATCTCAAACTCCTGGCCTCAAGTGATATGCCTGCCTCAGCCTCCTCACGTGCTGTGATAAAAGATGTGAGCCACCATGCCCGGCCAGCTTTATGTTTTTTAAAGTAACTTACAAAATTTTACATCACTTTTTTATATCAACCCTATGAGGTAAGAATTTCTATATATATACACACACATATATATATTATTTTATTTTTATTTTTTATTTATTTTTATTTTTATTTTTATTTATTTTTTTTTTAGATGGAGTCTTGTTCTCTGTTGCCCAAGCTGAAGTGCAGTGGCACAATCTTGGCTCACTGCAACCTTCACCTCCTGGGTTCAAGTGATTCTCCTGCCTCGGCCTCCCGCGTAGTCGGGATTACAGGTGCACACCACGATGCCCTGATAATTTTTGTATTTTTAGTAGAGACAGGGTTTGACTATGCTGGCCAGGTTGGTATCGAACTCCTGATCTCAAGTGATCCACCCACCTTGGTCTCCCAAAGTGTTGGGATTACAGGCGTGAGCCACCACGCCCGGCCGACATCAGGATTTTTTTTAAAATCATCTTTATTTTACTGACAAAAAAACTGAACTTAGAAAAAAGTGACTTCCTGAGCTCCCAAATCTAGTAACTGATTGAAATTAGACTCGATCTCAGTATCTTTGTCTGCAAATTCTGTGATTTTTCTTCCACTGTAATAGAAACTATCTGGGCTACTTAATGAAACAAAAGAGAATAATGAAGTCCCTGGAAAATAAATGAGTCCCCCAAGGTCACAGAGTGAACTCAGCTCAGCCAGCAGTGGACTAGGTCTTCCCAGCTCTTGGTCCAATGAGCTGTTTATTTTGTCGCATTTTCTTCCATAGTTCTGAACATCCATGTTAACGTTTGTTAGTTTTAAACCAACTGTGGCTTAGAACACATTTTCATGTAAAAAATGATGCAGTCCTGTGTGAGCTTCATTGTATGTATAAAACAAACACAGGAAGGAAAGTGCCGAGTGGAGAAAGCTTAACCGATGATAACGTACAAATTGGGAAGAGGGTTTCTTCCTGTATTTTCTATCTTGTTTTAATTGAATTTCAATCTTATGGTGAATCTAGTTTTCTTACAAATAACTTTAAAAATAACTGATCATTTATTTATGGCTAAAGAATTCATACTTTTAAAAATAATTTTTCGGCCGGGTATGGTGGTTCACACCTGTAATCCCAGTACTTTTTGGAGGCCAAGGCGGGTGGATCACAAGGTCAGGAGTTCGAGCCCAGCCTGGCCAATATGGTGAAACCCCGTCTCTACCAAAAATACAAAAATTAGCCTGACGTGGTGACGGGTGTCTGTAGTCCCACCTACTCAGGAGGCTGAGGCAGGAGAATCGCTTGAACCCGGGAGGTGGAGGTTGCAGTGAGC
>NW_012105631.1:1369537-1398958 GCF_000951045.1 Mandrillus leucophaeus
ATCTCACCCCCTTCTCCAAATGCAATTAATTCTTTAATTTCTTGACATATATAAACATTAATAATTTTCATTTATATATGATTTACAAAATCATTTAAATATGCCATCTACATTTACTCCTACAACTATAGACATCATCTATGTGAGTGAGTTTTCTTATGCAATGGCTAAATGAAAATGTAATGTAGATTTTTGAAACCACTGTTTATGTTGGTCTGTACATTAGACTATATATTATGTATTTATTTTGAAACTATTTTTAATCCCATCTAGGAAGATCCAAAATTTTGTTGTAACAACTCTTCTATCATGGTACAGATATTTTTAAAATCGTTTCTGGAGTAATAATTATTATTACTACTAAACATTTTTGTTGTATGGTTTTTCCTCCCCAAGAAACTTGTGCTTTTTTTTTTTTTTTTTTTGAGACAGAGTCTTGCTGTATCACCCAAGCTAGAGCGCAGTGGCAAGACCATGGCTCACAGTGGGATCATGGCTCATTGCAGCCTCTACCTCCTGGGCTCGGGCAGTCCTCCCACCTCAGCCTCCAAGTATTTGGGACTACGAGCACATACCACTACCTCAGGCTAGTTTTTGCATTTTTTTGTAGAGTAGAGACAGGGTTTCACCATGTTACCCAGGCTGATCTCAAACTCCTGGCCTCAAGTGATATGCCTGCCTCAGCCTCCTCACGTGCTGTGATAAAAGATGTGAGCCACCATGCCCGGCCAGCTTTATGTTTTTTAAAGTAACTTACAAAATTTTACATCACTTTTTTATATCAACCCTATGAGGTAAGAATTTCTATATATATACACACACATATATATATTATTTTATTTTTATTTTTTATTTATTTTTATTTTTATTTTTATTTATTTTTTTTTTAGATGGAGTCTTGTTCTCTGTTGCCCAAGCTGAAGTGCAGTGGCACAATCTTGGCTCACTGCAACCTTCACCTCCTGGGTTCAAGTGATTCTCCTGCCTCGGCCTCCCGCGTAGTCGGGATTACAGGTGCACACCACGATGCCCTGATAATTTTTGTATTTTTAGTAGAGACAGGGTTTGACTATGCTGGCCAGGTTGGTATCGAACTCCTGATCTCAAGTGATCCACCCACCTTGGTCTCCCAAAGTGTTGGGATTACAGGCGTGAGCCACCACGCCCGGCCGACATCAGGATTTTTTTTAAAATCATCTTTATTTTACTGACAAAAAAACTGAACTTAGAAAAAAGTGACTTCCTGAGCTCCCAAATCTAGTAACTGATTGAAATTAGACTCGATCTCAGTATCTTTGTCTGCAAATTCTGTGATTTTTCTTCCACTGTAATAGAAACTATCTGGGCTACTTAATGAAACAAAAGAGAATAATGAAGTCCCTGGAAAATAAATGAGTCCCCCAAGGTCACAGAGTGAACTCAGCTCAGCCAGCAGTGGACTAGGTCTTCCCAGCTCTTGGTCCAATGAGCTGTTTATTTTGTCGCATTTTCTTCCATAGTTCTGAACATCCATGTTAACGTTTGTTAGTTTTAAACCAACTGTGGCTTAGAACACATTTTCATGTAAAAAATGATGCAGTCCTGTGTGAGCTTCATTGTATGTATAAAACAAACACAGGAAGGAAAGTGCCGAGTGGAGAAAGCTTAACCGATGATAACGTACAAATTGGGAAGAGGGTTTCTTCCTGTATTTTCTATCTTGTTTTAATTGAATTTCAATCTTATGGTGAATCTAGTTTTCTTACAAATAACTTTAAAAATAACTGATCATTTATTTATGGCTAAAGAATTCATACTTTTAAAAATAATTTTTCGGCCGGGTATGGTGGTTCACACCTGTAATCCCAGTACTTTTTGGAGGCCAAGGCGGGTGGATCACAAGGTCAGGAGTTCGAGCCCAGCCTGGCCAATATGGTGAAACCCCGTCTCTACCAAAAATACAAAAATTAGCCTGACGTGGTGACGGGTGTCTGTAGTCCCACCTACTCAGGAGGCTGAGGCAGGAGAATCGCTTGAACCCGGGAGGTGGAGGTTGCAGTGAGCCGAGACTGTGCCACTGCCCTGCAGCCTGGGCAACAGAGCAAGACTCTGTCTCAAAATAATAATAATAATAATAATAATAATACTTTTGCAAAGGTTGCATTTAATTTGAAAAAAATCATCCTGCCACTTTTAAATCATAGGAGAGGATACTCAGACCTCTTTTCTTTCCACCTGATGCGGAAAGTCTGCTCCTGAAAATCAGAGACTGGCCACAAAAGGCTGCTTGTCTTTTAGTGGCCACTCTACCTGAAATGCCTACCTTTATAAACATTTTCAGAAATTTTATAAAGAGAATGGGTAACATGAAACCAAGTGTTCCATTTTATTTTAGTGGATTTGACCACAGCTTGAATAACCAACCCTCGAAGGTAATGAGATTACGAGAGGTTTATACTTACAGAAGTAAGTCGTAGAGTACTATTTCTCAGTGGAAGTCACGTGCATTGGAGTCACATGGGCTAATTATGAAATGCAGACTCTCATACACCTAGTCAATCAAAACCTCTGGAAGTGGTGACCAGAGGTGCATTTTTTAAAGAAACAATCCAAATGAGTTTTGTATACAATAAGATTGAGAATTGCAGCTTAAGAAATGGTCGCTTGCTGTCAGTGTGGGCACATCTTTGCAGGATACTGCAGTAGGGAGCTGTGCCCAGCCATGTGATTACAAAGGGTGGAAGGCCTAAAACTAACTCTGTCTATTTCATAAAGATTCCTTAAGTTGCCAGGCGCAGTGGCTCATGCCTGTAATCCCAGCACTTTGGGAGGCCAAGGCAGGCAAATCACTTGAGGTCAGGAGTTCGAGACCAGCTTGGCCAACATGGTAAAACCCCATCTCTAATAAAAATACAAAAATTAGCTAGGCATGGTGGCGCGGGCCTATAATTCCAGCTACTCGGGAGGCTGAGGCAAGAGAATGACTTGAACCCAGGAACTGGAGGTTGCAGTAAGCCGAGATTACGCCACTGCGCCCCAGCCTGGGTGACAGAGCAAGACTCCATCTCAAAAATAAAATACAATAAAATAATAAAAAAGATTCCTCAAATTTTTGTACAATGGCAAACCATTGTATGAAAGCTTGGTGACTTGAAATTCAAGGAGTCCAATAATCTGCTAGATCTGTCTTCTATTATTAACTAGTTACAGTAAATGGCATTTATTGAGTACCCACGTGCTAGCCACTAGACGAGATATAGTAAGTAGCTATTCAATCACTGCTTTTAAAAATCCTATTAGGTTTAATTAACTACATCCCCAGAGGTAAAGAAGCCATGATTTCTACTTTTTAAGTCCTTGTTTAAAAAATTCCTGGCTGGGCGTGGTGGCTCATGCCTGTAATCCCAGCACTTTGGGAGGCTGAGGTGGGCAGATCACGAGGTCAGGAGATCAAGACCAACCTGGCTGACACAGTGAAACCCCGTCCCTACTAAAAAATACAAAGAAAAAAATTAGCTGGGTGTGGTGGTGGGCGCCTGTAGTCCCAGCTACTCAGGAGGCTGAGGCAGGAGAATGGTGTGAACCCCGGAGGCGGAGCTTGCAGTGAGCCGAGATAGCACCACTGCACTCCAGGCTGGGCAAAAGAGCGAGACTGTCAAAAAAAAAAAAAAAAAAAAAATTCCTATACTATTATGAGTCAAGAAGATTGCTTGCTGGCTGATTTCTGCTGGACTGTTTTTCCCTCCTCTCAGCTTCGGTTGGGTGGGAAGAAACAAACAAAACAACAATAATAACAAAATGCGTGTGTGTGTGTGTGCGCGCGCATGTGCACGCATGTGTTTTGCATACAGTCAGCCCTCCATATCCATAGGTTCTGCATCCATGAATTCAACCAAGCATGGATGGAAAATGTTTGAGGAGAGAAAAGGATGGTTGCATCTGTACATGTTGATCTTCTTTTCTTGTCATTATTCCCTAAATGGCACAGTATAACAACTATTTATAATACATAGCATCTACATTGTGTTAGGTGTTATTAGTAATCTAGAGATGATTTAAAGTATTTGGGAAGATGTGCATATGCAAATACTATACCATTTTACGTCAGAAACTTGAATATCTGTGAATTTTGGTATCTCATAGGGTTCCTAGAACCAATGCCCCTCAGTTACTGAGGGATGACTATGTGTACATATGTGTGTGTACATGTGTATATGTGTGTGTATATATATGAATGTATGTGTATGTATGTACACAATTATTTTAAAGACATGATTTAATATTTTTGTCACAAAATGTTGTCTTTTTTTTTTGAGACAGAGTCTCACTCTGTTGCCCAGGCTAGAGTACAGTGACACAATCTTGGTTCACTGCAACCTCCATCTCCCGGATTCAAGCGATTTCCGGCTAATTTTTGTATTTTTAGTAGAGACAGGGTTTCACCATGTTGGCCAGGCTGGTCTTGAACTCCTGGCCTCAAGTGATCCCCTCGCCTCAGCCTCACAAAGTGGCATGAGCCACGGCACCTGGCCCACAAAATGTGTTCTGTGCATACAATAAATGACAGTCTCTCAAACAAAGAAGCCAAATAAAAAAAAAAAATTAAAAAGAATAATAGTTTTGTACTTTTAGGAATCATGTTTTGAAATATGTATTTTCATTTTTTAAAGATGCAATAAAGTATAATTTTAATATTTGATACTTAAAATATTTAAGCAAGAAAGTAAAACTTTAATATTTTAGAATTACCATACTCCTAAAATGAATCTATAGTTACCTTTTTAAGGGCTATGTGCTATCCAGAATATATTTCCAATAAGCTCTTAATAAAATATTTAAAACTTCTATCTCTCATAATAAATTTTTTTCATTCTTGTCTGCTCAAAAACAAAAAAACAATTATTTTTTCAAAAGCAAATGAAATTAAAAGCCATTAAATCCGAATTGCACTTCAAGCCTAAAGTTCTAGTTAAAGCCTCAGCATCATGATGAAATGCGCAAGAGAAAATTTGATGAATATGCTAAATTTTATTTGGGGGTCAATCTGCATTAAAAATTAGGCTTTCCATATGCAATATCTAGCTTACGTAAAAAAAATTCCTAGGGACATAGGAACAGATAGGCTATTGACTATGTGACCCTACGTAAAATAAATGATTGTCAACTCTGTTGAATGTACTCAGTAGGGTAAGAGCTGAGCCTTGCATTTTTTTGGTGTGGTTTTAGCCATCACATGACCTAATTTCCATGGCATGAACCATCTGGTAAATTTTAGATGCTTTCCGCTTTTTAAGAAAGTTGTCAGTTCCTAATGTTGCGGAAGTTCATGGTTCCATATGGGGCCTCTCGCGATTAGAAACCATTCATTCGGCCTCATCCCCTCATTTCTCCTTTTGTGCGGATGCGGGGACGCGGGCTCGGGCACTTTGGCTGTGCCTGCGCTGCGCCGCGCAGCCTGCGGTCTGGCTCGGTAGCGAGATGCAGGAGGACTCGCCGCCTCCACATCCTGCCTCCCGGGCCCGCGCGGCTCTGCGCGCTCATTGGCCCGCCCTGCAGGAAGATGAACGCTACTACTTCTGTTTCCTTTTGATGCTGCTCTGACACCCCGGTGGGGGAAATGTTTCCTCAGGAGCTGGCGCAGAAAATTAAGGGCTACCAGGAGCAGATCGCTTCTTTGAATTCCAAGTGCAAGATGCTGACGATGAAAGCCAAGCACGCCACCATGCTGCTGACGGTGACCGAGGTCGAGGGGCTGGCGGAAGGGACAGAGGACCTGGACGGGGAGCTCCTCCCCGCGCCTTCGGCCCACCCCTCTGTGGTCATGGTAAGGATCCAGTAGGTCCCCGCGGCTTTGCTCTTTGACTGGAGCCTGGCAAGTGGCTCCATGTTCCCTCTCCGTGGCTGATTTCAGGGACCAGCCTTCGATCTTGCAGACTAAGAGGGAGAAACAGTTTCCTCAACTCTCTTTGACTACCTTTGGGCCGGGCCAATCTTTGACACTGTAAACAATGACAGTTAAAATGAAACTATGTGCTCAAGACAGCTGAATTACTTAACTTGTCAGCGGTCTGCCCTGTATTTGTTTATAATTTCGCAATAATACTGAGAGGCTCTGAGCTTTAAACAGTAATTTATTTGCACAATGTTTTAGTTGTCTGGGGAATGGGAAATTCATGGCACATATATTTAGTTGTGTTTTGCAGGCTAACTAGCTAACTGCCTATGTGCAGATACTCTACTGTATAAATGTTTAATACAATTTGGAAGAACAGCTATTGTTAGAAAAAATATGAAAACAGACAATCTAAAGCTTGGCTTTGGATTAAAATAAATCAACTGTTATTTTCTATTCTGCGCCACTATTTTCCTATACACTTGATATCTAAACTGCATTGAGTATTTTGGTGACTATAATGTTTTCCAGTGCTGTGTATTTTCCCTGATATGTGCTGTGCCTCAGGTAATGAGTAACCAAACCTGGGCCCATTTGGCAATATACTACTTTGGGTGCATTTATCTCCCTACGATATTAGAAACTTGACATGTTCGCGAAAGACCAAGCTTTATTTCGTAGACCTTTCCTCATTTGTATGATTCATGATTTTTCCAGTTATTTATAAAGCCACAAACTCTCCAAAGAAAGGAAAATAATGGAGTATTTAATCAACAACCAAACTTCAATGTCATATGCACCCCCATCCCTGATTTTTTTACAAATGATTACTAGCATCATATTCTCTTGAAAACACAACTTTTAAATACTAACACAGGATTAATATGTGAATTTGGGTCCTAGTAATTCTAACCTTTGTTTTATAATTAACTCTGTTTTGGCCTGTGCCTGAACAGGACTTATGTTAACATAGCTAATTGATTTTCATGTCCTTTGGGCTACATTTTACGTGGCAGATGACTGCAGGTCGCTGTCACACTTTGCTGTCACCGGTCACTGAGGAGTCTGGGGAGGAGGGAACCAACAGTGAGATTTCCTCTCCACCTGCCTGTCGCTCCCCTTCACCTGTGGCTAATACAGATGCTTCTGTTAACCAGGTACCTCCCACTTGGCATTCCTCTAGCAATATTCTCTGGGCAGATGCAGGACTCCATTCTCTGATTCCATTAGACCGTGGGTATGAATCTCAGACTTTGTTGCATTTGGTTCCAGGGACACACCAATAGGTGTTATAGTTGCACAAACTATGATTGTCATGTGTCTCAGTAGGTCATCTCCTCTCCTGGGCTACAGAAAATGGCATGAGCAAAAATTAGGTCATGGGAATGATAGCCCAGAAGGCCCTATTTTAAGACATTATGGCCTTAGTTTCTAGCAATCATCTGGAATGGGGTTCTGCATCCAACAGAAAATGAAAGATCTGTGTCACCATTGTAAAATAACATGATTCGACGGCTTTATAACATGCATTGGATATAGTGTTGGCATTTACCAGCTCAGATTTTGAAGATGGGAAACTTCTGTTCGTTATGTCAGATTTCTTTATTTACAACTTGTGTACCAATTTAAGGAATGTCTGCCACGTTTATACTAGAATGCCTAGTAGATTTCAGTGTTTAACTTATCTTTCAATAATCTTAAATTTTATTTTCTATAAAATGGGGAAAATAAAATAACCATTTTGTTATAAGAAACCTTTTACCATGTGTTAAATGTAGATAATACTAAAATTAAATGTCAAAAAGGTTTTATGTCAAATATTAGATAGAAATCAAAAAGATGCCTTTATAGTAACCAAAAACTTTTAATGCATGTTAAGTAATACTTTACTTTTTAGTGAAGACAACTAAAAAATGTAAACTATCCTATGAAATCATGTTTTTTCAAAGAAGTTGATATGTATTGTTAAGGGAGAAGCATTAAACAGAGCAAATGTTTTATAACCTGTATTATAATTCAATATAATTCAGTTATATTACTTTTATTTTAAAGCAGAAGCATTCAGACTGTCATAGGATTTCTGTGATGAAGAGAATCCTCTCTCATTAAAAAGAAAAGGAACGTCAAAATGATGAAACCTTTAGTTAATACAATTACACAGTTCTCGGTAAAAATCAGGATAGCTCTAGGGAAATTATCAACTCATCCATTCATCAAACACATTCTGACACTTGCTCAGCATGAAACCTTGTGTTGGTTCCTGAGGATGCAGCTGAGAAGGAGTCAGCATGGTCCTACCTGCAAGGCCCTGACAATCTAGAGAGAAAGGCAGACATGGGACAGATAATAACAATGTGATCAGAGGAAACTAAAAACAGCAACAAAAAAGGAGAAGTTCAGGGAGCCATGGGGGATTTGGGAAAGTGTTCTTCAAATTCTGATTTAAAAATATGTGTTACTCATTCTTCGATGATTTGTCCTTCCCTGTGGTTACAGATGTTATTAGAGAAATTGAGCTATAGTCAGCTGATTATTATATAGAAAAAAGTTGTTCTATGTAATATGGTCTAGGTTCTCAAAATTTTCAAACTGAATAGTAAATACTTATTTGAGACTTCGTGGAAAGAATATACCTTTTCCAAAATTGTAAATCTCCATGCTACTTCTTGTAAAGTGTCAAAGTATACATGAAAGTGCCCTAAAAATGATGAAATATGCAAACATTTCTATCATTATTTCTTGACATTAACCACAAAGCTTCATCAGATCCTAACCCTCAGTAAGATTAGGCTTTGTTTTAATTCTTCCCTCTCCCCTAGACACAGGAAAACATCAATAAAATTGCATTGTTAATCTAAAATACTTACATGTGATGCTGCAAAATAGGGGGAAGTGCCTTCACTTAATTTAAGACAGACAGGTTTACTCTGAGGGAGCTGTTAAAAAGGAAATGTAGTACGCTTGGTGTTCCTCAAACAAATCAACCCCATCATTACGGCCACATGTTATTTTTGTATAGTAATATAAGTTAGAAGACAATGAAAAAATATGACACCATGGCCAGCGATGCACTGGATTTATAACATTGTCTCTTGAAACTGAGGAGGACATGTAGGATCCCCGTAAGTTTCAGTTTTCAGATTAAAAACCCTGAGTTTTGTGCACAGAATGTGTACAACTGTTTCAGGGAGCAGCCAAATAGAACTGCTTTATAAAATCACAGTTGTTAAAAAAAAAAAAAAAAAAAAAGGTTTCCTGCCTGCTGTTCCTGCAAGTAGATCTCCGTTATATAACTACCTGGTCCCACTCACAGTCAGTGTATTCTGTGTCTGACAGTAGCTATTAGCTAAAACGTAATAACAATTTAGCTTACTTGAAGGTAGAAATACTGAGGCATTCCCAGATTTTGCTGCAGGCTTCTTGATTCCCCTTAGAAGCAAGCCAAGTCTTAGACTCTGCAGAAGAGTTGAGAGAGGAATAGATGTGAAAAGAGCGAGCAAGAGTTTAATGGGAAAATCACTGGCCTCCAAGTGAAAAGCTCACACTGAGTTGCAGCTCTTCCTCCTCTAAGCTGAGTGCACCTGGGAAGTCCCTTCATACCCTCATTTGTAAGTGAGAAGCGATACTACTCAATTCACAACGTTGTGAAAATGAAATGTGACATTAATCATGAAAGTGCTTTTCAAACTAGAAAATGCTGATCAAATAGTAGCTACAATTGTCCAGATTTATTTCCTTAGGAATCTACTCATAATAACTCTTATAACTTAGGCACATAAGCAATAAGAAATGTATTTTTAACAGTGACTCTTCACTACATCAAATATTGACTTTAGTAGTTATTTATAGTACTGAGTGGTTTATTTTAATTGAATTTATGTATGTACCTCAAATAAATAGAAAGTGTTCATCTATAAAAGGTGATGTATTTTCAAACCCTTTTAAGAAACCAGGAGTTGTCATTCCTGCCTGTAGGCATGAGCCATACACACATATACACACACACACACACACACACACAGAGAGCGAGAGAGAGAGAGAGACTGCCAGAAAAAAATTATTTGTAATAAATTTATTTTATTTTAACTCTTTTGGGGGCCTTCTGTATTTATAATAGAGTATCTAATGTAAAATGTTTACACCATTTAAAGCCATTCCTGCTTTTCTTTGTGGACAGTAATAGTATTACTTTACATTTATATAAAATAGTATAATTTATAATATAAAATGCATTTACAAGCATGGTTTATTATGAACATATAGGCCAGCTTCTTATTTGCCAAACACTCCATAACATGCTCAGGGTGAAGACGAAAAGCACTGACCCAGACAGCCCTTAGGGAGCTACAATGTGTGTGAGGACGGGCAAATGCTTACAATAGAGGGTGGCAGGTGGTGTGGCAGAGGGCAGCACAGTGTTGTGGGAGGGTCTAGAGAAAGCACCTAAACTAGCTGGGGTCAGGCAGGGGTCAAGGATGGCCCTCTTTGGTTTTAAGGGGGGAGCACAGTTAGGCAGTTGGAGTGCAGTTGGGTCGTGTGAGATGAAGATTTTCAGGCAGAAGAAAACCACCTGTGGGAAGCTGTGGAGGCGGGAAGCAAAATGGCCCATCAAGGCAACTGCAAATAGTTTCAGTATAATTGGAGAAACATTGGAGGAGGAGGAGAGGGGGAAGTGAGACTGAGAGGGATATGGGAACCACATCATGGAGGCGCTGGATGCCACAGGAAGGAATTTCAGCTTCCTCCAGAAGCTAATATTTAACCATTGAGGGAATTTAACGAGAAGCTGTGTATAGAACTGCGTTTTAGAACTGATACTTCTGGATCAATGTGGACAGGAGAATAGAGGTGTGCAAATTCAGAGCCAGGGGAGTGGTTAGAAACAGAAGTTGCACAGTCTCATGCTTGGTCCACCCTGGTGATAAAAATGAGAGAAACAGGTCAGGAGGGACTACAGAGGCCTGGACAGCTCCTGCCCCACATAAATGAGGCAATGTCTCCTCTGTTAGCATTACTTCAACAAAGACACAGGGCCCAGTGTTACCATACCTTGTGGTTTGCAAAACAAGCTGTGAATGTGAATTTTAATGAAATCTCTCTATCTTCATGAAGAGAGATTTTAAACAATTTAAAATGTTGTATAAGCCACACTAAATGTGTGCAGGTCAGAGGCAGCCCACAGGCTGCCAGTTTGCAACCTCTGAGTTAGGAAGTTGTTACTGTAATGAGAACTTGAACCAAGGCTGTGGCCAGGATATGCGTCGTTAGCACTTCATCCTCCCATAAGCAGTGGATGGTAAGGGGGAGGAGAAATCAGGAATAAATCCCAAGTTTATAGCTTAGGTGAGAAGGCATTCCATTTATTGCAAGTTGGATAATACTTCATTGTTTCATCCTCAATTGGTTCATTTTGGAAATGCTGACTTTGAAGAGCCTATAGGATATGCATGGATATGTGAGTCTGGAGCTTATCAATTCACCAGTATTGGTGAGTGAGTGAAAAACAAACTACAAAAGAGCAAGAGTTGAATGACTAGAAAGCTGGGAGGAGAACAGAGAGATTTTTTAGAAAGTGTTTCCAGAAAGGGTTTTTCAGTGCTATTGAATGCTAGAGGTCTGGCAAAGGAAGGGATGAAAATTCATCATGTTTTGTCATAGAAGCTGGTGAGAGCAAGCTCTGCAGTCATCAGGATCAAAGCCCAAACTGGAATTTAGAAGTGGATTGAGGGTGAGAAAGTCCCATGTGAAAATCACCCTTTTAGAAGTTGGATTATGAAATGAAAGGGAGAAAACAAAGAAATGAGGATGCAGCCTGTGCGTGCAGGTGCATTCACGTGTGACGGCCCATCACATTGTGAACTGCGGACTTTTTAGAAAATGTGATCTCCTTCAAGAAAACAAAGAAAAGAAACAGTGTGTGTAGGTGTTTTTAGATGGAAAAGTGAAAGTCAACAAAGCAGGAGAGGATGTTAATAGACAAGGTCCTTGAAAAGGCAGTTTGTGGGATTCTCAGAGTCTGTGGGAGAGTCAGGTTTAAGCAGTGAAACTGGCAAGCATAAGATAAGGGTGAGTGTGAATATACACAGACTTTTGAAAATTTTAGAAGTTGTAGTATCTCCGTGACAGCTTGGATTGCATGTGTATGTGTGTGTGTGTGTGTGTGTTTGTGTGTGTATTTGTGTGTGTGTCTGTCAATAAGACACATGCATATATGCACCCTGGAAAGAAAAGCTGGATTGAGTCATGTTTGCGGTTTTCCAAGTGGATGAAGTAAAGGTTAAAAGAGCAAGAGAAACAAGAGTCTTGGCAAGAAAGGGGTTTAAGTAACTTTAGACATAACTGCAAGTCCAATTGAGTGATGACAGCATACAAGGGTGTGGAGGACTGAAGTGGGGTGGGAGTGAGTGAGGATCAATGGATCTAAACCTATTAAGGACATGAGGAGTAATCCACTCAAGACAGTGACAGGGTTAGGAATGAAGAGGAAGCAGTCTTCATGTTCCAATGTCATCAATAAATGTTGGGGACTCATCTGGAGACCTCAGGAACAACAACAAAATGGATAGAAGCTGTCATAGTCACTCAAATATTATTTCATGTAATCCTCAGTCCCACCCAAGGTTGGACCAGTGAGTGAACCAGTGTGCAAGATGTAAGTTATTTGCTCCAATTATATAGCTACACTAGAGGAGAATTTCACTAGAATCTCAGCTGTCCCAGTCTGAATTCATTCTACTGCATGACACTGCTACATTTGTTTCTCAGATGGCTGGAGCCTTCTTCAATACTTTTTACTAATACATGATTATCAATAAGACTCAGGTATTTTAAGCTGACATAATTCCCTTAAACAGTCCAACTGCAAAAACAATGAACTTTATAATAGCAATTACTCCCCCAATTAAATTTCTACTGAAATACAGATAAATAACCATAGAAACAATTGAAAACCATCTTTACTATGTCTCTTGATATATCTTTACTATATCTCTTGATATAGTACATTTTATCAATACAAATAAAATATGTAATGTTACTTATAACACAATAGATTTAAAAAATTTGAAAGCATGATATTTCATCATTCACTTTGATTTTGTGTGTGTGTATACTTTGAGGAAATGAATAGAAGAAAACCTTTATATTATTTGTTTCTTAGAGTAGTTGTAACTTCCCCATTATATTTTTCTTATTTAATATCAAAATATTTAAATTAATTCTGCAAATAATGAACCCACAAATAGTGAAGATCTGGCTGCATCTGTAGATTTAATTTTATTTAAGTCAAGTAGTTTTTAAAATTATTTAAAACTTTAATGAATACATTTGGCAACATTTTAGAAACTAGATCATTAGGATTCCCTTTTTTTGCTATTGTAATCAATCTTTAAATACATGTGTACTGCTTAAATCCTTTGTATTTCCATTTAACAAACATAGAATAAGAATGAGTTTTGGCAGCTTGAAATATTGGTAAAGTTGTTTTTTGATGTATATAAACAAAAATTCTGAAACAATTATAGTGTGCTTCGATACAGTCTTTAAACTTTTCTAGTCACAAGAGTTTACTAATTTACTAGTTTGTAGTGCTCCATAAAAGGTGTAGATCTGAAATCTTTCCTTGACATGACCAACAGTACCCAGAGCATATTAATCTAGACTTTTCTTCTTGTTTAATTCAGCACTGTGCTTTGCACTCACAGGACATTGCATATTACCAAGCCTTGTCTGCTGAGAGGTTGCAGACAGATGCCGCAAAGATTCACCCCAGCACATCAGCGTCCCAGGAGTTGTATGAACCAGGATTGGAGCCATCCGCTACTGCCAAACTGGGTGATTTGCAGCGTTCTTGGGAAACCTTAAAGAATGTGGTAAGTCTTCAAGGTGGACTTGGTTATGCCCACCAGACACCAGTAAACTTAGCGATTGTCTTATGAAACACATGCAGAGAGTTTACACATCCAGTCCACAGCTGAGTACCCTATGCTGGGCCACAGAGGTAAAGCACTGAAGAAAGAAATGTTGTAATCTGAAAGATAAGGGCCTGGGAAGTATTTGGTAACATCCCTTTTCTGGTGTAGATCAGTGAGAAGCAGCGCACACTCTATGAAGCTTTGGAACGCCAGCAGAAGTACCAGGACTCCCTCCAGTCCATCTCTACGAAGATGGAGGCCATTGAGCTGAAACTCAGTGAGAGCCCAGAGCCCGGCAGGAGTCCAGAAAGCCAGATGGCTGAACATCAGGTACAAATAGCCATGACTTCAGTTTCCTGCTTGATTAAATAAGTGCACTCTTGTGACTGTTTGGCCTGTCAGGCATGTGTTTGAGATAGCCAGTTGACTTTTTTTTTTTTTTTTTTTAACCTTATCAGTTCTTCCAGAGTAAACAAGAGTCCTAATGATGGTTGTTTCTACTGCTGATTCAGGCAGGGATCTGAGAAAGAGAGAGAGAGAGAGAGAGAGAGAGATTCAGACTTTGAATCTAATTAAAGAAAGCTACATGCATTGATGTTGCTTTTTAACTTTGATTACACAAAATGTGTTTCCTTAGAGTTGCCAGGTTATTTTGGTTTTGTTGTGAGCCGTTGTTGTAAGAATAAAATATACTCCAAATCTACCTTTTCTGGATATTGTTGTTTTAAGAAACTTAGCCAGGGGGTGTCCCTCCATTATTACTTCAGAAAATATGTCTCAGGCTTCATAAGTTCTGAGTCTCATCTTGTGATTGTCCCTGACTTAAATCATTTTTTAGAAGGTTAGACTAGGCAAAAAATTAGAGATCATTACATTAACCTAATGCAGAAAGATAATGTTAAAAATGTGTCCATTTAAAATGCATGCTAAGAAATGTTTAGAAATTAAAATCTGGTTAATACTTTGGCAGTCTGATGAGGTATGCTGTTAAAATGATATTTATTTGGTATAAGTAGGGTCTTAGGATACTGAGGCACACATTCTCCTACATATTCATCACCCTGATGTAGGAAAATGCTGCCTGTCTGGGACAAGAACCCAGGAGCGTTGACAGTCCTTCAGAAGGCAGGAGGGAAGAAAGATATTTTTAGATGTTAATTAAGAGCTATGAAAGCATGGCTTTCAAGCATGTTTATCAAAGACAGGGTAACTTAACAGCTTTAAGAGTGAAACATTGTACTTTGTCTTCTACTTTACATCTTCCTAGTTTTGGAAGCAGGATAACCTTGGAATACACTGCTTGTTCATATGTATAGTCAGATAAAGTTGCATTCTTTTGCAATATATATCTTTCAGTATAACACAAAAATGAGAACATTTCATCTAGAGACAGCATATTGAGAAATAGTGGTTTCAGGTTTTTTACACTCTTGTAGCTTCTGAAGATAGAGATCAAAGTGAATAGTGTCCATTTTTAGGCCTTATTTTGGTAAAAAAACAAAACAAAACAAAACTACCTTCTGTAGGTCTTTCTGCTATCCCATAGTCACCCACCCTCAGCCACATTTGTAGAGGGTGCTGTGAAAGCACAAAGTGAGAATTAACCCTTGTTATCCAAGACCAGATCAATCTGGGGGACAGTCAGGGGCTTGGGGGACTATTAAAATGCCATTCACTTCTGAGCTTCCCGCGTTTTATCACTAGAGTGCTAGTCTCCCAAACCCCTCTCCTTTCTAAAGGGGCCTCAGTGTCTCCCATTTCTCTTTAGCTGGTACCCCAGTTTTCTGTTGCCAGTGGCCACCTCTTTCTCATCTGAAGGGGTGTCCCTATTGCTCCAGTGTGCTCCCTGGGGCTCCTGGGTCTTCCTTGCTCCTACGGTTCTGTCTGTCCAGCTGTTCCCTGCACCTCTGCTTCACTGTACTGGAAGGAGCCAGAGGGCTTCCTTCAGGTTGAGTACGTGCTCCTCAGGGCAACCTCGATGGCTGTTCTGCAGGAGGCCCCGTTCTTTAAGCATTCGAAAGGAATATAGTGTAAATTACGCAAGGACTGGATTAGAATGCATTTAAGGGTCACTCACTCAGATTATCAGATGCCGATGTTGCAGAAAGTTTAAGTAGTTTGAGCCTCTCTCCAGCTTCAGGACATCTCCACCTTTGTTCAAGCTCCCTATTCTTGTAGCCCGGGCGGCTGCCCACAATTGCCAAAGACCCATCACTGGCTCCCACAATATTTAGGAGCTGCATGGAAACAGGATCCTGGTGGCCTGCTCTGCCCTTCCAGAGTTCCTCACAGAGAATGCAAGTTAGCTTCCAATCAGCACCACCACCCTGTTGCTCAGGCATTAGGATGGAAACACACAGAAACCGAATGTGGAGCAAAATGATGATTCTGTTCAAGAGATTTAATGGAGACAACTCAAAATTGCACATTAATTCTGAGAATTATAAATTAGAAGTGAATCTGTGACTTTTCTTGTCATTAAGGTCAACCACGTGACTTTTTGTCCCTTTCTAAGTTGGCAGTAGCCGTGCTAGCCATCGCAGCAGTAAGGAGGTACAGCTCATTTAATGAAGATGACCAGTCACTGGGGCTTAATGTTTTATTAAGAGAGAAAATATATTAATGTTATATTAACTAATTCTATTAATATTTTATATTAATAGAATTAGAACATATTAATGTTCTAATGGGAGGGAAAGAAAATAGCAATAATGTAGAATTTAGTATAATTTCATGTATCATTACATATCTACTATTTTTTTCATATGAGCTATTTTTGCTACCTTGTGCTATCTGTGCCTAAGTTCTACAAGTTCTGGAACACAGCTGCCTACATGAAAAGCTGGTGGTATCTCAGTATCTAAATTTGTTCTTAGCTTCTGGAATGGTACTTTAAAAATTTCAAGCACTGTTATAGAATTACTATTTCTAAATTTCAACTGAATGGGCGTGAGGAAGTCCAGTATGGTTTTTTATATTTCCTAAAAATTAATAGAAATACTTTAGTTTTTTCTTCTTTCCCAACACTCTTTTGGAAGTATTCACGTTTTTTTAAGGAAGTAACCTAATTCCTGCATTTTCCCTTTAAACACTTGTCTAAACTACTGAATTTGTGTGGAATGCTGTGCCTTTCTGATTATCCTCTCTAAATTGTCTTATAGATTTCATTTTTTTTTTCGAGACAGAATCTCACTCTGTTGCCCAGGCTGGAGTGCAATGGCGCGATCTTGGCTCACTGCAACTCCACCTCTCAGGTTCAAGCGATTCTCCTGCCTCGGCCTCCCCAGTAGCTGGAATTACAGGTGCTTGCCACCATGCCAGGCTAATTTTTGTATTTTTAGTAGAGATGAGGTTGTACCATGTTGGCCAGGCTGGTCTCGAACTCCTTACCTCAGGTGATCCACTCACCTTGGCCTCCCAAAGTGCTGGGATTACATGCTGAGCCACCACGCCTGGCTGTCTTACAGATTTCATTTTAAGGCTTGAATGCAGTTCATGAGCTGACTTGTGGCTGTTGTTCTGACTGTTAAGCCCTCTGTCATTGCGAACTTATTATCGTGGGCATCTGGTGCTTTGGGGACATGTGTTGCCACACTAAGCTCAGTGATAAATAGGACACAGAGCTCTGTGGTTATTTTGTTTTGTTTTTTCATATATGTAACAACTAAAATAGAATATGGGAAGAAATGTGGTCTCTCATCTGATCTTGTAAGTGAAGCAGGGTTGGGCCTGGTTAGTACTTGGATGGGAGACTGCCCAGGAATACCAGGTGCTGTAGGCTTTAAAAAAAAAAAAAAAAAAGAAAAAAAAGAAAAGCCAGGCGCAGTGGCTCGTGCCTGTAATCCCAGCACTTTGGGAGGCTGAGGCGGGCGGATCACAAGGTCAGGAGGGCGAGACCATCCTGACTAACACGGTGAAACCCTGTCTGTACTGAAAATAGAAAAAATTAGGCGGGCGTGGTGGTGGGTGCCTGTAGTCCCAGCTACTTGGGAGGCTGAGGCAAGAGAATGGCGTGAACACGGGAGGCGGAACTTGCAGTGAGCCGAGATCACACCACTGTATTCCAGCCTGGGCGACAGTGCGAGACTCCATTTCAAAAAAAAGAAAAAAATAAAGAAAAGGAAACATTCCAGCCTGGTCAACACGCTGAAACCCCATCTCTACTAAAACTACAAAAATCAGCTGGGAGTGGTGGCACACACCTGTAGTCCCAGCTACTCAGGAGGCTGAGATAGGAGAATTGCTTGAACCTGGAAGGTGGAGGTTGCAGTGAGCCGAGGTGGCACCTGGGTGACAGAGAAAGATTCCATCCCCTACAAAAAAAACAACAAAAAAAATATTATGTTCATGTAGATAGTTCTGAAAGTCACATAACATAAGGTCTGTGTTTCTTTTCACCCTTGCTATTAAAGAGTTTTTATGTTAGAGAAGCTTGTAGAACTTCTCTAAGCTATGTAAGTGTCATACACATGCCAAGTTTGCAATTGCAAATCAGAAACCCAGAAGCATGCATTTCATCTCTTTCTCCTTATCTTGAATCATATATTGTCAGGTAGCTGATGGCCACCAGCTCTTATACTCAGAGTTATGGAACTGAAGACATATTTGATGGCTGAATTTTTTTTTAATTGAGGTGAAATTCACATTACATAAAATTAACCGTTTTAAATTGTCCAATTTAGTGGTATTAGTACATTGATAATGTTGTACAACCACCGCCTGTCTCTGGTTCCAAAACATTTTTATGGCCCCAAAGGAAAATTTCATGCCTCCTGAGCATGGCTGCTAGATCTTTAAGTTAAAAACTCTAGCTACCTTCCAAAAATGTCGACTCACCTTTAAGAGTAAACTCAAGCATGAGCGGAGAGGACTGCCTCTAACAAGATTTAAGTGAGGCTGGGCACGGTGGCTTACACCTATAATCCCAGCACTTTGGGAGGCCAAGGCGGGTGGATCACTTGAGGTCAGTAGTTCAAGATCAGCCTGGCCAACATGGTGAAACCTTGTCTCTACTGAAAATACAAAAATTAGCTGGGCATGGTGGCGCGTGCCTGTAGTCCCAGCTACTTGAGAGGCTAAGGCAGAAGAATTGCTTGAACTCAGGGGGCGGAGCTTGCAGTGAGCTGAGATCCTGCCACTGCATTCCAGCCTGGGCGACAGAGCGAGACTGTCCCCCAAAAAAATAAAAAAAAGATTTAAGTGAACAGTTCCAGATTTTCCTAATTCCTTCGTTACTGACTGCAGAACATTCAGAGAGCTATTTTAGAACATTGTGAGTTTTAAATGGAAGCTGATAACTTCAGTGTGCACCTGGTCGGTCAAATCCACTGAGATTTAATGAGGTAGTGCTGGTGAGAGTTACCAACACATCAGACAGAAAACAGATATCTGATTGTGGGCTACATTTGGTGGAAAGTAGGTTAAACGAGATCTAACCAGGACTTTGAGGAGACAGAGTTTGAAAATTTGGAATGGCAACAGGAGTGGGTAGGAGGCACTATAAATGTAAATGTGTGTGGAAAAGCACAGAAGAGAGAATGAGAATGAACACAGTGTGAAATTGTTAGGAGGCTCTTCTTGCTTGTACAGAAGGATCAGTGTAAAAACAACAACAACAACAACAACAAAGACATAATAAGATCCATCTAATTATGGAGGAGCATTTAAAATCAGACCAAATATAGATTTGATACTTTCAGCATTCAGGCACAAAACATTATTATGAAATAATAGAAAATACTGAATGGAAGTTTTTTTAATGTATAATACTTTGAATGTATAAAAAATACTTTGAATATGTAATAAACAATATCAGTCTGTAAATTCATTGCAATCACATTTTAAAAATTGCAGCAAGTTTTTTGGTGGAGGCTGACAAGCTAATTCTAAAGTACACTGCAGGCTGGGTGCGGTGGCTCATGCCTGTAATCCCAGCACTTTGGGAGGCTGAAGTGGGCAGATCACTTGAGCTTAGGAATTCAAGACTAGCCTGGCCAACATGGTGAAACCACGTCTCTACTAAAAATACAAAAATTAGCCGGGTGTGGTGGTGCATGCCTATAATCCCAGCTACTCTGGAGGCTGAGGCAAGGAGAATCACTTGAACCCAGGAGGCAGAAGTTGCAGTGAGCCAAGATCTCGCCACTGACTCCAGCATGAGCAACAGAGCGAGACTCTGTCTCAAAAATAGTAATAATAATAATAAAGTATACTGCAAATGTGTGGGAAAATATGTATTAAAAATGCCAGAAGTAAAGAATAACCAGGACAGTCTTGAAAAAGACTGATAAAGTTGAATGACATATCCTACCAGATAGGGAGATTTATAAAGCTACAATAATTAAGATTGCATGGTATTTGCACAAACAGCCAAATGAGTTGATGGAACAGAATTCGAGGCCAGAGCAGAATCACATTTATACAGACACTTGGTTTGTGGCAAAGATTACACTGCAAAACCGTGGGCGAAAAGAAAAAAAAAAAAGAATTTTCACCTCTTTCTACACTGGACATGAAAAATAAGTTTATGTGGTTTGTAGATCTAAATGTGAAGTTATTACCAAAGAAAAGTTTGAAGATAATATTTTAAAATATCTGTGGTGAATGATCTTTTTAAAAAACATTCTAATCCATCACAGACTGATACTTTAGTAAAATTCAATCAAATGCTGCTTGGATGTCATAACTGTCAAATTACTATAAAAGTTTCTTAGCACTTGCTTTCAATATGTTTATCTCGTCATAAGCCAGTAACAAACATTTTGCAGACTGTTATTATTCCGTGGGCCATGCTTTGAGTAGCATTGTTCTGGAAGATAACCTGTGAGATTGTATTCTATTTATGACCTTGGGTTAGGCAAAAGATTTCCTGTATAGGACACCAAAAGGCCTAACAGTAAAGGAAAATATTCATTCTATTAGACAATGATAAAATTAAGAACTTCTTTCCATCAAAAGATATTATTAAGGAAATATTTCCCCATTAAGGGAAAACCATGCCTCAACGTGGGAGCAGATTATTTGCAATATGCAGAACCAAAAGAAACACAGGCACTCCTATCCAGAATATACAAACAACTCCATTCATCAATAAGAAAAGGAACAACTCTAGTAGAAAATGGGCAAAAGATGTTTAGCAGTCAGTCACAAAAGACACTCAATCCCATTAGTCATCGGGGAAATGGAAATTAAAATTACAACGAGATTGCACTAGTAAACTCACTAGAAAAACTTAAAGTGAAAACAATTCACAGCCAGGTGACAGTGGAATCTGATACAATGATAAAAATGGATTAACTCTTTCTACATGCAACAAAATGAACGACTCTCACAATCACGAAAGAAGCCAGACGCAGAGCAGTGCACCGTGTATGATTCCATTTCTATAAAGCTCAAATAAGGGCCAAAGTCCTCTGATATTTACGAGTTAACACAGTGGTGATTTTTGAGGACAGCAGTAGCAAAAAGGAGGAGGTCAAAAGAGCTTGTAGAATCCTGGAAATGTTCCATTTCTTGATCTGGGTAGCAGCAGCATGGATATATATATCTATAGTTGGTGTGCTTATAATCTGTTCACTTTTCTAGATGTATATAATATTAATAGTTTATTTAAAAATTATCATGATGATATTTGATATTAGGAAAAGATAAGGGGTTTTTGCTGTTTAACATTGCGAGAGCCCACTCTGAGGAGGCACTGTGCTTACAGCAAAGCCTCCAGTCCTGTGGGAAAAATAGGAATTATGCAAATAAGGGCACATTGGAAACTATGAAATGCTGGCAAATATAAAGCCTGTGTTACTTTACTTGAAATCATAGTTGCCTCTGTAATGATAGAGCCTGTTTTTCCAACTTCATTGAAATCCTAAATAAAAATTTCTCCTGTGAGGATTCCATCTAAAGAGCAAGTCGTAAAATACCCCCAAAAGAGAGAAATAAAATCAAGTATAATTATGATAGACAGGAAAACAGGGCGCTATTGAGAGAGAATGATGGAGATTTTCTTAGGATTGGGTGGTCATGAAAGGCCTCTCTGAAGATACGACAGTTAACCTAAGAGCAAAGGATGAATAGAGCCATCACACACAGAGCGGGAAGAGTTTTCCATGTTGAGGGAACAGCATGTTCAAAGGCCCTGAGGCCAGGAAGTGACTGAAGTGGGGCCTTGGAGTGGCTGAAGAAGGCAGGAATATGGTGAGCAAGAAGGGAATGTGGCACACGAGGCAGGAAGAGTGAGATCACACAAGTTTGTTTTATTTCACAGCAAGAATCCAGTACATATTTTAAAGAAGGGGAGTGAGAGGACCTAATTGATATTTTCAAAAGGTTGCTGTAATTGCTTCATACAGACTGGACTGGAGCAACGAGAGTGTAAGCAGATAGACTCATCAGTAGAACATTATATAGCAACTCAGTCAAGAGAGGAAGTTGACTTTGGCTTCAGGTGGGGGCAGGGAGGATATTCAGATATACACAATATAGTTTTGAGATAAAAGCCATTGGACTGGGTGATGAATTGGATCTGGTGAGTGAAGGAGAGGAAGGTGTGAAGAGTGACTCCCAAGTCTCCAGCTTGGGCCATAATGAGAGGTGTTGGAAGACAGCAGGGGAAGCAGGTTTAGACTTAACACTATGCAGACACCCGTGAACTAGGTAAGTTGGACACACAGCCTGAAACTTAGGGCAGGTGTTTGGGTTAGGGATGTACCTTTGGAAGTGCTCAGGATTAGAAAGCATTTGAAGTCTCGGGAATGGAAGACATCACTTGGGAGAGACCCTTATTTTTTCAGAGTTTGATAAATGAAAAACAATGAGCAGTGTGACCACATAGAAATAGGTTACAGGTTTCTCCCATCCTGTGAGAAACGATGTGAGTTTTGGACTAGAGTTCAATGCTGTTTCAGATTTGGGGAAAGCAATAGGTGAATGTGGGAAAATCACGTTAAGTAAGAAAGTAATACATTTTATTTTCAACATCGTATTGGAGACTCTTAGAAATGATTGAGAAATGTGGTGGCTCGTGCCTGTAATCCAGGTTGGAGTATTCCCTGAGGCCAGGAGTTTGAGACCAGCCTGGGCATCATAGCAAGATCCTGTCTTTACAAAAAGTAAAAAAATAAAAAATAAAAAACAAAAAATTTAGCCAGGTGTGATAGCACACACCTGTAGTCCTAGCTTCAAGCAGGAGGGTCACTTGAGCCCAAGAGTTCAAGATTACAGTGAGCTGTGATCATACCACTGCACTCCAGCCTGAGTGACAGAGTGAGACTCTGTCTCTAAAAAATAAAATAATAAGTTGGTATTACAGATGATCCTTGTATTACAGATGATCCTATTGAAAACTAGAAAGATTAATTAAGTTGCTCAAACTCACTTTGGTTAGTGATACATACGTAAAATCAGAAAAGTCCTGGCCTTTCATTTAGAAACTTAGGTGAGTAGCCCCCTATTTGCTGGTTGATAATGATTCCCAGGTGAAATATCTTTCGCGAATCCCAATGGATGTGAGACTCAGCTTGTGCTAATGATCCCTCAGTGAAGAAAATCAATACATGAGTGTGATTCCACAGTCTTTCCTCCAGGCATTGATGGATGAGATTCTCATGCTCCAGGATGAAATCGATGAGCTCCAGTCCTCTCTCGCAGAGGAGCTGGTATCCGAGTCTTGTGAGGCCGACCCCGCGGAGCAGCTGGCCTTGCAGTCCACGCTCACTGTCTTAGCCGAGCGAATGTCCACCATCAGGATGAAAGCCTCAGGGAAACGGCAGCTTTTGGAGGTAACCAATAACTCTAAAGTGGCCTCCTCACTTCTGAGTTAACTTTTAACATTATGTTACCAAGTATGTGGGTTACTTACCTATCTACATTTCCATTGCTTCCCTCTCCCCAACTGGGATTGTGTTTCAAGAATGGTCTTCATGGCTGGGCGAAGTGGCTCATGCCTGTAACCTCGGCACTTTGGGAGGCTGAGGCGGGTGGATCACGAGGTCAGGAGTTCGAGACCAGCCTGGCCAACATAGTGAAACCCTGTCTCTACTAAAAATACAAAAATGAGCCAGACATGGTGGAGTGTGCCTGTAGTCCCAGCTGCTTGGGAGGCTAAGGCAGAAGAATCGCTTGAGCCTGGGAGGCAGAGGTTGTGGTGAGCTGAGATTACGTCACTGCACTCCAGCCTGGGCAACAGAGCAAGACTCTGTCTCAAAAAAAAGGTCTCCTGAAGAGAGTACAGTCGATGTGTAGCCATGAATATGTCCTTTGACCCCCTTCTGACTCATTTCAGGCATGAAATATTGAGAATGTGGAAAGCAAATTCTTGGTAGACATAAGCCTTGTGAAGAATAATTGTAGAAGGTTTGCATAATGGTTTGCTGTGTTTACATGACAGCATTTGACGGATGATATTACTAATACTATAAAGAATAAATCCTACTCAGTCACTGTTAGCCAATTCAAATATAGTAATTCATGAAAATACTCTTGCAATTCTGGTTCCCACATTACTTAATTTAAATATTATTTAATATAGAGACAAATTTGGGCAGCAGTAATATCTGTGTTAAAAATCAGCTATCTTCCTTTCTTTATTTGTTCTCTTGTAAATTCTTGGCCCTAAGCTTCTAGGCTACTTTTATTGTTGCTTCTATAATTTGGTTAGACTGGAGGCTCCCTAAAGACCTTTATAGTATCTATCATCTTGTATCTTTTGGCAGCTTCTCTGACACATAATGGGTTCTCAATACATTTCTTATTATATGAACCAAATATTATTTTATTTAGCTGCTAATTATAACATAAGGCAATTAACCATGACCCCGTTGTGGGGTGTGTAGTCTGTCTCTAGTTTTACCTATTATATGATTAGTCAAATAATCTATTGATATATTAGGTTGGTGCAAAAATAATGGCAAAAACCACAGTTACTTTTGCACCAACCTAATACTTCTTGTATTAGAGAAATTTAAAGCCAATGTGTCTGCCCTACTTATTAATTTCCATTTTAAATTGTTTAATAAAATTTTAAAATAATGAATTATTCATAAAATAATTTATAAAATATTTATTTTAAAAGTTAACTTTTAATTCATTTATATTGTCCCCAGTAACTCTATGAAAAACTTGTGGGGGTTTCAAAATGAAGTGATTGGCCTGATTTTTTTTTAACATGAATTATTTGCAATCATTGAAAAACTCAGAGAGCTAACCTAGAAATTTAGATTTCTGCCTTCACTTGAGATGAAAGTTAATAGTGGACCACCCCTTCCCACAGGGATCAATTGCCTGGAACTGTATGTGGCTGCTGTTTTAGGCAGGCCACATGTTTTTCAGTTTGCCACAGTCTCCATCACTTGCTACTATTCCCAGCCATAGAGGTCCAGTGTCTGCTGCCATTTACCAACTGCTTTATGCCATTGTTTTGTTCTAATCCTTGGCTGATTTCCACTATTTCTATTGCTGCCTGGTCGTATAGGTATATTATTTGAGAATACCTTGTTCAACTCTAGGTGCACATTAGAATCACGAGGGCGTCTTTTTTTAAATACCAATTTTAAGAGTTACCCCTAGAAATTCTGATTGTTGTTCTGGGATGTGGTCTAAGCAAAGATAATTTTTTAAAGTTTTACCGGTGATTCTTATGTGCAGCCAGGGCCTGGAACCGTTGCTTTACTATGTTAAATTCTCAAGATTTTACCTTAGCGTGATCTATGTTACATTTTACTGAATTCATTAGGAGAAGTTGAATGATCAGCTGGAGGAACAAAGGCAGGAACAGGCCCTGCAGAGGTATCGCTGTGAAGCCGATGAGCTGGACAGCTGGCTCTTGAGTACCAAGGCCACTCTGGATACTGCGCTGGGTACACCCAAGGAGCCCATGGACATGGAGGCCCAGCTTGTGGACTGCCAGGTACCAAAGGATGCAGAATTAAAGAATATAAAAACAATGATTTCTGTAGAAAGTAAAACATGTTTGGGGTTTTTTTTTTTTTTTTAAGTCTTTTTTGTTTTTTGTTTTAAGTCTTATCTAGGAAGAAGGAAGACTATTTTTCTCCTTCTCTAATATAGTCTCCATTTTAGAGGAAAACCCTGTAGCACCAAAGACTTATTCCAGAACATGAAAGTAAAAATGTAGGGAAAACTTGTGGAAATGTAAGATTAAAAGTATACCAAATTTAAAAAAATACGTGAGAGCAGCCACCTGAAAAAGAAATCAATCCAAAGCAGTAATGTTTCAAAAAAGAGGATTCTCTTTAAATTAACAAGGAAAGAGTTGATTATATGATGTCTTATTTTTATTAGCCATAATTAGCATCATCTAACACAAAAATAACATCATAGTAATGGATAACACGAAGGCAATGGCCTTTTCTCCTTATCTGTTGACTATATAAAAATGTTTTTCAGCTGGGCGCAGTGGCGCATGCCTGTAATCCCAGCACTTTGGGAGGCTGAGGCGGGCAGATCACAAGGTCAGGAGATGGAGAACATCTTGACCAACATGGTGATACCCCATCTCTACTAAAAATACAAAAATTAGGCAGGCATGGTAGTGCGTGCCTGTAGTCCCAGCTACTCTGGAGGCTGAGGCAGGAGAATTGCTTGAACTTGGGAAATGGAGGTTGCAGTGAGCCAACATTGCGCCACTGCACTCCAACCTGGGTGACAAAGGCAAAACACTATCTCAAAAAAAAAAAAAAAAGATTTTCATTTTTTTTTTAAAAATGTGTTTTTGTCATTTCATAATAGCTAATCTTAAAATAGAGAAAAATTGGCAGGGCACCATGACTCATGCCTGTAATCTCAGCACATTGGGAGGTCGAGGCAGGCAGATTGCTTGAGTTCAGGAGTTCAGGAACAGCCTGGGAAACATGACAAAACCCTGTCTCTACAAAAATACAAAAAATTAGCCAGGTGTGATAGCACGTACCTGTAGTCCTAGCTACTTGGGAGGCTGAGGTGGGAGGATCACCTGAACCCGGGAAGTCAAGGCTGCAGTGAGCCATGATCCCACCACTGCATTCTAGCCTGGGCGACAGAGTGAGACCCTATCTCAAATAAAAAAAAAAAAAAAAGAAAGAAAAGAAAAATTGAGAGGCTCAGGTAATTTTTTATAGACCCCTCTAATACCATAACAATTAAAAATAAAAGTCACCAGGCACTGTGACTGACACCTGTAATCCCAACACTTTGGGAGGCTGAGGCGGGAGCACATTGTTAGAGACCAGCCTGGGCAACAAAGTGAAACCTGGTTTCTGTTGAAAAAATAAAAAATTTAGCCAGGTGTGGTGGCACATGTCTGTGGTCCTCGCTACATGGGAGGCTGAGGCAGGGGGATCCCTTGAGCCCAGTAGGTGGAGGCTGCAGTAAGCCATATTTATGACTATGCGCTCCAGCCTGGGTGACAGAGCAAGACCCTCCCTCAAAAAAGAAAAGAAAGAAAAAAAAAGTCTATAGACTACTCACTCATCAAGGCCATGGGAAAACTACAAAAAATCATGAAAGCCTGTCTGTTTGTTAAAAGACTCCAGAGGTCTGTGTTGCACTGTGGGAAACAGTCTTTGCAGAGGCTGGGGAGATGTGTGAGTTCATCCTTATTTCTGTTGCTGCAGAACATGCTGGTGGAAATAGAGCAGAAGGTGGTGGCTTTATCAGAGCTGTCAGTCCACAATGAGAACCTGCTGCTGGAGGGCAAAGCTCACACCAAGGACGAGGCCGAGCAGCTGGCTGGAAAGCTGAGAAGGCTCAAGGGGAGCCTGCTGGAGCTGCAGAGAGCCCTGCACGATAAGCAGCTCAACATGCAGGTGAGGGTTCCAGCCACTGGCCCACAGCCGAAAGTTGGCGCACTGTTCACGTGCTCCTTCTAAGGTGTGCCAGGTAAAGGAACAGGTTGGCGGTGACACATACTCGTGTATGTACCTGCTTTACAGTGACATTTCAGTGTGCAGTTTTAAGTTTACACTCTTGGACTTTGCAAATAGATTTTGTTAGGACTACTAACAACAGCAGTTCAGCGGAGTGGTGGAGGCAGAAAGCACTCTGACATGAAAGTGACAGTGAGAGGAGAGGTACTGGAGAGGGAAAGTAAAGGCTGCTCCAGGAGTGTTGCTGTAAAGTGGTATACAGAGGAATGAGATAAGCTCTAAGGAGAAGTGGGTCAAAGAAAATTTTATCTCTTTTTTTCACTTATACATTCATCACAATGTGAGTGTTTCATTTTAAGATCAGAAAAATAGTAAGTTTACACGTTAATGGAAATAACTCAATAGAGGAAAAATTGATGAAAAAAGAATATGAGCAGGGCGCTGTGGCTCACGCCTATAATCCCAGCACTTTGGGAGTCCGAGATGGGCGGATCACTTGAGGTCAGGAGTTTGAGACCAGACTGGCTAACATGGTTAGCCAAAAAAAAAAAAAAAAATTTGCTGGGCCTGGTGGTGGACAGCTGTAATCTCAGCTAGTCAGGAGGCTGAGACAGGATCATTGCTTGAACCCAGGAGGTGAAGGTTGCAGTGAGTCGAGATTATGCCACTGCACTCCAGTCTGGACGACAGAACAAGACTCTATCTCATAAAAAAAAAAAAAAAAAAGAAAGAAAGAAAAGAAAAAGGAGTATGATTGCAAGAAAAATCTTGTTGGGGAGGGAACGGATAGGATAAAAAGTGCACTGGCTGGGCGCGGTGGCTCACACCTGTAATCCCAGCACTTTGGGAAGCCGAGGCGGGTGGATCATGAGATCAGGAGATGGAGACCATCCTGGCTAACACGGTGAAACCCCGTCCCTACTAAAAATACAAAAACTTAGCTGGGCATGATGGCAGGCACCTGTAGTCCCAGCTACTCGGGAAGCTGAGGCAGAAGAATCTCCTGAACCTGAACCCGGGAGGTGGAGGTTGCAGTGAGCTGAGATTGTGCCACTGCACTCCAGTATGGGAGACAGAGGGAGACTCCGTCTCAAAAAAAAAAAAAAAAAAAAAAAAAAGTGCAGAGTTTGGTCTTCCCTACCCTTCTTGCTAAGTAAGCCAGGGACCAAATAGTTGAGAAGCCCATTAGCTGCCTCAAACCTACAAGCATCTGATGGTATCATCTGCTTCTTCTTGTGGCCTAATCCAAGCTGTGCCTTCCTTTACCATTTACACCTTTCTCCTGCAGTAATGGTTGAGACCAGGACCATCTATTCTCCAAGTAAAATGAGGAGCGAGGGAAAACGTCTATATTGGAATACAAATACTGGTAGGAAGTAGGACATAAATATTGTCATGGAAACTTCATGGAAGGTCACTGTGATTGCTACTATTTTCTCAGTGTGAGGATGATTGTTAGGACTAACCTATGTATTTTTCTTCAGCTTTTTGCTGATCATATGATGATATGATGTGGAAAACCAAACTTAATCAACTAAAAATTAGAAGCAGTGGAGAAATTTAGGAAGATGACTGGCTTATTACAAAATAAGAAGTTAAGTCATTGAAAACCATAAAATAATCCAACAAAAAATAAAAATTAAAAATGAAATCGGCCGAGCACAGTGGCTCACGCCTGTATCCCCAGCACTTTGGGAGGCCAAGGCCGGTGGATCACCTGAGGTTGGGAGTTTGAGACCAGCCTGGCCAACATGATAAAACCCCATCTCTACTAAAAATA
>NW_012105631.1:1399018-1411194 GCF_000951045.1 Mandrillus leucophaeus
GCGAAACTCCTTCTCTACTGAAAATACAAAATTAGCCAGGTGTGGTGGTGGGAACCTGTAATCCCAGTTACTCGGGAGGCTGAGGTAAGAGAATCGCTTGAACCCAGGAGGCGGAGGTTGCAGTGAGCTGAGATTGTGCCACTGTGCTCTAGCTTGGGCGCCAGAGCGAGACTCCGTCTCAAAAAAAAAAAAAAAAAAAATCCGCTGGGTGTGGTGGGGCATGTCTGTAATCCCAGCTGCTTGGGAGGCTGAGGTGTGAGAATTGCTTGAACCTGGGAGGCAGAGGTTGCAGTGAGCTGAGATTGTGCCACTGTGCTCTAGCTTGGGCAACAGAGTGAAATTCTGTCTAAAAAAAAAAAAAAAAAAAAAAGTCGAGAATTTATAGTTTTTATATAGACAAAAAGCAAGTTAGAGGAATAATGTAATATTCCATATAAAATTTTGAAAAGAGTTTTGAGGGGTTACTAGTCTTATATATGTGTGTAGGTTTTGGTTTTTTTTGAGACAGGGTCTCGCTCTGTCACCGAGGCTGGAGTGCAGGGACGCAATCTCAGCTCATTGCAACCTCTGCCTTCCAGTCTCAAGTAATGTTTCTACCTCAGCTTCCCGAATAGCTGGGACTACAGGTGTGCATCACCATGTCCATGTCCAGCTAATTTTTGTGTTTTTTGTAGAAATAGAGGTCTCCTAATGTTGCCCAGGCTGGTCTTGAACTCCTGAGCACAAGTAATTCACCCACCCCAGCCTCCCAAAGTGCTGAGATTATAGGCGTGAGCTACCATGCCCGGCCAATCTAATCATATATTAAAATACAATATCACAATAATCAAAATAGTTTGGTGTTGGCACAATAAATATGTGAACAGAAAATTAAACGATAAGTATTCCAGAAAGAGATTTGGTATATAAAGGAATCTGATAAATATTTTAGGTGGCATTATAAATCAGTGGACAAAATATGACTCACTCTGTAAATAATCACCTGAAACATGGTAAACTGTATTTTCTACCCCATATTTTACAGAAAAACGTATCACAGATGGATCAAAGATTTAAATATAAAAATTAAGTCCACAAGGTACTCAATGTATGATTTTTTTTGTAAATCTTAGGATAGGGAGAACTTTTGTCAGTATACCCCAAATCCAGAATTTTATAGCTTCTTTTAAAGTAGTACATGGGCAGGGCGTGGTGGCTTAGGCCTGTAATTTCAGCAGTTTGGGAGGCTAAGAAGGGAGAATTGCTTGATCTCAGAAATTCAAGACCAACCTGGGTATCACAGCAAAACCCCATCTTTACAAATAATAAAAAAATTAGCCAGGCATGGTGGCACACACCTGTGGTCCAGCTACTAAGGAAGCTGAGGTGGGAGAATCCCTTAAGCCCAGGGGGTTGAGGTTGCAGCGAGCTATGATTGTGCCACTGCACTGCAGCCTGCGTGACAGAGTGAGACATCAACTAAACAAATAAACAAATGGGCCATGGCTCCCACCTGTAATCCCAGCACTTTGGGAGGCTGAGGTGGGTGGATCACCTGAGGTCAGGAGTTCGAGACCAGCCTGGCCAACATAGCGAAACTCCTTCTCTACTGAAAATACAAAATTAGCCAGGTGTGGTGGTGGGAACCTGTAATCCCAGTTACTCGGGAGGCTGAGGTAAGAGAATCACTTGAACCCAGGAGGCGGAGGTTGCAGTGAGCAGAGATCACGCTGTTGCATTCCAGCCCGGGCAACAGGAGTGAAACTCCATCTCAAAAATAAATAAGTAAATAAATAAATAAATAAAAATAAAACTACTACACAAAAATGGAAAAGTTCTGTATGATCCCCCTCCCCCGCCCCCAAAAAAGTAACCAAGTTGAAAGACGTAGACAAGGAGGGATGAGTAAAACAAAATAAAACAAAAGACATAGACAAACAGGGAAGAAACTATATAATTCACAAATCTTTTGTAAAACAATAAGGAAAGATCAAATAGTAGAATATGGACAAAAGATATGAAGAGATAATTCACAGGAAAAGAAATACAAATGGACAATGAACATATGAAAAGACGTTTGAACTCTGTGTTGGATAAATAGATGCAAATAAAAAATACAACATTTCACTTGGATTTACACACTTGAAAATGCACATGCAATGTGACTTTGTAATTAAAGTCGAAAGAAAAGGTTACAGATACTAAAACTGAACAAAAGTAGAATGATTTTCTAGCTGTAAAAGTAGACAGCAATTCACCTAGTTTTGTAAACAACTGTTATAGGTCGAATACGTAATGCTTTCTTCTATTTTCAGTGGTGATCTGTGAATGAACTTAATTTCTAAAGAAGCTTAAATAAAGGGAAAGCCTTGAAAGTTGCCTAGCAATGGGATGGGGATAGGGATAGCAATCATTTATAAAGCTCTTATTACTCCCTTACCCCACCTACCTACCCCTAGAGGCAGGTAGTAAGGGAACGGGTGGCCTGATACTCCCCAGCACAGGAGAGATTAAACAAGGCAGGAACCACAAATTCCGAGGCCTCGTGGCCTGGGAAGGGCAAACCAACGAGGGAAGCAGGCCCAGCCTGGCCCTTGGCAAGGCTCCTGTCTAAGGAGCAGCTGTTACTCAGCTCTAGCTATTATCACACAAGAATTTACAAGTGGCATTGCTGGATCTTCTACTTTTTCAAGAGATAGGGAATTTAGATTTATTTCTTAAGCCTCCCAGTTTTTAAACGTTGACATTTAAATCTAAAATTTTTAAATAATTTCTGTGCCAAAAAAAGCATATCCACAAGCCAGGATTGAAATCTGTTTATCTTTTTCTCATTCATTATTAACGAGGTGACCTGGGGCAAGATCCTTAAATTTCCCACAACTTTCTTACGGATCAGTTTTCTCATCTGTAAAATATGGATAATAATATTTAACTTTAAAAAATTCTTTAGAACATGTGGAAAAAATAAAAAGAAAAAAAATAGTGAGGATTTAAATGCAAGTAATACAATAAATGCTCAAATTGCAGCAGTTAAAATAATTAATAACAATAGCCAACTGTTTCCAAATCACATTATTTGAGACAGAGAAGCTTCTGCTATGCCGAAAGGCCGGGCTTGAGACTTAGCGGGCTGGACTGAGCATGCGCACACCGCTGTGGCGTCGACACCCGGCAGATGCTGCCCAGGTCCGTGGGAGTTGTTTAAATTGAGTCAAGTCCTGACTCTGTCCACATTGGGTGACGTGTAAATACAGAAAAATGTGGTAGTGTTTTACTACATGGAAATTGGTTACTGTTTATTTTTAAACTATCTCTAAATTCCATCGTCTTTCATCTAATGAAGTTCCCAGCATATAAATTATTAATAGATCTTTTAAAATAATTAGAGCTTCCTGGAAGATTGCTTTTCCATCTGTGGGAAGAAAAGGAGCCCTGTTTACATTATTATTGCTATGAAAAGGATCATGTCCCTTTATGCAGAAAACTAAAAATAATTTGGAGTTAATCTGAAATTAATTAAGTTAATTGCAGAAAACAAATCTTCCATTAAATGCAGCCGTCAGCAATGTTAATACCCTTTAATTGGGGCTTGGATGATTCAGGAGGGTTGGAATACTTTCGTAAGTCTGTAAGCACACCATTACTTAGTGCTACTGAAGCTGGGAAATGGTAATACTTCTTACCTCCATTCTTCTTCACTAATTTGACTTACATGGGTATCAGTGAATGACTACGCTTTTTTTGTTTCCTATCAAATAGACTGCTTCTCTATATGAAGAACCACAGATCTTAAGGGTATGTAATAGGATCTCCTGAATTTCGTGGTATCTTCATGAAGCTAGGTCTTTTTCACACATTATCATTCATTAAAGGAACAGAGAGATTGCCCCATAAAATAATAAAAAGCTTTATAAAGAAATGTTTTATTTAATGTTTAGCATTGCCCAGTCCTCATTCATCTTCCAAGGAATGTTCCTGGCAAAAGTGGTTACTGTTCTAGTTTTTCCAAAATAAACAGTTTATATAGCCCCACCCAGTGGGGACTGATGACAGAAGTCGCCTAACCTCCCCATTCCCTAGGTATGGCAGAAAACTGTTATCACACCTCAGAGAAAGTAATTACCATAATTACTTTCCTTCTGGTTGCGCCTTCTTATCCCCAGGGGAAAGAGAATGAAATTTGAACTGGATTCTTAATCATGGTTTGCTTCCTGTGGTCCAAGTCTTATGTTTCAAAATGACTAAATCATTCAGAGAAAAATTCACTCACTGAAAAACTGAATCTAACCACATAGAATCTGAATATATAGCTGTGCATATAAAAGTGAGGAAGTTGTTAAGACCTAACATTTCAGTTGTCACTGTTCCAAACCAAATTTGGTGTAAGGAACTTGAGCCAACCTCTCTCAATCAGACCATAGTAACTGGCATAGAAGAGTGTGTTGGGCTCAGGGCTGGGAGAAGTTTCCAAGGGAGTCTTCAGGTTGGGCTCTGAAAAACAAATGTTTGCTGAAGAGAAAAGCAGAGAGGAAGTGGCCTGGATCCCACAAAAGCAAGTCAGCAGGTCATGGCCAGGGCCACTACGTTGGCAGCTGGAGCAGCTCTGATGGGGACAGCTTTCAGTCTCATCCACTGATTTCTTGAGGTCATTCTCTACAGGTTCCTTTTGAACTGCTGTTTCAACTTTGCTTGGAAGAACCAGGTTCTTTTAGAGCTTATTCTTAGAAGATGGTGGATTCTTAGATGAGAGAGAATCTGTTTTCATGCAGAAAATCATGGGCTCCAGTTCTGGGAGAATGCCCATCCATCCAAACTTCCCATCTTTAGGAAAATCACTGCTTATCTTTGAGAAATTCTGCAGAAGGTGGAGAATTTAGTGTCACTAGTCACCAATTCTGAAGGTCTTTCAAAATGCAACTAGCATCTGTTAGACCATTGCACCCCCGTTGTTCTACCTAAACTGTAATCTCTGGCTGGATCATCTGAAAGGAAAGGAAGTCTGAGCTCGGGTGGGCTCAGGATCTGGGAGAAGGTTATGTATACTATTACCTACAGGTTTTACTGTCCATTTAGCTTGAAGCACCGACACCATGTTGCAAAGATAAAGATAAGATCTATTATCTCAGACAATTTAATCATGAGATTCTAATGAAAAAAAGAAGAAACAGAAGGGTAAACAGATCCCATCTATTTCCCCAAAATTGTGAGTGTAAAACTCCGAAAATAAGAGAGAGAGAGAAGGGTCTGTGGGCAGTTAGGTTGGATGAGCTAGAATGGCTGGGTCCCATGTTGTGCTCAGACATTGCAAAGAAGAACCAGTGGGCAGGGGAGCAGCAGCTCCAGAAATAGATGGCAGGAGGCTCCTCTGGAGAAACAACCTGTGAAATATCCTTCCTCTTCCCCATGCTACGCCAGCCCCACTGTCCTCTTCACTGCTCTGTTCTCTCTGAAATGGCAAATTTCTTTCACCTTGGGGTCTTTGTGCCACCTCTTCCCTGGGTCTGAATGCCCTCACTCTAGGTCTTTGCCAGGTTGGTGGTCTCTCATCATGCAGAGTGCAATTGTCTCTTCTAAAGATGCTTCCTTAGACCTTCCTAAAACTTTCTATCCCATTTTCTGTCTTAACGTTCTTTGTAGGCCTTATTACCAGCTCGGTTATCTTATTTGTTTATAGTCTAACTCTCCACCAGGGCCCTCATCTGGCTTCTTTGCACAACACTCCCAGCTCCTAGAACAGTGTCTAGTGAGTGCTTAATAAGTGGTGAATGAGTTATATTGAAATTATAATTTATCCGGTGACAGATGAATCTATGTGAGTAGAAAAGCTCTCATTCAGAACTAATCCCATTTGATGTGCAACATTTTAGGGCCTTTCAAATTCCATTAGAATAATCAGGCAGGAAGGATCAACTCTTGCCTAGGTGCTGAGTCATTACTTTGGTAAGCCAGCTTAGCAATGGGCCAGTTTCTGGTGATGGTGATAGACGGGGTGAAGGGTACTTTTTCAGAGATCTCACCTTTAATTATCACACCACTGACCTCTCAAGGCTCAATTCAGCTTTTGAATTTGTAAAATGGTAACCACATGTGCCTACGGTAAATGACTTTTTTTAATGTGCTAATTGATGGTTCTGAAAGAAAGACTCTTCAAGAGTTTTCATCTTTGAGTACAGTCTATTGATTATGTAGGTCAGTCTATAAATATTATCATATAATAGCAGACTCTCAAAGATAGAGAATTCTAGGAATAATTTAAACCTATCGCCTTAGTAGGGTAGACACTGAAGGTTACATAGACCAGTATCAGGGATGAGGCTTCCTTCCTAGTTCAGTGTCTTGGGACTTGAGTTACCTGTGGTGAAGCTACAGCTCTGTGACACAGAGGTCAAGACCCTGGGCTGTGAAAGGTGGAACAGAGGATGTCCAGCCGGCTTGGGAAACTCTTGTTTAGACTCCTTGCCTCTGTGCTGCAGTACATTTTCTCCCATATGAACTGAGAATCAAGTTTAAGTTCTTACTGAATTCCAGAGAGTATGATGCCTTACGGAACTGAACTTTTTGCTTCTCAAAGATATTAAAACGTCTTTGATTAATAATCTTTTAGAACCTCAAAGATATTAAAATGTCTTTGATTAATAATCTTTTAGAAAAGTTTTTAGGAAGATTATTCTAAAACTCTTTCATTGGAGCTGGATTAGAGAAAGTGGCATAGGGCAGGGCAATGCTTTCACGGGAGAGGCACAGTTATTATGGGTAATGATCATTTGAGAAACAATTTACCTTTGTGTGACTTAAAAAAACAATCTCGAGTTACGTTTTTGTGGAAAAAAATTCTGGAATATCTGATGACCACATTGGTCAGCTAAAAGACTGACCTCTAAATACATGGGTTTTCTCCTCAAACAGTTCTATGTGTGATCATCTGTTTGTTGTTCTTGCTCCTGCAAATGCCATAACTTAGATGGGTTTTGTGTTACTGTTATTTTTTTTAAAATGTGGTTTCACATCTCAATGGAGCCACTTTGGTATCATTACATAGAACGCACCAAAGTAGCCTTCTCTCCCTTTTGGTTAAGGTTTTCCGGTATGTAGCATGACTTGATTTCTGCCTCGTTAAAAGCAGGGAACAGCACAGGAGAAGGAGGAGAACGATGTTGACCTAACAGCCACGCAGAGCCCCGGCGTCCAGGAATGGCTGGCCCAAGCTCGCACCACATGGACCCACCAGCGGCAGAGCAGTCTCCAGCAACAAAAAGTAAAGTGTTTCCTACCTCTCTGTAGCCTGCAGATCTGCCCAGGGAAGAACCTGAGAGGCATGTTTCAGAAGGACAAGTTGCTTCTGTACTAAAGACAGAGTGGCTCTTTATCTTCTCTTTGAATGAAGCAGGATGTGGCCGTTTCAATGTATTGACTCATGACCGCTGGGATGATTGGTCATTTGAAAATCCAGTCTTTAAGAAAAGCTTGTGTTTAGGTTTGCAAATAGTGTAACACGGCTATCATCTGCTTTACCAGAGATAACTACTCTGTTTTCAGATTTGCCTTCTGAATCTATTTAATTTTAATATAAATCTCAGGAAAGCCTTTGAGGTTTGGTGAAAGTCTAAGTTGCGTGTTTGTTTGTTATTTTTTTAATGAATGCAGTTTGTATTTTTACTTTCAAGTAGATGATATCACAAAATAGGATTGCTAATTGTTGCCTAGTGAAACAAATGAACTTTGATGAATAAGAATGATTTCTCATTGGTACCTTAACTATATGTAAAAAGCATATTCAAATATTTTATTTTCTCAAATAACAAGAGCATTTATTATAAATAATGAAGAATTAAAGCCAAATCTATTGATAACATAATTTATCAAGTAAGTGGAGAACTTAAGTCACTTTTCCCAAGGATCTATCCTGTTAGCATGACAATATTGATTTTCAAAAATAAGAGAGCATTTTGTACCACTTGAGGGCACTATTGCCTGGCAAAATTTTCTTTTCCCATGGGTTTTTTTTTCCCCCCAGATTTTTCAGAGGTATCCTATATCAAAGCAAAAGAATACTACAGCGTACTTTGGAGACACATTTGAATATTTACATAAACCATACGCTTTATGCAATGCGCAAACTTAAAAGCTCACTACCAAAGTTCTCTGAGAATTTTATACCTTGAACTATGATTGTAGGCAATAATCATAAAGTAACACATGTGTTTGCATTTGTCCTTTCCCTTGAGCAGGAGTTAGAACAGGAATTAGCTGAGCAGAAGAGTCTGCTTCGCTCAGTAGCCAGTCGTGGAGAGGAGATTCTAATTCAACATTCGGCCGCAGAGACCTCTGGTGACGCTGGGTATGTTTCAAAATGCTTCAATTTTCTCTTCATTGTGTTTTCCTAGCATTTGAAGAAAAGTAAACATCTCATCAAAATTTTATTTTAAACATCTTCAGCAAAATTTAGTCATCTCGTTTTTACTTTAGGGTAGTAAATGTACCTGCGTTTTGAACGTTTTGTTGCATCGCCTGAACACAGCGCCTGTAGGAAGCTAACTTGTTTGCCCTCCTTCCAGTGTGCGCAGCCTGTCTGTCCAAAGATGCTCATGAGTTCATTTTTTAATCTAATGAGAAATGCATTATAAAATGAGATGCATGATTTTCTAATTGAATGATTACATCTACCTGGAGAGCATTCTAATCTCTGTAACTTATCTTGCCCTAACAATATTCTAAAAAATAAATGCATGGGCCCATTAAATATTTTGAAATCTTGGTCTGGAGTGAAGACTTTGAAAGTCTTCTACACAGAAAAGTCAAATGTTAAAAGAAAAATTAAGGAAGTTGGAGAATTTTCAAGTTGAAGACTTTTATTTAAAAGGTCACAGAGGAATTGCAGCAGTGTGGAAGCACCACAATATTTTGAAGCAGGTCTGAGTTTTATTCTAGTTCCACAAAGGTCACTTTGGAAAAGTCACTCAACTGTGATACTCCTCTGTAGAATTTAGAATAATAATCCACTAATGTCATCACAGAAGTTTTGTGAAAATTATAAATGTCAACTGAGAAGATATACAGGAAAACTTTCTTTGAAATCTAAAACATAAAAAAAAGTTTTCATGCAACCTCTGTGTTTATGTATTACCAAAAGTTGGAATTCGGCAGTATCCTTTGGCAAATAACTTTGACTCCATTTCCCATTTCTGAATATTTATTTTTAGGGGAAATAACATAAAGGAGGAAATATGTATTTTGAAGATGGTTTTGGAAATATTATTTGTGATACCAAATAATTAAAAAGGCATAAATACTCACTAGTATAAAAGAGTTGAAGAAAATTTTATACATATATAATCTTAACCCAAAACAATGTAACCATATCAGAAAATGTATGTATGATGCTAAGTAAAAATGTGATATCAAGTTGAAAGTAGAGTATGTGTGTAGATAAGAACTAGAATAGACCATCAATAATAAAAAAAAAATTTGGAGACGGACGACATAGGAATTAAAAAAATTTTTGCAGTTTAATCAGTGCTGACATATGACATCAATGTTGACTACATACAGTCTGTTACATACACATACACACACACACACACACACACACACATATATGAATTCTGAGGGCAAATGATAGGAGAATAAACAAACTAAAATGCAATGGCAGCAGATATATTGTGACAAAATACGTAGGAAATAGGAAGGCATTCAAGAAAATGAAAAAACAAAAATCTGTGAAAGTTTTGACATGGCTAATAAATATCAATGTAAAAGAATAGGAATGAATAGTATTATGGCATCTATAGGCAGGGATTGACTTTAACCCTAAAACTGTAAAAATTGCCTTAAAAATATAAAGGAGTTTAAAAACTCTCTGTTGTGTATCATGCTTAAAGATGCTGATAAGACCATGAATATGTGTCTGTAGTAAACCCAAAATGAGACTGTTTCTTTCATGTTGATGGAGGCGAGACTTGCCTTCACGTTGCGTTCCTACCTGTTTCCAGCTCCTCTGAAATGTTTACTTATCTTGCGTAGTTTTCTGAATATTTTTGCCAAGCAAATATTTTGACAAAGGACCCATCCAGCATTGCCTCCTCTCCGTATGTATCATCACAAAAGGAGCAGAAGGGATCTTCTGCAACTTTCTTGCCATATATATTTTTTTCTTTCCTTGGCCTTTAGCTTTGGAAAGGACCTAAATGAAATACAAACAACTGTTAAGTTGCTCTTTCAAATATAAAAAAATACTTTAAAAATAAATTTGCAGTGCAGTGCTGGCTTTCTAGATAAGATTCACTTTAATGACTACTTATACATTCTTTAACTTTTATACAAATGTTTAGGAAACTTCACCTTTACATACAGTTGATAACAGTTCAGCCTTTTTCAAGCCTTTGGGTATCAAGCAAACAATTAACCGTGAATTAATGATATCTACATTCCAAAGTAAATATGTATGTATATGTATATAAACCTTGCTAGGAAAAAGCCTGATATTCAGCCCATAACTTGCTGGCTGCTTTTCTAAGACTATAAATGTGGTTTGGTTCGTGTAAGGAAACCCCTGTGGGAAGGACGTGACCTACTTCATATAGTCACACATTTGCCATATAAGGAGTAAGTACTATGTTACTTGTAAAGGGTTAATGGAGGGTGCCTTCCAAGATTACTAAGGAAAAACAACTGGAAATTTGTTGAAGTAAATATAAAAAGAAAGAAGAAGAATTTTCATGGAGAACAAAAGGCTATGTTTTAAAATGTTTGCTGCTGGTGTTGTACATGTGTCAATGATTAAATGTAAGAATATAAACATTAAATATTCTTCTGGTTTTATTACAGATTTTTATGTAAATACAAATGAATTCAAAGTGCTGTACTATAGGCTATTACCACAAAAGAAAAAAAGCGATAAAGAAATTTAACCTCATAGGAACTTCAAAGCTTTTTAAAAATAATTTTTCAAAAGTAGAAAAATTCAGATACTAATATTATAGACACTCAACTAAAGGTATCAATTATGTTTTGGCATTTTTTTCACTTGCCATTATTTTTTCAGGTATATTCATGTTGATGTATACATCTAGTTCTTCATTTTAACTGCTTAATAGTATTTTATTTTGTGAACGTAATTTATTCACCCATTTTCTTATTGCTGGATATTGCCATTGCCATTATTATTATTATTACTATTGGGTTTTTTTTCTTTTTTTCCTGAGACAGAGTCTTGCTCCATTGCCCAGGCTGGAGTGCAGTGATGCGATCTCGGCTCACTAAAACCTCCGCCTCCTGGGTACAAGTGATTCTCTTGCCTTAGCCTCTCGAGTAGCTGGGATTACAGGCACCCACTACTATGCTTGGCTAATTGTATTTTTAGTAGAGATGGAGTTTCACCATGTTGGCCAGGCTGGTCTTGAACGCCTGACCTAAGTGATCTACCCACCTTGGTGTCCCAAAGTGCTGTGATTACATGTGTGAGCTACTGTGCCCGGCCCTAAGATTGCTGCTTTTAGCATTGTTTAAATTAACTTCCTACATGTCTCTCAGATGGGAAAGATTCTCTGCATTATATCCTAGGAGTGGAATCCCTGCATCACAGATTTAAAGAGTTTTACTTTTCTTGAGACAGGGTCTGACTCTGTCACCCAGGCTGGAGTGCAGTGGTGTGATTACAGCTTACTGCAGCCTTGAACTCCTGGGCTCGAATGAATTTCTTGCCTTAGCCTCCAAAGTAGCTGGGACTACCGGCATGTACCACCATGACTGGCTAATTTTTACTTTTTTTTTTTTTTGTAGAGACAGGGTCTGGCTATGCTGCCCAGGCTGGGCTCAAACTCCTGGGCTCAAGTGATCCTCTTGCCTCAGCCTCCCAAAGTGCTGGGATTACAGGTGTGAGCCAGTGTGCCTGGCCAGTTTACAGAAATTTTAAGTCTTATTTCTAGAGACTTATCTAAAGACACTGTTATGTTTACATTTATTCTAAGAATAATTGGCTTTGGGGTACCATAGAGTATCATCCTGCCAACACACTTGTTATTCTTTTTTGTCACTTGAGCAAAAGGCCCTGTATCAAATTAATTAATATCTACTATTCCTTTTAGATGACATGGTTTTAGTTAGGACTTCAATGGTCCTGAAAAATGAAGATCCATGGAAATTTGGCCACCCTGTTCCTGTTTTCGTCTTTTTTCTTTTTACTTTTTTTTTTTTTTTTT
>NW_012105631.1:1411244-1421055 GCF_000951045.1 Mandrillus leucophaeus
TTTTTTTTTTTTTTTGAGATGGAGTCTTGCTCTGTCACCAAGAAGAGTGCAGTGGTGCAATCTCAGCTCACCACCACATCTGCTTCCTGGGTTCAAGTGATGCTCCTGCCTCAGCCTCCCGAGCAGCTGGGACTACAGCTGGGTGTGCGTCACCATGCCCAGCTAATTTTTGTATTTTTAGTAGAGATGAGGTTTCTCCATGTTGGCCAGGCTGGTCTCAAACTCCTGACCTCAGGTGATCCACCTGCCTCGGCCTCCCAAAGTGCTGGGATTACAGGCATGAGCCACCGTGCCCGGCCCATTTTCATCATTATTAACCCTCATTTACTGAGCGACCACTATTTCCCAGATAGGGTTATAGGCCTTATGCATGTATTCTCTTTCATTCTCATAATTATGCAAGGTAGATACTATCTTCATTTTAAAGATGAGAAGATTGAGGCACAGAGAAGTGAAACAACTTACCCAATGTCACAAATAATGTGCTCAAGTGAGGGTCATAATCCAGGTCCATCTCACTCTAAAAGTCAAACTTGGCTAGCCATGGTGGCTCATGCCTGAAATCCACAAATTTGGGAGACTGAGGTGGGAGGATTGCATGAGCCCAGGAGTTTGAGTTTACAGTGAGGTGTGATCACACGAGTCCATACCAGATTGGGTGACAGAGTGAAGCCCTGTCTCAAAAATAAATAAATAAATAAAAGCCATACCAGTTTCAGATGTCAATTGCTGCCTATCTTTAAGGATGACACTGGAGGGTCTCCCTCCCATATCCCTCTGTGTCCTGTACTACCTTCCCAGGTCCTGTACTGTCTCTCTGTGTCCTGTACTACCTGCCCAGGCTCTATACAATCCTTCCTGTGTCCTGTACTACCTTCCCAGGTCCTGTACGATCCTTCCCGTGTCCTGTACTACCTTCCCAGGCTCTGTACTATCCCTCCATGTCCTGTACTACCTTCCCAGGCCCAGTACTATCCCTCCATGTCCTGTACTACCTTCCCAGGCCCTGTACTATCTCTCCGTGTCCTGTACTACCTTCCCAGGCCCAGTACTATCCCTCCATGTCCTGTACTACCTTCCCAGGCCCTGTACTGTCCCCCCATGTCCTGTACTACCTTCCCAGGCCCTGTACTATCTGGCCCAGGCCCTGCACTATTCCTGCCCTGTACTACCTTCCCAGGCCCTGTACTATCCCTCCATGTCCTGTACTACCTTCCCAGATCCTGTACAATCCTTCCAATGTCCTGTACTAGCTTTCCAGGCCCTGCACTATTCCTCTGTGCCCTGTACTACCTTCCCAGGCCCTGTACTATCTCTCCGTGTCCTGTACTACCTTCCCAGGCCCTGTAGTATCCCTCCGTGTCCTGTACTACCTTCCCAGGCCCTGTACTATCTCTCCGTGTCCCGTACTACCTTTCCAGGCCCTGCACTATTCCTCCGTGCCCTGTACTACCTTCCCAGGTCCCGTACAATCCTTCCAATGTCTGTACTACCTTCCCAGGCCCTGTACTATCTCTCCGTGTCCTGTTCTACCCTCCTGTGTCCTGCACCGCCCTCCTATGTCCTATATTTTCTCTGAACTCATAATAGCAACCCTCCCTAGACAAACACATTTTTAAGGTTTTGAACTAACTTTTCTGCTATTTGCCAAAGGATACTAGTCTGTAATCATGCTACAATTTTTTATTCCGAATGTTGCAATTATTTTTATTCAATGCATTTTTAAGTGTCACTTCTGCACATGGTTCAGTTTATCAATGAGTAGGAATATAGTTGCTTTGTGATTGGCCTAAACATTTTCGTTATTTTTAAAGCATAAGCTAATAACCAAGGTAATCTTATTTCATTTGAGAAAGCAGGTCTGGTACACACAATAAGTTACCTATCTTATCACTTTTTTGTGCACATTGTAAACTTAGATTATTTATTCTTCTAATAGCGAAAAACCTGATGTGTTATCCCAGGAGTTGGGGATGGAAGGGGAGAAATCATCCGCTGAAGACCAGATGAGAATGAAATGGGAAAGCTTACATCAAGAATTTAGTACCAAGCAGAAACTACTACAGAATGTTCTGGAACAGGAACAAGAGCAAGTGGTATCAAATATTTTACATTATATATTAACTAATATAAAAGATGTAGAGTTTATGCTGAGGGATTATAACTGTGCAATCATCTTAATTTTCATGATCAATTTCAAACTAAGACATGAAGCCAGTTTTTCACTCTACATTTTTCTTAACAAGTCTATTTCACATTTCCCTTCATAATGATATATTTATATGTGAAAATTTGATTTCTAGACAATATTTTTCCTCAAAGATGATTAATATCTGATTCCGTATTAGCCTAAACCCTTACATTTTGAGTGCCCTCTTTTTGTGTGTGTTTTGCAAACTTGAAAAAGTAAGGGTGGAAATCAAGGATATGCACCTCTAGGACAGAAGGATTTCCACAAATCTGGAATGCAATTGTGAGGCCATCTTATTTTCCATTGCCACTTCCAGTATTTAATAATTTCAGGAGATCTTAATGAGAAACATATTGGGACGTTAGTGGGTCTAGGGTAGGGAAGTGAAGCCAGTGGTCAGCTGGAATAGTTATGGACCCATCTGCGAGGCTGGTTCCTGGGAGGGATACTGTGTGATGTCGGGCTTGGTTCCACCAGGCATGCCAAATCCAAGGGAACTGAAGACAGCAACAGATGGTTCCAGGTAATGGCTATTACTTCACTCTAAGCCAGGGAACAACTGGAAGTCAGAGGAATTAGAAAGTTAGAGGGCAAATGAGGGAGTCAGGAACACAAGCCAGCCTGGGATGCCTACCACAGCTGTGGCCCAGAGGAATTCTTCAGATACAAGACTAGTCCCTTGTCCTGGGCCAGCAGCGTCCATCTAGGCTCATTCCAAGTCAGCAGTATTATCGGAGTGAATTCTAAAACCTTTCCTGTTGGTCTGAGGAAGCTGCTGTTCTCTCGGCTCTGGCCAGAACTAGCTTAGGGGCTGGGAGAGGCTGAACTGGAAGCAAAGGGTGTCAATAACTGCAGTGAACTGGAGGAGAGAAAGGCTGAAGCTGACAAAGTAGGCATTAGAAAGCCGGCGCAATCTGCCAGAGTTAAGTGGAAGGAGACGGTCTAAAGCAGGGCTGCGCAATTCCCAGGCTGCAGACAGGTACGGGTCCGTGGCCTGTGAGGAACTGGACCTCTCAGCAAGAGGTGAGCGGTGGGCAGGTGAGCGTTACTGCCTGAGCTCTGCCTCCTGGTTAGATCAATGGCAGCACTAGATTCTCGTAGGAATGTGAACCCTATTGTGAACTGCGCATGCGAGGGATCTAGGTTTCACGCTTCTAATGCGAATTTAATGCCTGATGATCTGAGGTGGAACAGTTTCATCCTGAAACCATCACTCCCGCCCCCAAGAAACCAATCCCTGGTGCCAAAAAGGTTGGGGATTGGTGGTCTGAAGGTCATGAGGTGTCTTGTCATCTGTGGGTAGCCGTGCATACGTCTCTCCAGAGCCATGCTTTCTCTTCTGTTTTTATAAAAGCAGATGCTTTTGTGAACTCTCTGCCCCCTCACTTTCCCTCTCTGGCCAGGAGACTTCTTTACCTCTGTCTGCGGAAATAGTCACCAGCTCTGCCCTGGGAAACTTAGCGCTGTATTCCCGGAAGCAGTTGTCCCAGAATCATATCCACCCTGGCAAATGGTGCCCTATACTTTTTGTGTGGACCTCCTCCCTGTGTTTTAATTCATCCTTCCTCAAATCCCTGATAAAATGTTCCCCAGACTCGTAGCTCAAATTCCTTTTTCCTGATATGGATCTCCTGGACTTGACTGCTAGCTCTCCCTTCATGTTCGAGTATCCTTTGAATAGGAGAGGTATGTATAGTTCTGAATCAGGGACTGCAGTCTTTTCTGACTATCTTAAGTTAGAGAAATCTATGATATTGTCTAGATTCTGTGCTTGCTTACTATTCTCCATTCATAAAGCACCTGTGTGATTCACTGGGCATCTACAGACCTCCTGGAGGTCTCATCCATTACCCTCTTTGATCTTCAAGAGCTGCTTTTGCTCTCAGTCGGAGCCAACACTCCAGCGTCCTCCATGCTGGGCTTACTGAACAAACCTTGCCCTGCTGCCACTGACATTCCACAATACCTGGACTGTTCAAGTTTAGATTCACGTTGTATCTCCCTTGCCTTTGGATTAGAAATAAAAGCATTGAATGCTCTTTTTTAATGACATTTTTGCATTTGAGTGCTTTGTTTCAGCAATCATTGGTCATTTGCACAAAGTGCCTCACAGGTTGTTTTCCTCTCTGTGGTGTGAAAAGGTGAAGGAAAAGGAAGGGAAGAAGCAATTTAGCTGTCAGTTTCCAGGCAGAAAGGAAGTGATCATATAATGAACGTGTTTTAAGTTCTAGGTGTTAACATAGCTAACAACGTTGTGGTGAGGCCAATATTATCTCTACGTTGTAGACCTGGAAACTGAGGCTTAGAGAGGTTGGATAATTTCTGAGGGTCTTGGGATTAAGAAGAAGTGAATCTGGAATCAGGAGGCCAATCTCTCTGTTACCTAAGTCCCTCTTCTTTCATACTACCTTAATGGCAATTTTGTACCCTGGAAATACTACTTTCCTATGTAAAAACAGGTACATTTTGGCCTAAAGTTCTCTAGGTCAAAGGGCACTAATCTCTTAGAGCAATTTTTCTTAATCTGTTTACTTCCAATGTATTTAGTGCTTCCATGCACAACAACCTTCTTGGCTTCAGGGTGAAATACAGCTCCTGCTTCTGGGAACCTATAACCCAAATAGGGAAATAGCACATACATTTCTAAGAAAAATTAGGCAACTATGACAGGATCCATAAGCAGGAATTTAAAGGAAACAAAGGTTAAGAAAAAATAGTCAAAAGTTGCTATGATAGGTATGGAAATTAAAGTAGCAGATTTTAAGGGGATGCTGGGTGGTGGATATCCCAGCTGCAATGGGGAATGGGCTTGGCATATTTACAGGATCATGAGTAGTTAGCCTGAAAGGTGAAGAGGTATTTTGAAAAGTCAAAAGAGACTGATGGCCAGGTACAGTGGTTCACACATGTATTCCCAGCACTTTGGGAGGCTGAGGCGGGCAGATCGCATGAGGTCAGGAGCTCAAGACCAGCCTGGCCAACATGGGGAAACCCTGTCTCTACTAAAAATACAAAAATTAGCTGCACATGGTGGTGCACACCTGTAATCCCAGCTATTTGGGAGGCTGAGACAGGAAAATCACTTGAACCCAGGAGGCAGAAGTTGCAGTGTGCTGAGATCGTACCACTGCACTCTAGCCTGGGTGACAGAGCAAGACTCTATCTCAAAAAAAAGGGGGACTCGCCGGGCGCGGTGGCTCAAGCCTGTAATCCCAGCACTTTCGGAGGCCGAGGCGGGTGGATCACGAGGTCAGGAGATCGAGACTATCCTGGCTAACATGGTGAAACCCTGTCTCTACTAAAAATACAAAAAAAAAACTAGCTGGGCGTGGTGGCGGGCGCCTGTAGTCTCAGCTACTTGGGAGGCTGAGGCGGGAGAATGGCGTGAACCCGGGAGGCGGAGCTTGCAGTGAGCCGAGATCACGCCACTGCACTCCAGCCTGGGCGACAGAGCGAGACTCCGTCTCAAAAAAAAAAAAAAAAAAGGGGGACTGAGTTTGATTGAAAACATGATCAAAAGTTTGAATGCTACACCCTATCATTGCCTTTATTGGGAAGCCATATGTATACGTAAAAGAGTTTAGGGGAAATAGGGCTAATAATGAAAGCAAAGAGATCAGCCTAGGTCTTGTATTTAGGATGGATTATTTCACTATAGGTGTTGCTAAAACCAAGAAGAAAAGTTGAGAGGAAAGCTGTGGTAAGATTTTTTTATGATTACTAATAACTTTCTTATTTAGTCAGTTTTAAGAAAAATTACTCTATTATTTTGAAAAATTACATATATTCATTATAATAATTCACATAATGCATCCAAGTGCAAAGATGAAAATGAAAAAGAGCAATTAACAATTCCCATATACTGTAAATCAATTAAATCTTTAAATTCCTTAGTGCTCATAACCAATCCTTTTAGCATATCTTTTTAATTCCTAAATTTTTAATTTTGATCCAGCTCTCAGGAATTAATTCCATTGTCAAGTAATTTTTTTCAAGAAAACTCAGGTTCTATCATATTTGGGAGTATCAGCCAGTTACCTCTATATTTGATGGGCATTTTTCTGTCATACTTTTATCCCTTCAGAATTTGTATCTATATTTGTTTTTGTCTTCCGGCATTGAATGAAGCTTTAGAAAAATCTAACATCAGTCTACGATTTTTTCCCTTATTTATTTTTTTGTTGTTGTTCTCTGTATGGATGCCAGGAGAATTATTTAGTTTTTTTTAAGTTTCAACAGCTTATCTAGGCTATGTCTGATGTTGAGTGTTCTCCAATCATATTTTTCCTGTGACACAATGTACTTTTTTATATTTAAGAATCAAGGTTTGCTTTTTTATTAATTGTAGGGAATTTTTTGGTATGAGATGTATTTTATGCTGTATTTATTATATCTCTGCTTCAGGGACATCAATTATCCTTGTGTTAGATCATCTTTTTCCTATACCTATTGACTTCTTTTTAGTTGTACTGATCTCTGTTTTTTAAAATTCGGATTCACTTTTCATCTGATTATTGCAAGTTTTTTCTCTATGCCAGTGATTCTATTTTCAGCAATGTCTGTTCTCATCCTTTCTGTTTCTAATTTATTTGTGCCTTAATGTTGTTTGTTTCATAAAATTTGCAAGCCACCTTTTAATTTAATTTTCTTTTTTATAATGTCACCTTTTGTTTGTTTTGAAACAGGGTCTTGCTCTGTTGCCCAGGCTGGAGTGCAGTGGTGTGATCTCAGCTCACTGCAATTTCTGCCTCTGGGTTCAAGCGATTCTCGTGCCTCAGTCACCTGAATTGCTGGGATTGTAGGTGTGTGCCACCACAACTGGCTAATTTTTGTATTTTTAGTAGAGACAGGGTTTCACCATGTTGGCCAGGCTGGTCTTGAACTCCTGGCCTCAAATGATCTGCCCACCTCAGCCTCCCAGAGTGCTGTGATTACAGGCATGAGCCATCGTGGGTGGCCTGCTTTATTTTATTTGTACATAATATTTGTACATATTTCTGGTGTACAGTGTGATGTTTAGATACATGTATATAGTGTGTAATGATCAAGTCATGGTAATTAGCAGACTCATCATCTCAAACATCTATCACTTTGTGGTAGGGAGATTCAAAATCCTCTCTTCTAGCTATTGAGATATACAGTATGTTATTGTTAACTATGTTTGACCTCCTGTGTAATAGAACACCAGAACTTATTCTTCCTATCTCTCAGGCATCTTTTTTCCACTGCTTAAAAAAAAAAAAATCCAGCCATGGAAACATTGCCATTGATGCATCTAGCCACCGTGTTCAGTGGAAATGGTATGTTGTAGAAGTTATTAGAAGAAATTTTCTTATGGACAGTTTTTCCAGCATCTATTTCAGTGTGCATTTCCAAATGAGAAAACTGGGACATAATGCATATGCTCTTCAACAAGCTGCCTTTGTTTGCCTACAGCTTTATAGCAGGCCAAATCGACTCTTGTCTGGTGTGCCACTGTACAAAGGGGACGTGCCGATCCAAGATAAATCTGCAGTTACGTCTTTGCTGGATGGACTGAACCAGGCCTTCGAGGAGGTTTCATCCCAGGTAAGGCTGTGTTATCAGTGTGTTTGGCTTGGTTTATAAGAGCGGTGTTTTGCTTGTATTGATTTGCGTGGCCTCTGTGAGGCTGTTCCATCCACCCCTGAGCATGAATTGAGACCCAACCCTGGGGATGAGTGCTGAAACAAAGAGTCACTGGACCCTGGAAGCCCATCCTGTTTCTTCTTTTATATTTTATTTTATTTTATTTTTTCAGACAGTCTTGTACAGTCACGCAGGCTGGAGTGCAGTGGCACAATCTTGGCTCACTATAACCTCCACCTCCTGGGTTCAAGCGATTCTCATGTTTTAACCTCCTAAGAAGCTGGGATTACAGGCAAATGCCACCATGCCTGGCTAATTTTTGTATTTTTTAGTACATATGGGGTTTCACCATATTGGCCAGGCCAGTCTTGAACTCCTGACCTCAAGTGATCTGTCTCCCTTGGGCTACCAAAGTGCTCAGGTTACAGGTGTGAGCACCGTGCCTGGCCCCATCCTGATATTTTTCCCGGATTTTCAAAAACTGAAATTGATTATTTGACCCTATTGTGTGTTTCCCAGAGTGGAGGGACAAAGAGGCAGAGTATACACTTGGAGCAGAAGTTGTATGATGGGGTCTCAGCCACCTCTACTTGGTTGGATGATGTTGAAGAACGTTTATTTGTTGCCACAGCACTTTTACCAGAAGAAACAGAAACTTGTCTCTTCAACCAAGAGGTAAGTTTAGTAGTTTCTGCCTGTGTGTGTATAACGTTACAAAGCACTTGACGTTTTGATGGGATAATTAATTTTATACATAAAGAAAGTCAAACATAAAACAATTCTAATAATGCAGAACATCATTGCTTGAATGCAGAATATTTCTAGTTTGCATTTTCATTCTTTGTCTTGTGTATGTAAGAGGGAAAAATGGGAAACTCTGTAGAAACACTATTATGTATCACATATCTTCCAAATATGAAACACATGCTTAAAAAAAGTACCAAATTCCTAAATAGCACTTTACAGTGCTCATTATTACTAGTGAATGGGGTAAAGTCCCTGAGAGCAACTTGCCTGAAATGTATAGAAGTATTTGAAAGAGGTTCCAGTTGTCTTAGGTCTAATTATTACTAAGCAACCAGAGAGATTTAGTTGACTTTCTATGAGAAAATAACTTGATTTGCATATCAATTCATGTGTCTAAACACTGAAAAATGCCCTTTTATCACCTCTAGATTCTTGCCAAAGACATTAAGGAAATGTCTGAAGAAATGGATAAGAACAAAAACTTGTTTTCGCAAGCTTTTCCAGAGAATGGTGACAATCGAAATGTTATTGAAGATACTTTGGGTTGTCTTTTGGGCAGGTTATCCTTGCTAGACTCAGTAGTGAATCAACGATGTCATCAGATGAAAGAAAGACTTCAGCAAATACTAAATTTCCAGGTAAGTAAGACATTATCAAAGGATACTTGACCATTCTCTAGGTATTCAATAATAGTCAGTCATGAGTCTGTGTTACGTACCTGGTTGTTGTTTTTTTAAATGTATAATGAAGAACGAGAGCTTTGTAGAAAATGAATGGGGTTGAATTAAAGGATTAGAAACTAAAGATTTTTTGCTCCTAGAAATGGAAGGTTGAGAAAACCACCCACTTCAAACTAAGGATGGAATAGAATTATAAATTCAATCAATAAAAGTCAAATTTATGGCTCTTTATGATTATAATTTTTAGTTGCTAATACTGGAGCTTAAACACACTGGGAAAGAATATGCAGAAAATGGCCGGGTATGGTGGCTCATGCCCATGATCCCAGCACTTTGGGAGGCCAAGGCAGGCAAATCATTTGGGGTCAGGAGTTTGAGACCAGCTTGGCCAACATAGTGCATTGCAACTCATCTCTACTAAAATACAGAAATTAACAGGGTGTGGTGGTGCAGGCCTGTAATTCCAGCTACTTGGAGGCTGAGGCAGGATCATCGCTTGAACCCAGGAGGCAGAGGTAGCAGTGAGCCGAGATCACGCCACTGCACTCCAGTGTAGGCAGCAGAGCAAGACTCCATCTCAAAAAAA
>NW_012105631.1:1421345-1424621 GCF_000951045.1 Mandrillus leucophaeus
AAAAAAAAAAAAAAAAAAGTGTATGCAGAAAATGTTGGAATATAGAAAGGGCCATAGACTGTAGTACCTAAGAGTCTTTGAAAGTGAATGTGGTCTAATTACTTCTACCTGTGTTAAAATGCATTACATTGCTTTCCAATCCTAACTCCTCAGACTTACTGCCTTTTAGCCCCATATTAGAATTCTTATGCATGCTTAGGAAACTTTTCCTATGACTATATACTGGAACAAATGCAAAAGCTGCTGATAAACTTTTAGTGCTGATTTTTCATTTCTAATAAAAATCACCCGTTGGGAATACATAAGTTTTAATTGTATGTTATTTTTAACCATCATGAAAGATTTTATAAAATAGAGACATGTCATTAGGGCCAAGAGTTTAATGTAGAGTTTTGATTTGCAAAAAACCAAAATACTACAAAGTGTCAAATAAATGTAGCATTAACCAAGAAACACGGAATTTTTATGACATTCATTCAGAGGCACAAATTACCACTGCCTTCCGGTAGTCTACATTCTTAAAACCACAGAGTAAAACTATCACAAACATATGAGTTTCATTTTTTTATTCACAAAATATTTTCTCATATTCCTTGGCTTTAATCTTTGCAACATCCTTCAAACATTGTTCTAATATTAATTTTGCAAAGTCAGAACAGTAAAAATTAAACATGTAGTCTCCGAAGCTAATAGTCTGAGTTCAAATTCTGGCGTTGTAACTTATTGCTGTATAACTTTAGCAGCTTGACTTTCCTGAACCTTGGTATCCTCAACTGTCAAATCATACTCATATTAATTGCCTCATAGACTGTGGTGAGGATGAAATGAGTTGTGTTTCAAATACTCTGAACAGTGCCTGATACATAGTAAGTACTCAGCAAGTGTTGTTATTGTTATTAATGATAGTATTATAAGAGATATAGGATCTAAAACCAAAAGAAAGATTAAATTACTTCAATGTTAATCATTAAGAACTACAGCCAGGATTTTACTCAAAGAATTTTTTTTTTTTGTATTTTATCATATTAGGGTGATCGCAGGGAAGATGGAGAATGTGGGCCTTCATTAGAGTCTCTTAAATTTTATCCAATATCCTTTGCCAGTTGATGGTACCACCAGCAACTCAGTGTTGTCCCTGAGTCAGTGGTACTGCTCTCCAGCAGTCTTCCCTGTTAGTTACTACCCCCAAGATGATCAAGTCAGAATCCCTGAATACCTCAGCAGTCCCTTTTGCTCTCATTCCCCGTATCTTTTGTGAATTGCATTTAGTATCTTTAGTACTTTCATACTTTTATATTTTATTAGTAGTTATCACCAATCACAGTAAAATATGAATTAGGCATGAATGCTCTGGAACTCGTTTTGTTTGAAGGATCTAAGAGAATCATGGAATTCTCTTTAAATCACATTCTCTATTTTTCTTCTGCCAACAAGTTTCTATTTGTTGGTGGCCAGATCACGAACAAAAAGACATTTCAAAATATTTGTGTTCCAATTTAGTTGAGAGAAAGTTTCCAATGTTAACTTAATTAAAGGTCAAGTCACAAACCATTTTCTTTTTTTTTTTTTTTAACTTTGCATCAAACACCTAGTATGCTGTCAATCCTCAGCAGTTACTGGAAGGGTATGCCTTCATTCTGCATTTAATCTTTGAGGATTAGCTTTTGCCAGACTGCTAACATTATTCTATACCAAAAAGGCTATTTGAGAGGATGCGTAGATGTTATGTAGATGTACATTACATATCTAGAATCACGATAAAGTCAGTTATGAACTATTTTGTATTTTTAAAAATTTTACTGATGGATGTAACCTCAAATGAATTCCTCAAACATATAATTGTGGATTGCAAATTATTTTAAAAACTGGAAAATGAAGTAAAGAATTCTTTAATGAATGAGTGAGGCAGCACAACTGATTTTATTTTATTATTTATTTATTTATTTATTTTTGAGACAGAGTTTTGCTCTTGTTGCCCAGGCTGGAGTGCAATGGGGAGATCTTGGCTCACTGCAACCTCTGCCTCCCAGGTTCAAGCGATTCTTCTGCCTTAGCTTCCCAAGTAGCTGGAACTACAGGCATGCGTGCCATGCCCACCCAGCTAATTTTTGTATTTTTTAGTAGAGATGGGCTTTCACTGTATATTGACCAGGCTGGTCTCAAACTCCTGACCTCAGGTCATCTGCCTGCCTCTACCACCCAAAGTGCTGGGATTACAGGTGTGAACCACTGTACCTGGACACAACTGGTTTTTAAGCCTGTAACTTTCTACAAATCTATTTCTCAATGGCTAGAATCCTGCTCTTTTTTGCCCTGCCAACAATTCCAGTGACTATAAGAAAAAAAAAGTGATGTATTTTATGTTTGTAATATATGAATACCTTAATTAGCCTGTTGTATCACAAGTGTAATAATACAAAAATAGTTAAATTCTTTGCATTTTCATTTTTAAGAAAATGTCATTATCCATGTGATTTCTAGCACCTCTTAAAATTTTTATTTAGTAATTTTAAACTCAATCATATTCTTTGCTTTACTATCTTCTTGGTTAGTCTCTCCCAATAATTAGTCTAACTTCCAGAAATATGAACTCTGTGTTTCCTATTACCCTGAGTAGAACATAGTTAAGAGAGAAAATATGCTATTAAAAGCATACGAATGGGCTGGGCGTGGTGGCTCACCCCTGTAATCCTAACACTTTGGGAGGCCGAGGCAGGTGGATCACCTGAGCTCTGGAGTTCGCAACCAGCCTGGACAACATGGTGAAACCGCATGTCTACTAAAAATACAAAAATTAGCCAGACGTGGTGGTGGGTGCCTGTAGTCCCAGCTACTTGGGAGGCTGAGGCAGGAGAATTGCTTGAACCCAGAAGGCAGAGGTTCCAGTGAGCCGAGATCGCACTGCTGCACTCCAGCCTGAGTGACAGAGTGAGACTCTGTCTCAAAACAAAAAATAACAAAGCATAAAAATGGCATATGGAAAATCTATATATGCACTCTTCATTTCTAACCCATGTTATGTTATATATGCTTAGCTACTCATTTAGATTAACTGGACTAATGTCATTATACATACATATGTAGATAATGTAGGCTTCTGTTCAAATGAATGCAGGACATCTTTTACTAGGCTTAAAAACAGATAAATGTGTGATGGTTTTAGTGGCCCACATGACCTTACCCTGAACACAGTTGAATGATACAGACCTAGTAACTCATATGTAAAACTATTATTTCTAGTATTTTTCCAGGGCTGTTATTATAATTTCCTATTTA
>NW_012105631.1:1424671-1427370 GCF_000951045.1 Mandrillus leucophaeus
TTTGCCAGACTGCTAACATTATTCTATACCAAAAAGGCTATTTGAGAGGATGCGTAGATGTTATGTAGATGTACATTACATATCTAGAATCACGATAAAGTCAGTTATGAACTATTTTGTATTTTTAAAAATTTTACTGATGGATGTAACCTCAAATGAATTCCTCAAACATATAATTGTGGATTGCAAATTATTTTAAAAACTGGAAAATGAAGTAAAGAATTCTTTAATGAATGAGTGAGGCAGCACAACTGATTTTATTTTATTATTTATTTATTTATTTATTTTTGAGACAGAGTTTTGCTCTTGTTGCCCAGGCTGGAGTGCAATGGGGAGATCTTGGCTCACTGCAACCTCTGCCTCCCAGGTTCAAGCGATTCTTCTGCCTTAGCTTCCCAAGTAGCTGGAACTACAGGCATGCGTGCCATGCCCACCCAGCTAATTTTTGTATTTTTTAGTAGAGATGGGCTTTCACTGTATATTGACCAGGCTGGTCTCAAACTCCTGACCTCAGGTCATCTGCCTGCCTCTACCACCCAAAGTGCTGGGATTACAGGTGTGAACCACTGTACCTGGACACAACTGGTTTTTAAGCCTGTAACTTTCTACAAATCTATTTCTCAATGGCTAGAATCCTGCTCTTTTTTGCCCTGCCAACAATTCCAGTGACTATAAGAAAAAAAAAGTGATGTATTTTATGTTTGTAATATATGAATACCTTAATTAGCCTGTTGTATCACAAGTGTAATAATACAAAAATAGTTAAATTCTTTGCATTTTCATTTTTAAGAAAATGTCATTATCCATGTGATTTCTAGCACCTCTTAAAATTTTTATTTAGTAATTTTAAACTCAATCATATTCTTTGCTTTACTATCTTCTTGGTTAGTCTCTCCCAATAATTAGTCTAACTTCCAGAAATATGAACTCTGTGTTTCCTATTACCCTGAGTAGAACATAGTTAAGAGAGAAAATATGCTATTAAAAGCATACGAATGGGCTGGGCGTGGTGGCTCACCCCTGTAATCCTAACACTTTGGGAGGCCGAGGCAGGTGGATCACCTGAGCTCTGGAGTTCGCAACCAGCCTGGACAACATGGTGAAACCGCATGTCTACTAAAAATACAAAAATTAGCCAGACGTGGTGGTGGGTGCCTGTAGTCCCAGCTACTTGGGAGGCTGAGGCAGGAGAATTGCTTGAACCCAGAAGGCAGAGGTTCCAGTGAGCCGAGATCGCACTGCTGCACTCCAGCCTGAGTGACAGAGTGAGACTCTGTCTCAAAACAAAAAATAACAAAGCATAAAAATGGCATATGGAAAATCTATATATGTACTCTTCATTTCTAACCCATGTTATGTTATATATGCTTAGCTACTCATTTAGATTAACTGGACTAATGTCATTATACATACATATGTAGATAATGTAGGCTTCTGTTCAAATGAATGCAGGACATCTTTTACTAGGCTTAAAAACAGATAAATGTGTGATGGTTTTAGTGGCCCACGTGACCTTACCCTGAACACAGTTGAATGATACAGACCTAGTAACTCATATGTAAAACTATTATTTCTAGTATTTTTCCAGGGCTGTTATTATAATTTCCTATTTAATTAGCCACTAGGCTTGCAGGTTGCTTTGAGTTTGGTTAGTGGCAACTATTCTAGTTCTCATGTTCAGCACTATATTTTCAATTTTATATTTTTTACTGCATAATGCACCCATTATTTGGCTTTTAAGACCTGAATTTGCATTATAAAGCCTTCACGTGTTCTTATAGATATTTTTCTTGGTACGATTATCCTTCTCCTCATTAGACAGTCAGAATGATTGCATGTAGGTGATGTGTGTGATCAGGCCCTGGTGAAGAGGTCCTGAGTTGAGCTTTAACCTCTGATGAATATATGTTTGCTGACTATTATGAAATAGAACTTATTTGTTGACATTTTAGAGAAAAAAAAATTTTTTTTTTTTTGAGATAAGGTCACCCAGGCTAGCATGTAGTGGCCTGATCGTAGCTCACTGCAACCTCAAACTCCTGAACTCAAGGGAGCCTTCCACTTCAGCCTCCCAAGTAAACAGGACTACAGGCATGCCACTGTGTCCACTTATTTTTTTAAAAAAAAACTTTTTGTAGAGACCAGGTGCACTTTGTTGCCCAGGCTGCTCTTGAACTCCTGGCCTCAAGTGATCTGCCTCAGGCACCCAAAATTCTGGTATTACAGAGATGAACCACTGCATCTGGCCTAATTTTTTATAATTTAAATATTCTTCTAATTATTTCCTCTGGAATTAAGTACCAACATTCTAATACTTGTCTCCTTTTTGTACAAATCTAACTCAATATGAATATATTTGGACATTTAAATGAGTAATATTTTTGAACAAAACACCTAACAAGATCTTTTTGTATTGTCTCTTCACATGTTTTTGGTCATCATGGATAATATTTATTTTCTAAACTTCCAAATGTCTTTTTAAAAGCTTGTGCAAATTCTCCAAAAATAGAAGAAGAAACTGATAGAGTAATGGGAGGAGAGGAGAGAGCAAAGTGGAAATCATGATTCTTAGGAATCATAGGCCGGGCGTGGTGGCTCACGCCTATAATCCCAGCACTTTGGGAGGCCAAGGTGGGTGGATCACAAGGTCAGGAGATCGAGACCATCCTGGCTAACACGGTGAAACCCCGTCTCTACTA
>NW_012105631.1:1429521-1429820 GCF_000951045.1 Mandrillus leucophaeus
CATTCAGCATTCAGGGAGCATCCAGTTATTTCGTTGACAGCACCAGGGTCAGGAAACAGGAGATCCATCATGAGGCTTCATGTAGCTGTACTGAAGAGAAAGAATGAGAACCAAAACTGGCATGGTGGCATGAAAATGGGGAGGATAGAAGAAATGGGAGGGATGTTAGAATATCTCCTGTTTCATAAGCTAAGTAATTATGAAAAGTATGTGTTTGAATAGAATTTTCTGATTTAATTTCAGTGAACTTCCCAGGAATCTATGGATAGACTATAGAGAATCATCTGACATATAATGTG
>NW_012105631.1:1435130-1436439 GCF_000951045.1 Mandrillus leucophaeus
GCCTACAGGTTATTTCCCTAGATAAGAGCCATTAACATAATATTTCTTCGCAATATTTGAATGTGCTCATTTATTTCAGATGTAATGAGATTAGAGTGACAAGCATTGCTTTTTACATGTATGGTTCAGCTTCATTTGTATTAAGTAGAAAATACTTTGGGTAACAGATTCTTCAGGAGTCAGTTTTGGCACATAAGCAAATTGTTACCAGTTCCTTTTACCTTCCCATAGCACAGTATTGTTTCTCCTGGAAATTAAATTTCTATGCCTCGATATTATTTGTTAGAATCTGTGTTATATTTACAAGTGTTTCGAATTCCCTGTTACACATTTTGAGTTTTCCTGTTGCTTTCCTCCTTAGAATGATCTGAAAGTGCTGTTTACATCACTGGCTGACAACAAATACATCATTCTGCAGAAACTGGCAAATGTATTTGAACAACCCGTAGCAGAACAAATAGAGGTATTTATAGCTGCCTTTTCCTAGAAGAGAAAATGCATCGAGGAGATATGACTTACTGTGAAATTTTAAATATTCTATGAAAGATTAATGGCTCACAGTAGCACTTTTGTTTGTAGTATTTTTGTTTTTGAGTACTGGGTTTGAATAACGTACCAGGTGACATTGACTCTGTCACTTACATCTGCACAGAACTAGGAAATGTGAGCTGGGAAAAGGTATCCGTGGCAGATGCTGACCTGACGGAGTTTTCCACCCAATGATGAGATTAGATGTGAACCTCAATGACACAGGGCAGAAAGTCAAACTGTCCTGGGACAGGTACTGACAAAGCACTGTGGATACTCAGACCCTTCTGACCTCCAGCAGGGGTAGGATTAGGGAAGCTTTGTAGAGGGAAATTTGAACTGAACTTGAGAGTTTGGACACACAATGACAGGAAAGAAAGCTATCGCAGTAAAGAGGACAGCAAGAATAAAGGCACAAATTGTTAGAGAATTCTGAGCACTTAGGGAGAAACACAGGTAATCCTATTTTAGCTGAATTTAAGATAAATGAATGTGACTGAGGACAAACAAGATTGGATATGTAAATTTAAGGCAGTTTGTAGGGCCTGTTGAATGTGAGACTTTGGACTTTATTCTATAAACTAGTTACCTGTACACTTTATTTGTTGCATGCCTCATTAACTAAAAAAAAAAAAAAAAAAAAAGGCAATAAATATGCAGCATAAATGTATATATTTTTATTTATTTAGGTCTTGCAGCAACTGGCAAGCTCCTCTGAAATCAAACATTGCAATATGATTCTTTTGTTGAGCTATAACACAATGAGGGTTGTGACTACTTA
>NW_012105631.1:1437244-1467553 GCF_000951045.1 Mandrillus leucophaeus
GCTGTGCATTTTTCTTGACCATAATTTCATCTGCTTTTTAAAGAGATTTCTCATTTCCCCCCATTAAAAATCTCTTTATTTTCTGTCATATCTTCCACATGAAGGGACCTTTTTTTTTCCCTTGGCTTATAATGTGTGATTCCAAAAAAGACTGGAGCAAATGTAGTGCTGACTTGCTTTGGATTTCTAATATGAATTATAAGATATGTATGATCACAAGCAATCATTTTCACTAATTTTTGACCAATGTAACTGAATGTCACAGATGAAGAAATAACCAATTAGTTTTTTTTCTTTGAATAAATGGAACGCAACTAATGAACATGCTAATTCCGTGCCTACCCAACTTAGATTAAAAAGGCAATAACAGCAGAAGGCATGGGGAAGACACACCTCACTCAATATAGTCATCTCTTGAGTCGTGCTGTTCCAATCCAGAGCAGTTCTCTTGCCTCATAAGCCTGGTGCACAGTTGTCTTCTTGGATCTCCCTTCACCACCATCCTGAGAATCCCTTCATTTCTTCCTATGTTGGATCTTCTCTCTTCTGAATCCCAACTCTTTCTCTTTACTGCATTGCTTCCTTGTTTGGTTAGTGCATGTCCTTTCTTAGAAAGAGTGTATGGTAAGTGTATTTTTCCAGATGTATGTCTGAAAATGTTCTTATACCATGTTCACACTTTATTGATCACTTTGCTATTTTTATGTCATCCTTCAGGGTCATTTGTTGAATATGAATTCTTTTGGAGTTTCAAGGCTTTTTGTCCATTGTTTTCTAGCTCCCAGTGTTGTCTTAAGGAATCTAAAGACATTCTAATTCCCAAAGGTTTCCAGTGTCCTGAAATTTCACAATCACACGCCTTGGGGAGGATCTATTTTTATCCGCTGGGCTGGGAGCTCAAGGGGCTCTTCGAATTTGGCAACCCTCATCTCTCTGTTCTGGAAAATGTTCTAGTGATTTATTTAATATGTTTCTTTCCTCCATTTTACCTGCCTTCTTTTCTGGAGAACTCCTTTTTGTCAGATACTCTGGTTCAATCCTTGAATTGTCTTACCAAGAGCCCTTTCTCTGTGTTTTTGCTCTGCTTTTTGAGAAACTTCCTCAATTTCAACTCCAGACCCTTATACTGAGTTTGGCATTTCTGTTCTCTTGTATTTAATTTTCCCAGAATTCGTTTTGGTTCTCTGAATGATCCTTTTTGTAGTATTTTTGATTTTTTTTAAATGAATACATTATCGTTTATATCTTTCTGGGTGTATTAATGGTTTTAATGTTTGAAGTTCTACTTTTCCTGTATAATCTGTTTTCCTCCAGCTTGCTTTTATTTGTTTGCTTCTGTTAGTCCCCATCTTTCATGTCATCGAAAGGCATATTGAAATCTTTTGTTATCTATTCAGGTTTAGGATGGAGGACTAAACAGCTGAAAGGGAACTCTGTGTGTGGATGGAACATGACAATTTCAAGAGTTCCTGCAGGATGGTCTCTGTGGACCATTTATTTGTTAGAGAATCCTTCTGTCAAATTGTCAGGCATGTCTTATTGGTGTTTTCAGATACTTTTCCCTCTCCTGTCTGGAGACTAGAGCCCTGGCTGCAGCCCTTCTTGCTCCAGGAAGAGAAGACTCAGGGGCCCCACATTCAGCATTCAGGGAGCATCCAGTTATTTCATACCTTGCTTTCAGTCCAGCATTCAAGCTCACAGCTGTGTCCAGTGTCCCTCAGTCTGTTTGACCTTTTCCAGAAAACAAACTTTCAGTCTTTTACACGGGAAGAAAAAGGGACAGTATGGAATAAGAAGGGGCATCTGTGGGTTAACTGTCCTTTAAGCAGCTCTTCACTAACCCTCCTTACTTAGCACCCCAGCTCACTTCACCCAGAGTTTTGGAGATTTCTGTTGCTCTGAATTGGGTGGTGGAGATCCTCCACTGGTTTAGAATTCAGCTTCCCCAGATTTCCTAAGCCAATTATCATGTATTCTTCTGACTTCTAGCTCCCAACATATTGTTAGCATTGTTTTCTTTTCTGTTCCCTTGTCCTTTTAGATTTATGGGGAAAAAATATGCCAAAAACAAGCAAACAAAATACTCACTCTGGCTGTAGGGGGTTTTCAGGAAAGAGGACACTGGACACATGTGTTTCATCTGCCATCTGGAGTCTTGTTTTTGTCCTCCTTCAGGGGCAACCTCTGTTGCCCTCTTTCCAAATGCCTGCTCCAGGGGTTGTGGGCTGGTGTCTCCCTTCTCTAATCTCCACTAATGGGGATGAGTTGCATTATCGAGTTTAGTACTTACTGATAGTCAGCTTTGCTTTATTTTTCTCTGTTTACTCTGGCTTCCTAACCGGACCATCAGCTCCGTGAAGGACAGGATGAGATCTTGTTCTGCTTCTACAGACCTCACACTGGGAAGACAAGGCTTAGCAGTAACTGCCACTTGAACACTTGTTGATTGATTTTCCACTTCACAACAAGAAGCACAGATTCCTTGACCATGCTGTAATATACTTTTTGTTGCCTCACTGAATCTCTCTCCAAAGATGCTCACAACTACGTTTCAAGGGCAGCAGAACATGGTCCCTTAGAAAACCTCAGGCAAATACCTTTTATTAACTATGTCCTAAATCATGCTCCTTTTTCTTTAAGTGTTGCTTTTCAAAAACTCCCTTTTTTATTTAAGCAAGACATCCTTCTCCCAGCCCTCTACCCTGACTTTCTCCTGCCTCATTATCTGTAAGATAACTGCTCTGTACTAATAATGGGCCTTCTTCTCTTTTCTATATAGTCTGTAAACATGGCTTTTGGTTTGTTTGTTTCATTGAAATAATTCCTTTTGTATATATTGAGAATGTTTTATGTGGAGAGGAGGAACACAGAAAGAAGCACAATAATCACATCTTCCGTGGGGAAATTGTTCGTGGGAGTTTTAATAAAATGTCATGGATCTTACCTAGGCAATACAACAGGCTGAAGATGGACTCAAAGAATTGGATGCAGGAATCATTGAATTAAAGAGACGTGGTGACAAGTTACAGATTGAGCAGCCGTCCATGCAAGAACTCTCCAAACTCCAGGTGCAGCCTTCAGCCAGTAGTATTCAGCTGCAGGGGTACATCGAACTTGAAGTCGAGAAAAAATCACTTTCTTTATTTTTCTAGGCTTTCTTTATAAAATTCATGCCACTTAGGTCCTAACCTTTCTGCCAAGTAACTCTTAGAAAATTTTCTGAAGCTTAACATGTTTAGTACAAGGAAGTGAGTTGTTTTCATGCTTCTAAGATTTATATGTTTTTCTGACAATTACTTTATTATTATTCTCATGGTTAAACATTGCAGTATAGTTTAGTTGTGGCATATTATTTTCTACTGTAGAAAATAGAATGATTTTTAATCCTAGCTAGAAAAATTTTAAAAAGTGATATCTATCTTTGTATTGCACTATCTCTTCAAATACTATTTTAAAAAGCAAATAATCAAAGTAATACTTTTTAGAAAGTGTTTTTTTCTAAGGTAAGAACTATAGTTTATCCTTCATATATGTTTGAATGGAATGGAGACATTGTTTCCATTCTAGAACAACAACAACAACAAAAATTAAACTGGAAGGTAGTTGAAATCTAAACAGACTTCCTATCATCCTTTCAGGAATAGAGAATAATGCTTTGGGTTAATTTCCTTTCCTAGATCTGACATTTAGGCAAGAATCTGATATTGGGGTAGGAAGAGGATCTTCGGATATTAAACCAGCAAAATTTAGTATGAGCTAGGCAATGCAGTTATGTTCAATCAAGAAGAAATTGTGTACAATTATGTATGGTCACACAGACACACATGTTAGATTTTCTCTGTATGCAGAACTATTGAGAATTTGTAACCTCAGTCCAGGATAGGCTTATGAGTTCTTTCTTTGAGAAAACAAAATAGGCCTTATAAACAAAAGAACATTTTTATTTTAACTGTATCTCTCCTTTATCTAACATTTCATAATGTCATAAGCCCACCACCCCCACTTTGTACTTTTTTAGACAGTTTTCCGACAGCACTTAAGCATCAGGTGTAAGAGTCAAATGTCATTGCCGTAAATAGGCATTAAAATTGAACTTTTCCAGATCGAGCCATTTTGGCAGGCTAAACCTTAATGTGATATGTTAATCAGGTCCATATGCCTCAAATAAATTTTGTGTTTGGTGTGTCATCATCTCCTAAAATGTCTTTCCAGTTTAAATAGTTATTTACCCCACCACATTTGGCAAAAATATTGCCTTCTTAAGTTTGTGACTCTTTCTGCTCACATTAAACTCGCCTATTTCTCTAGCTCTTTGTTTGATGGATAGTCCCAAATATGATTGTTTTTTAGCAGGAAAATGTTAAGTATACTATATTTAGTTGCTCTGAAATTAAATGGGAATTACATTTTCTATGACATGTCCCTCAGCCCCGTGGACACTTTTTCAACAGTTTTACCCCACATTTCATCATAAACAATTAATACCTTGAGAAAACAGTTGTCAAATCTCCCTCATATATCATTTCTAGGAGATACTTTTTCATGTCCTTTAAAATCTTAAAATATTAAGCTTACTTTTTGTAGACACATCTTTATTTCCTTTCATATTTTAACTTACTAAATTTTTATTTTGTAGTCAATCTAAATTGCATTTTGATATGTGCCATGAAATAAGACATTATTTTTATTCAAAGAGTTGAGTTATTTCCACATTATTTATTGAATATTTATTTTATCTTTTCACTCAGTCACTTCATACTTACATTTTTATCAATTCAGTTTTTTTTTCAGTTTCTCCATTGTGCTTTATTGTCAGTTAAAAATAAAATAAAATTTAAAACAGAAAGATAAGAATACCAAATAAGATTAATGAAAGAACTTGAACTACCAGCTATCACGACACTGTAAAGTCACAGCAAATGTATCACAGGCATGAGAATAAAGGTCCAAAGGTTATTTTTTTGTGAAACGTGTTTTCAAAGTAAGGCTCATAGGAAAGACAAGCAGATGGCCTACAAGCAGAGCATTTCCACAGGGCACATCCCTGAAGGCGTTTTCTTGGTTGGGTCTTGGGCTTAGTACGTTCATAGTTCATATGCTTTTAGAGAGTTGCCAGAATATGAATTGAGAGTGAGTCTTGTGGTCTCTGCCTCTTAGGACATGTATGATGAGCTGATGATGACCATTGGCTCTCGGAGGAGTGGCCTGAACCAGAACCTTACACTCAAGAGTCAGTATGAGAGGGCCCTACAAGATCTAGCTGACCTGCTAGAAACTGGTCAGGAGAAGATGGCAGGAGACCAGAAAATCATCGTGTCTTCCAAAGAGGAAATCCAGCAACTACTTGACAAACATAAGGTACATAACAAAAAAGAGTAAGAGAGAGAGAGAGAGAAACAGAGAGAGAGAGAGATTGTAATTGGAAAGCATACTCTCAAACCCTGATATATATTTAGTAAAACCTAATATTCTCAGTATTTTATGACTTCTTACTTCTATAGTTATTCTTTAAAATGGTCCAAAATGTATATTCAAACCAACTGGCTTTCAGTAGCACAGAGAAATTACAGGGGATGTGTTTCTATAATGTTGGGAATTTAAAAAGAAGATCAACTTACCTGTAATTTTACTGGTCAGTTCCTCACTACTATTAGCCAGGCTTTCTCCCTAGATGAGCTAAAATCAAAGGAAAACTCAGAGCCTCCCTTCAGAGGAGCCCAGCTTTGTTCTTAACTCCACCTTTCTCTGTGTTTCCTTTTCGCCCATTTGTCCACCTGGTCTTAGTTGCTCTCTCTGCCCTCCCTTGTCCTTGTCAGGGACTCCTCACTCACTCCTTGCTCTCCTCTAGAAATGTAGAGCTGACTACTCAGTTCCAGGGTTGAGTCGGTGTCTTTTACATGCATCGTTTAGATCCTCTGACCTTTACACATATGCTCCTCTAGTTGCTGTAGACCTCAGACTTTCTCCCTGGGAACAGCAAGGCCGTTTACTATGTAATCAAACTTGGGGGGCCTGAAATCACTCCATCGTTGTATGCCACAACAAAGCTCAGGTTGGACACTACTGCATGGTAAAAGAATGCCTATCTCTCACACACACACACACACACACACCCCTCTTGCATTATTGGCAATGATTACGGAAAGAGCAATTTTGCTAGTCCAGAAACCCAGCCTTCTAGACTATGGGAATTTCCAGTAGGGAAACTAAAAAAATCCCATTGGGTTATAGAAGTTAAATCTTCTACCATTGTGTAGCTCTCTGGTGGCTTGTAAAGGTGGATTTTTTTTTTTTTTGTCTTTTTCAAATTGTTCTTCCTATTTTTTCCCAGACGTTTTTGTCCAAAGCTTCATGATTTATTAAAGCCTTATCATTTGGCTTTGAAACCGTTGCTTTAAAGTTCACAGCTGGTGTTTCTCAAATTGTTGACCATAGCAATAAAAGATCATTCTGAGTTATTCCAGAGGGGAAACTAGGATCAATGAGTATAAATAACAGGGAAATAAACCTCAATAGAAAAAGAACTATAAAAGGAGTAAACTGCCATTGAGCAGACAGCCCTTCTGGCCATGAGAAGTCCAGCCAAGGCTTTCAGGGCAGATGGACTTATAAAAGGAATCTCAGCTTTCATTGCACATTGGGCTAGATGAACTTCAAAGTCTCCTCCAACTTTAGGACTCTGTGATTTGGTAATTGTTGGTTAAAAATAATGATTCTAGCTTCTACTGACCAGCCCATTTTCTGAGGGAAAGTTCTGCAGTCCTGGTGAGAAGCACAGATAAAGCCACACTGCCCTTGGGTTTGAACACCAAGCTCTGCCATGACTAGCTATGTGACCTTGGGCAAGCTACGTAGACTGGGGGTGGGGGTGAGGCTCAGTGTTCTCATCTGTAAAACTGGAAACAAAACTGCCTATCTCATAGAGTTATAGAGTTGTTAGGAGGATGAGATTAGTCAGATAAAGTATTTATGGAGTGCCTAGCAAACAGTAAGCGCACAATTAATGTTAACTGTCATTATCAGTTCCCTGTTCTTCCATTCTGTCATGGTACTGGGTACAGGAAATGGGATAAGGTCGATCTCCATCCTCCAGGGTCTATTATACACAAAGAGTAACATTTCAAAAACGTTTGTAGGATGGCGCAAGGCCTACAGTTCTGTTATGTGTAGGTATAATACAAGGAAAGCAAATCTTTAATATCAATCAGTGCATGTAAAGCTGGGCTTGACAACATGGAATGAGCACCCAAACATCCTAGAAGTTCAGAAAGTAGAGCCCAAGCCCAGCCATGGAGGAAGGAAAGTCATTGAAAGTGTCAAGTGAGAACATCTTAAGAACAGAGTAGAAGCAGAGGCCAAAGGTGGGGAACGGGAGCTAATGTGTCCAAAACACATGGAGGTACATGGCGGTGAGAGGCCATGCCAGGAAAGTAAGGAAGGCAGATTGCGCATGGACGAGGTATTACGAGGGTAGAGGAGTTTTCTCTGCAGCTGGCACACGTGAAGATCCTTGTTCTGGGGACACTATGTGTGCAGCACAGCCAGGTATAGGATGCACTTGAGTGGAGAGGGTGGAGAGGCCAATTAGAAGTCTAGAGCTCCCTTCTCTGTAGACGGCGACAAGTGCCTGGGCCAAGGGGGAGACCAGTGGGAGTGAGAGGATATTGCTCATATATTAACTGAGTTCCGTCAACTTTCACATTTAAAGCAATGTTTTTTGTTTGTTTGTTTGCTTGTTTGTTTTGAGACAGAGCCTCCAACCAGAGCTCCAACCTGAGCTTGGCAAAGGAAAACTCAGAGCCTCTCTTCAAAAGAGCCCACCTTCGTTCTTAACTCTACCTTTCCCTGTGTTTCCTTTTTGTCCGTTTGTCCACCTGGTCCTAGTTGCTCTCTCTGCCCTCCCTTGTCCTGCTCAAGGACTCCTCGCTCACTCCTCACTCTCCTCTAGAAATGCAGAGCTGTCTACTCAGCTCCAGGGCTAGGTTGGTGTCAACTCCTCTCCACCCAGGCTGGAGTGCAGTGGCACGATCTTGACTCACTGCAACCTCGGCCTCCCAGGTTCAAGCGATTCTTGTGCCTCAGCCTCCTGAGTAGCTGGGATTACAGGCACATGCCACCATGCCTGGCTAATTTTTGTATTTTTAGTAGAGATGGATTCCACCATGTTGGCCAGGCTAGTCTCGAGCTCTTGACCTCAGGTAATCCACCAACTTCAGCCTCCCCAACTGTTGGGATTACAGGCGTGAGCCACTGCACCCGACCCTAAACCAATTTTGATTCTAATGTAATACATGAATGAGTTGCTGACTTCTTTCTCCCTGAAAAATTGCAGGAATACTTTCAGGGCCTGGAATCTCATATGATCTTGACTGAAACACTCTTCAGAAAGATAATCAGCTTTGCAGTCCAGAAGGAAACCCAGTTCCATACAGAGCTGATGGCTCAGGCTTCTGCTGTACTGAAACGGGCTCACAAGAGGGGTGTGGAGCTGGAGTACATTCTAGAGGTGAGACCATTGATGTCATGTCTTCCGTGCTGCAGACTTCCTGCTGCAAAATGGACCTTTGATGCAAGACGCATTGATCCATGCAGTTTGCCTCATGTAACCTCAGAGCTAGCTGTGCTCTCCGGCTCAGGACTGTACTTTTCCTATGGTTCTGTGTTGCTCGTTCCCCCTGTGTTTTCTGTTTACATTTGGCTATCTGCTGTGCCATGTTGGAAGTAAGATATATACACACTGACTTCAGACTATGCATGAAGATATTTAGGGTTTTGATATTCAGACTGATAGCTTACTTAAGCATATGAAAAATATAGAAATAGGCCAGGTGCAGTGGCTCACACCTGTAATCACAGCACTCTGGGAGGCTGAGGTGGGTGGATCACTTGAGGTCAGAAGTTCGAAACCAGCCTGGCCAACATGGTGAAACAAACCAATGTGTTGAAACCCCATCTCTACTAAAAATACAAACAAAATTAGCCGGACGTTATGGCAGGTACCTGTAATCCCAGCTACTTCGGAGGCTGAGGCAGGAGAATCGCTTGAACTGGGAAGTGGAGGTTGCAGTGAGCCGAGATCATGCCACTGCACTCCAGCCTGGGCAACAGGAGTAAAACTCTGTCTCAAAAAAAAAAAAAAAAGAAAAAAGAAAAAGAAAAATGTAGAAATATTTTTTTCTGTCCCAAATGTGGTTGCTCTTGGAACAGAATAGGTGCTCAGTGGTGGCTACTGGCAAGCTGTAGAACCCTGTGGAAATGTAGGACGTTATTGATGGGACAGTGCCCTCCTTTCTTTTTTCAGTAACTGTATCAGTTGCCCTGAACTGTTCCTGCTTTCTCATTCTTCCTGTTTCCCTTGGAAGTTTTAGAGATTATAATCTCTCTCCGCTTTTTTGGCTCCCCCACCCACTCCCACAATATTACTGAATATTGCTGCTCTTACCTGGGTTGTCTGCAGGTCCTATTTGCATTTTTTTCCAAATGAGTTTTTCCCTGGGCCAACATTTTCATAGCTAGCTAACCCCCAAAATCCCAGATGTAGAATTCCCTAATGTGGAATTCCCTGTATTTTGGAGAGACATCTACCTTTAACGTTCAAAATTTCTGTAATAATAGTTATGCTTTATTGACATGTCTGGCCCCTGGCAAGACTTCTTACACTTACATGAATCCATCTCATCCTTATCATAACCCTTTGAGGTGGTATTTTGAATCCCTGTTTCAGCAACGAGTCTGGGAGCAATGGCTTGCCAAGACACGTGTTCATTGGTGGCAGAGTCAGTGATCACACCTTCGTCTGTCTGACTTCACAACCTGAAATGTGTGTTTCTCCGTGAAACCTACCTGATGACACCATTTAAATTGTAGCCCCGCCAGGCACACACCTGGGCACTCCCTCCCATCCCTACCCAGTTCTGTTTTGTTCTTCCACAGCACAAGAGCTCTATTATACCATACAACTTATTGTTTGTTTTTGGTTTACTCTTTATTATTGATTACCTGTCTCTCCTCACTAGAAGGCCTGGGTTTGTGTCTGTTGTATTTACTCCTAGATTCCTAGGCATTGAAAGGCATTTACTGCAGAGTAAAGTGAGCATACTCACACTGAGAAACTGCTGACCCACGGTGTAAATTATTGGAAAAGACTTCAACGCATCTTTTTAAAAGTGTTTTCCAGTTTTAAATAAAAGAAAAGTCTGAACTTAGGAATAAGTGATTTGCTATTTTTCCTTAACAGAATATATAGACTATATATTCATATTTAGAGATATCTGTTTCACATGCAAATGTAATTGTTTTGCTTACTTGTTACATGAAAGGCAAACATCCCCATCTTTTTGACTTAAATCCTTACTGTGGTAAAGAATAAAGCCATGCATACCTGGGCTAGATGTGGTGGCTCATGCCTGTAATCCCAGCACTTTGGGAGGCTGAAACAGGAGGATCTCTTGATGCCAGGAGTTTGACACCAGCCTGGACAACGTAGTGAGACCCCCGTCTCTACAGAAAATTTTTTTTTAATTAGCCTGATGTGGTGGAATGCACCTGTGGTCCCAGCTACTTGGGAGGATGAAGCAGGAGGATCCCTTGAGCCCAGGAGTTCGAGTCTGCAGTGATCCATGATTGTGCCACTGTACTCCAGTCTGGGTAACAGAGTGAGAGCCTATCTGAAAAAAAAAAAAAAAAAAAAAAAAAGGCCGGGCGTGGTGGCTCATGCCTGTAACCTCAGCACTTTCGGAGGCCAAGGCAGGCGGATCACAAGGTCAGGAGATCGAGACCATCCTGGTTAACACGGTGAAACCCCGTCTCTACTAAAAAATACAAAAAACTAGCCGGGTGTGGTGGCAGGTACCGGTAGTCCCAGCTACTCGGGAGGCTGAGGCAGGAGAACAGCGTGAACCTGGGAGGCAGATCTTGCAGTGAGCCGAGATCGTGCCAGTGCACTCCAGCCTGGGCGACAGAGTTAGACTCTGTCTCAAAAAAAAAAAAAAAAATGTGCATACCCGATAGAAGGTACACTGCACACATTATTCCATTTAATCCTCATGATGGAGAAGACAGCTATTATTATCCCCGTTGTAATATATGGAAAAGAGGTACAGAGTTTAGTATCTTACTCACAACCATAAAGGGGCTTAGTGGCAGATTCCAGAGCCCATTCACAATGCTTTCAAGCGTCACCATTTGATTACTTGCCTTAAAGCCATCTTTTGCTTCCCAAAGCAAGCCCCAATGCAAACATCTCTGATGTAACTTTAAGGAGAATCTGTCAAGCACGTATTTTGCACACAAGGAAGAATATCTTTCCCTAATGAGCGTTTTTTTTAGCTCACAGACAAATGTTGTGTTTCTAGACGTGGTCGCATCTGGATGAGGACCAGCAGGAGCTTAGCAGACAGCTGGAGGTGGTGGAAAACAGCATCCCAAGCGTGGGTCTGGTGGAGGAGAATGAGGACAGGCTTATTGACCGCATAACACTCTACCAGGTTGGTGTTACAAGCCGCCACATTGCCTTTAGAACCTTACCAATAGTTTTAACAGAATGTAAACAAATTTGTGATCAATTACTTTATTAGTACTTTTACTTTTCTTTCAAGTTATTGGCATTGAAAGGAGATAATGTTTCTGTTATTTATAGTTGGACATTATTAAAAGTCTTTCTGTTTTCTTTTTTTTTTAATGAGAGCTCTTTTTGAAAATTCAGCCTCCACCAAGCATTAATTTATGCTGATGCCACACAATTCTTGAAATAATAACAATAATTTGAAAGTTTTAAATCCACCTAAAGTCACTACCAAAATAATAATAATAATAATAAACAAAAGGAGACCATCTATACTTAAATATAGATGAAACATCTTGAAGTTTTCAGTGTTACTTGAGTGAGTATACTTTAAGTTCCAATAACAGGTAATGGGAACATTGTAGGTACTGGAGAAATTATAATTCTTAAAGACAAAAATTGCATATCCAAACTTGTAACCTAATAATTTCAATGATTTTAGCATTTAAAATCTAGCCTTAATGAATACCAGCCCAAATTATATCAAGTATTAGATGATGGCAAACGACTTCTGATATCCATCAGCTGCTCAGATCTAGAAAGTCAACTAAATCAACTTGGAGAGCGCTGGCTAAGTAACACCAACAAAGTGTCTAAGGAACTTCACAGACTGGAAACAATATTGAAACACTGGACCAGGTAATACATGACTGTTTTGTATATTTTCAGATGAGTGCTACATTGTATTAATAAGGCTAGTGGGGATGGGGGATGATGGCTGAAACCTATAATCTCACTACTTGTGGAGGCTAATGCAGGAGGATTGCTTGAGGCCAGCTGTTCAAGACCAGCCTAAGCAACATAGTAAAACCCCAATCTCTGCAAAAAATAAAAAAGGACTAGGTATGGTAGCACATGCCTATGGTCCCTGCTATTGGAGAGGCTGAAGGGGGAGGATTGCTTCAGCCTGGGAGGTCGAGGCTTCAGTGAGTCACGATCATGCTACTGTACTCCAGCCTGGGCAATAGAATGAGAGTCTGTCTCAAAAATAAATTAGGCAAGTAGATATTCACTTGAAAGTGACATGGCTCCTCTAGGAACTTATTGTATAGTTTGGAAAATAAAGATAAGCAGAGGCCGGGCGCAGTGGCTCACACCTGTAATCCCAGCATGTTGGGAGACTGAGGCGGGCAGATCCCCTGAGGTCGGGAATTCGAGATCAGCCTGACCAACATGGAGAAACCCCATCTCTACTAAAAATACAAAATTAGCCAGGCGTGGTGGCGCATGCCTATAATCGCAGTTACTTGGGAGGCTGAGACAGGAGAATTGCTTGAACCTGGGAAGGGGAGGTTGCAGTGAGCCAAGATCGTGCCATTGCACTCCAGCCTGGGCAACAAGAGGGAAACTCTGTTTCAAAAAAAAAAAAAAAAAGGTAAGTAGAAAGTCCTCACTTGGATTCTTGTATATAAACATATAAACAAATTTGTGATCAATTACTTTATTAGTACTTTTACTTTTCTAAAAAGTGAGCAGGGAGGCAGGTGCATAAGGCACCTTGCCTTTGAGTTTCACCCTCCCTTGCCTAATGACTGTGTCTGAGAAATCACAGTAAAGCCTGAGAGGAGAGAAAGAGAAAACGTGGATTGAGAAGTGGAAGCTTCTCAAGGGCAATGGGAAACATTCAGCAGGGTGGAGGATTGATTTTTACACAATGACATAGTCTGTGTCTAAGCTGCCTTTATTTCAAAGGACCTTTTGTAACCATCATCTGATATTTTCTAAGTAGCATCAATGTGAAGGAGTAGGGAAAGATATTTTTATACCCAGCTGAAAGACAGGCAAGCGGAAACCCAGACAGACAGGCTTGATAAAGGTATCAATATTAAGAAAATTTCAGAGTGCCAACCTCATGCATTTTTCTTCTAAATCTTCAGACCTCTTATTTTAAAACTGTTGGCATTGGTGAGTAATGTAGGTGAGCAGAAGATAGGGATGAAATGTTTACTTAATAGACTCCATAATGTACTTACAGATATCAAAGTGAATCTGCAGATCTAATTCACTGGTTACAGTCTGCAAAAGACAGGCTAGAATTTTGGACTCAGCAATCTGTGACAGTCCCACAAGAGCTGGAAATGGTCCGGGATCATCTAAATGCTTTCCTGGTAAGTCTAAGAATCTAAGGCATTTGATTCAGGCTTGTAAGTTAGGCCTGACCCATGCACCAGTAGAAAAGTAGTCAGGCCAGGCGTGGTAGCTCACGCCTGTAATCCCAGCACTTTGGGAGGCCAAGGCGGGCAGATCATGAGGTCAGGACTTCTCGACCAGCCTGACCAACATGATGAAACCCCGTCTCTACGAAAAATACAAATATTTGCTGGGCGTGGTGGTGTGTGCCTGTAATCCCAGCTACTCAGGAGGCTGAGGCAGGAGAATCGCTTGAACCTAGGAGGTGGAGGTTGCAGCGAGCTGAGATTGCGCCACTGCATTCCAGCCTGGGCAACAGAGCGAGCGACTCCATCTAAAAAGAAAAAAAAAAAGGAAGGAAGGAAGTCAACCATCAGTGAATATACTTTAAAAACTAAGCTATAGAGAATATATTAATGTTAACTATGTGTGTTCCATAATTATGCAAAATAATAGGGTTCCATGACTCAACATTGCCTCTTCAGAGTAGTTTTCAAGTAGGGGCTTCGTAGTTTGCTTTCATTCGAGGGCAAGGGTGTACTGGTGTCATTTTCTTTGAGTGTTCGGTATAATCCCCTCCAGGATGTAAAGGAAATTGTTTCATGCACTAAATTGATAGCTTTCCTTTTAATGAATGGTCTGGCTACTTAACCCTAATTTGAACATCGCTACTTGTTTCAGGAGTTTTCTAAAGAAGTGGATGCCAAATCTTCCCTGAAATCATCTGTTCTGAGTACTGGAAATCAGCTCCTTCGACTGAAAAAGGTGGACACAGCCACGCTGCGCTCTGAGCTGTCGCACATTGATAGCCAGTGGACTGACCTGCTAACCAATATCCCAGCCGTCCAGGAGAAGCTCCACCAGGTACAGAAAGAAGGATTGCTTTCGTGGGAAATAACTGACTTAAGCTATTTGACATGGAAAAATATATTCTTTTTTTGCTTTTGCTCACAAATTTGAATCAGCTTTGTCCCAGACACCCGGCCTCCTCTTTCCCATTGTGTTAATATTAAGAGTGAACTCAGGCCGGGTGCAGTGTCTGATGCCTGTAATCCTAGCGCTTTGGGAGGCTGAGGAGGGCGGATTGCCTGAGCTCAGGAGTTCGAGACCAGCCTAGGCAACACAGTGAAACCCCGCCTCTACTAAAATACAAAAAATTAGCCTGGCGTGGCGGTGTGCGCCTATAGTCCCAGCTACTCGGGAGGCTGAGGCAGAATTGTTTGAACTGGGGAGGCAGATGTTGGAGTGAGCCGAGATCGCGCCACTGCACTCCAGCCTGGGTGACAGCGAGACTCATCTCCAAAATAAATAAATAAATTAATTAAATTAAAAAAGTGAACTACGCTACAAAGCCCTGCCCCGAAGGCATTTCCTCTGAGGGTTTCTTTCTTGTATGTATGTGGGTGTGGGTATGTGTATTGGAATGTGTGTCTGACTTTGTTTAAACTCTGTTTTCTCCTGGATAAAATGTGGACAGTTACATACACTTTTCTCATAAAGTGGGTAGTTATGAAGATTTAGAACATAATACTTGTAAAAAAAATCGTATGTATAGGAGAGCAACTGGCTTTCAGTAGATGTAAATACTCCTCTTATCTGAAAATACACCTACCTCCCCTGAAATCCCAGAACATTTTATCTTTATCTGTCTTTGACACTCATCACTGTGTTTCAGGCAGGATAGCTGTGTTTCATGTACATGCCTAATCTCTCCTAAGCAGCAGCTGTGCGCCCCCAGAGGGCAGGAACCAACCCACGTTCATTGCTATATCTTTCAGCACCACACAGAAGTTGATATACAAAGATTTTAAATGATTGCTTTTGTTCCTCCAAATCATCATAATACACATATGCATAAATGCGTGATATGTTAAGTAAGATTTCGAATTGTAAGTACTGTATATCAGCTAAGGACTGAGGAAATTGGCTATGCTCTTAGGAATAAATTTAAGAGTGCCAAAAAATCTAGAAAATGATAGCTTGTAGTGTGGTATTTTTCTTTCTTCTTTTAACATTCTTGAGTCAATATGCAGAGATTTTATAAGATAATTAATAAAATACATCTGTTGAATGTTTTATGGTTAAGTTTTTTTAAGCTCATAAAACTAGTTATAAAATAAGAATAATATTCTCTTCTTTCTGGTGTTTTGATTAATTAGTTAATGTTTATACAATGTTTATAGTATTGGATGTCAGGTGAACATAAAATGACTATTATTGTTCAGCATTTGCCTGATGTTTGACTTCAAGCTTTCAATAGGGGTAAGATCTCCAAATGTCATTAAGGAATGTTATCTCTCTTGGTACATTTTTAAGAATTATTGGAGGGTTTTTAAGTTAGCAGAAGTTGGGGTTTCCATTTTAACACTTGGGACTTGTTCTCTCCCTGACTTGGAAAGCTCCAGATGGATAAACTGCCTTCCCGCCATGCCATTTCTGAAGTCATGAGTTGGATTTCTCTAATGGAAAATGTTATTCAGAAGGATGAAGATAATATTAAAAATTCCATAGGTTACAAGGCAATTCATGAATACCTTCAGAAATATAAGGTAATTAAAATTTTTTGTTTTTAACTTTTCATATGTTGAGACCATTTTATTTGAAAGAACTAAAAAATTCAAATTATAGTAACCAAGTCTTGGAATGTATGTTTCCTACACATTGACCAGATAGGAATTCAAGAGCAAGAAAAATGCATTATCAGTTACAGAAATAAGAAGAAATATCTGGTACTAGGAATGATTTTGAATAATTTTATGTTATTCTTAAAGAATTGCAGAAATTATAAAAATAAATTTATAAATATTTTATAGTGAGGTTATATAATTTAGTTCTAAATCTTCTACCTAAAAAAAATATATATACACACACACACACACGTATATCTGTGTTTATGTTCATATAAACATATACAAATATATATATTTGGCTTCCAAAAATAATGAGTTGTGTGCATACAGACAAATTGAGCCATTTTAGCTGAGTTATAGAAGTGATAATATTAATATTGAGGTTACTTAAGGCTTTCCAACTCATGGAAAAATAATGAGACATTTATTGTATAATCTTATTTTCTCCTCTTTTTTTTTAGGGTTTTAAGATAGACATTAACTGTAAACAGCTGACGGTGGATTTTGTGAACCAGTCCGTGCTACAAATCAGCAGTCAGGATGTGGAAAGTAAACGTAGTGATAAGACTGATTTTGCTGAGCAACTTGGAGCAATGAATAAAAGTTGGCAAATTCTGCAAGGTCTAGTAACTGAGAAGGTAAGCCATTGGCTTGCCACCGTCCAGATTTACATGAAAACCCCAAGAACAGGCACACTCTGTAAGGAAGACTGGGTTCACAAGTAGTGTGGCTATACTGGGCAAAGAACGCTTCCAATAATACTGCTGAAGGTTAATCACCCTAAACTTTCTTTAACCTGTTGATGATTTTCTTTTATACACTCTGTGCTCTTTGTATATTTCATGATGTTTCAGTTTTCTAAAGATGCCTCTTGATTTATTTTGCCTTTGGTTCAAGTTGACTTTAGTCCTTTATTGTTTCCCAATAATAGTCATTGATTCATACTTTATGAAATTCATTTATTAAATCAAGCTTGTCCAGCCCACGGGTTGCACGCGGCCCACGACGGTTTTGAATGCAGCCCAACACAAATTCGTAAACTTTCTTAAAACATTATGAGATTTCTTTTGCAATTTTTTTTTTTTTTTGGATCATTGGCTATTGTTAGTGTTCGTTTATTTTATGTGTGGCGCAAGACAATTCTTCTTCCAGTATCGCCCAGGGAAGCCAAAAGATTAGACACCCCTGTTTAAAATCATGTACACAATGAACTGTATTTTAAGAATTCTTAATGTGGAGAAAATGCTGGCTAGAATAATTAGCCTGCCAATGATTTGATTTTATTAAAATAAAGTTGCAAATTTCATTTTATTGTGTTTGTTCAGATCCAGCTGTTGGAAGGGTTATTGGAATCTTGGTCAGAATATGAAAATAATGTACAATGTCTGAAAACATGGTTTGAAACTCAGGAAAAGCGACTAAAACAACAGCATCGAATTGGAGATCAGGCTTCTGTTCAAAATGCGCTGAAAGACTGTCAGGTAACTTGTCCAGATGGCTAACATGAACCATCTCACAATTTCATGGCATATGCTAATGTGTTTGTAGGCCTTGAGAGTTGCAAGTTAAATATTTTTTAAAAGTTGCATTTAGTAACAAATTTTGCTGATTATGTGAGTTTATAGGTTTTTTAAAATAAAAAAATACATTAGTTTTTCACTTGTTTTTAAAAATTTGAAATTATGAAAATTTTCAAACACACTCATAAGTAGAGAGAAATGCTGTGACCCCTATATACCGAGCATCACATTTAATGATTATCAAGATTTGCAACCTGGGCGACATGGTGAAACCCTCTCTCTACAAAAAGCTACAAAAATCAGCCAGACATGGTGGTGCTACACCTCTAGTCCCAGCTACTCAGCAGGCTGAGGTGGGAGGATTGCTTGAATTCAGGAGATCAAGGCTGCAGTAAGCCGTGTTTACACCATTGCACTTCAGCCTGGGTAACAAAGCAAGACCCTGTTTCCAAAAAAAAAAAAAAAAAAAATTGCATAAATTATTTCTTTTTCTAAAATAGATTTCCTAGTAAATACCAGACGTCATGTCACTTTATTCTTACATACTACAATATATATCTTTGAAAAATACTTTTTCTTAATGCATCCATATTATTATCACCATCAAAAGTTTAATAATTCCTAATATTATTTTATGTTCAACTCATAGTCATATTTCCTCAGTTGTCTTTAAAATGTCTTTTTCACATTAACTTATTCAAAATAAGGATGCAGACAATATCCGTAGCTACATTTGCTTGTTAGATCTCTTAAATCTTTTGAATATTTTTTTAAGACCATAACCTGTCACAGAAACTGTCAATGGGTGCCGTGTTCAGGATTGGCCTATGAATGTCCTTAAGATGTTGTTTAATTTTTTCTTCTCTCCTCTGTATGTCCTATAAATGGAAGTTAGCACTAGAGGCTTGGTTGGATTCCTGTTCACCTCCTCTGAGCAAGCACTTCACAGCAGACTTCCTACTAACTATTAATTATTATTATTATTAATATCCTATTATTAATTAATAGAAAGTATCCATGTTACTTCCTCTTTTGTCACATGGGGAAGTACACAGAGTATGCTTGTTCTACTCTGAGGAATGAGGATTGAAAGCTCAGGTGAAGCAGTAACATTCCAAATGTTTTCCAGTGACTCAGGGACACACAGGTCTTCTTGTGTACCCAAAAGAAAAGTGAGCTATTGCAGTTAATGCTGTAATAAGATTTTTGAAAATAATTCATGAGTTCATATAATGTTACAGATTATGACTGTTCTCTTATAGTGTTTCCTAAAAACAATTGAAAACTCAACAGTGAAGTAATTCTACAGAAAAGCTTCTCTCTGCAAGTCTTGTTTTTCTATTCTGGGTTTCAAAAAGAAAGAACTTTGGTAATGATCTCTCTTCCAATCATCATGTTTTCTATTTGGGACACATATACAGAGAGGTATATTTAAGCACTTCATCAAAGCTTCTCAATTCTGAAAAGGAAGAGAAGTGCTGGCTCCCCAGCTAATGGATTACAATTTTGAGAATGCATAAAATTGATAAAGAAAAACATCATGTAAAGAAATACCTTGAAATAATAATAGTTTTTTATTTAATTATAAAAAGCCTCGTGTCAGAACATGGGTGCTTAAAGATTGAAGATGAAGAACATGCATCAGCTAGTCTCATTGCATTTCCGATTTTCCAGAGGCCAGTGGTATTTCTGATTTAGGCCATAAAATCTAAAATCTATAAGTAATCCAGAATTTCAGCTCTTTACTTGTGAGGACAAAATGTCATAAATTTCGTTGAGTTCTTAAGTTAAAATATATCCGTTGATTTTAAAAGGTAATTCTGCGTATTAGAATTAGCAAAGTGAGTGCCTTCTGGTTGCATGGTTGTGATAAACTTTACTGTTGAAAGACTGAAATACCACATTAATATCATTTGCATTTTCTTTTTTTTTCCAATTCTTTTCTTCCATACTTTTCTTTTTCTCTTTCTAAGTATTTTTTTCTTCTCTTTAACATTGCTTTTTCTGCCATTTTCCATTTTGTTTCTTTTCCTGTTCATGTCTTCTATTTAACAGGGAGACACCTTACCATCTGGAAAATATAGCAGCCCCTTGACCATGTTTTACCAAGTGTAGGACCTACGTTTTAGTCTTTCAGAGAGTCAGGTCAGACAGTGTCAGGAGGAAAAGCTTAAAGTGTGGTTTAAAGAACTTTGTACTGATACTAATTCATGATTTCAAATGAAAAGTCATTTAGACAGAATGAAAGTAGCCCATATAATTATTTTGGGACATCACATATAAATAAATCACAGTGGCCTAACTGGAAGGTTCTATTTGGCTATACTACAAGTCTTGTTAGAATTGTCATTTTGGAGAAATTGTTTTTTGGACCAAAGTGTGAAATTCAAGCCAGTATACTTAAATTGGTGACTGGATTCCAGCTTTATTTTGTTTTAAAAATCTTGAATATTTTCCCAGTCTTTAATAGGTGATTTATTAATTTAAACCAACATAAAACTGATATTTATGAATTAACCCAACTTAAGAATGTTTTATTGCTTTTAAAAATGGTAGGTTTGGCTTTTCCCCTTTTTGATCAAAAACAGAGTCATCTTTTAATTATTAATGAAAGCAAGGGAAACACACCTTTATTTTTTACGTAATATATATTTCAGCCCTGTTTCCCTTGTGGGCTTTGCTCTTATACCAACATACATGTGCAGGGCATTTTAGAAATAGTTTCTAAGCAATGGAACATTCATTTAATATTCCTCACTGAGAAAAAGTTAACATCATAGAATTGAATTAGAAACTCAATTTCTATGGTTTCCATAGAAACTCAATTTCTAATGGTTGAATTTTAGAATCATATTAAAGATATATTGGAAGGATTGTTTCTGGTCTTTTAATCTCTTAACAGAAATAGAAAAGTTCTAAATAGTAAATTAATTATATTTTCTATACTACACGAAGGACCTGTAACCCCAGTAATCACTATGTTTATTCTCTGGTAATTATCAAAGCTGTCAAAATAGTGACAAAATTATAGAGTGGAAATAAGAGAACAATATGAAAAACAAAAATGATCACTTTAAGCTGCCAAATGCATGAGTTTCTAACTAATTAACCAAAACAAAAATAGCTTCATGATAACTCAATAGAGAAAAATAAATAAATTCGCACTGAAGCATGGCACATTGCCAAATGGCTAAACATAATAATATCTTACATTTAGCTACTTTTTGACAGCTTAAAATATATTTTGTATATATTTATCTAATTTTATCCCTTTGGAGTAAGCAGAAAATGTCTTATTATTTCTATTTTTAAAATGAGGTAGAGAGAGATTAACAAGTTGAACCACAATAGAAACAGAAATAAAAGAAGCAAAAATTATTTTTAAAGAGACATGACATTTGAAACTAATATAACAGAGACTGGACTCCTCATTAACACCTTAGCAGCAGCACTACCCAATTTCAATCTTATTACCCATGTATGGATCATGAAGGGGTATAAAAAATATTTTTTATACAATTGAGGTGTTATCCAAAGTTACAGTATTTGGGGATTTTCTCCATTCTAATCTCCAAGAACTACAAATCTATTTTTAGTTCTGAGGGTATACTTCTGAATATGGGACTGTAACCATGCCTTAATGCCTGACTTTTCATGCCACACCAACATGGGATTTATATTCCCTCCACAGTTCGAGGTTCAGCCGACTCCCTTCTGATGTCAGGCTGGGAGTCCATAGGCTCCAAAGACTGAGTTCTAATCCCCACTCCAGCCCTCACCAGCTCTTTTACCCAAGACAGGTCAGATGACTCGATCTTCAATGTATTTATTTATAAAATGTTGATAGCAGTCTCAGCCTGCTTCACTGAGCTTCTCAAATTTTCGGATGGCATTAAAATAGAAATTAGGGTTATGATACAGGTTCAGTGTGAGCTCCAGATCTTTTCTTCATTTTGCTTTTCGTTCTTGAACATTTTTTACTGACAATTATGAATGCATATTCCAAAGAAAATGAGGATTTGATTCATCAAAGAAGCCTGAAATCTTTCAGAATCATGTAGAATTCAGGGTATTTTAGAGAGAGAGGATCATACAGATTATCTTTTCCCATCTGAAATCAGTCTTCTGATTTCCCATCTGAAGAAACTGAGACCCAGTAGAAATTTCTTACCTACCCAAAGTGACACAGCTTTATAGTAGTAGAAATGTGACTAAATCTCAGATACTAGGACCCAGAATACCACATTCGATCACATTTCTTCCTATGGGGTAGGCAGCGTAACTTTTTGAATACCAACATATATGAACTTAATAATATAAATAACATTACAGTTTCTGACATGTATTTCTTTCCTCACAGGCTCTTGAGAAAATTACATAGTACCATTTCCTTATCTGGTAGATTATCAAATTTTACTTTTTTAAAGTTATGCTGATTTGCCATGTGTAAAAAGATGACTTTTCTTGCATTTGAGTGTAGGAAGAAGTACTTCTGTGGAGTGCCTCTTCTGAAAGAGATAAGCTTTTTGGATTAGTAAAAGGTTTTTAGGACATGAAACTGTAATGGCTCAATTTCAGTGCACCCTAGAGTTCCATAATAGAACAATTTAAAGTGACTATTTTTTAAATCTTCCAGGATCTGGAAGATTTGATTAAAGCAAAAGAAAAAGAAGTAGAGAAAATTGAGCAGAATGGACTTGCTTTGATTCAGAACAAGAAAGAAGACGTCTCTGGCATTGTCGTGAGCACACTGCAAGAGCTCGGCCAAACCTGGGCGAATTTAGATCACATGGTAATATTGCTTGCCGAAAGCCAGCTCCAGGACAGTGTTTGCCAGCTCTGTCCAAACCCGGGGTTTTGTTTTTCCTAAAGTAATGGAGGAAATAATCGAATCTATACATTATCTCTTTGTACTTTTAAGTCCGCTTCGTTATCCTCTTTTTTTTTTTTTTTTTTTAAAGTCTAGTTTCTGGTGTTTTCTAGAATAAGCCTTTATTTTAAACATTACTCTTTTAATGATCTCATCCATTCCTATGGCGATAGATCATTCTCAAACATCTGTCTCCAACCTAGGAAAGGATATACAAAATGGATATCTGTATCTAAGTGATACAGACCAAACTAAACACTTTTCTGACAGAGATAAATAAGTATAAGGAAGGAATATCTTAGATGTTTTGTCTTAAGATATTTATCTGAGTGTGTGTGTGTGCACGCACACATGTGAGATAGATATAGGTAGTGATGTAGCTATAGATATATTTCACTTTCTGGGACCTGACTACCTGGAGTGAAATTGAAATCTCTCACATTCTAACAGTGTAATCTTGGGTAATTTTCATTACCTCTTAGTGTCTCAGTGTCCTCATCTATAAAATGGGGATAATGATTATACCTATCTCATAAGATGTTGTGAGGATTAAATGAGTTAATGCATTTGAAATACTTATTTAATACAATTCTTAAACTGTTTTATTAAAAGTATCAACCTCTTATGACTTAAAAAATATATATATACACATATGTGTGTGTGTGTGTGTATATATATATGTTACCCTTTTAAGCATTTCCACTTAGAACTGAGTGTTTAAAAGTGTGAAAGGCATAAATTTCAAAGTTGATACATTTTACCTTTTAAATATTTTTCTTTTTAGTTTTGTTTGTTTATGATACCTGAAACCCTGATGAAGTTCTTAGATGTTAATATTTTCCCATCAATTGAATATATATTCCATCATTTCAGATATTATGAAATATAAGCAATAAGCAATGTTTGTCTTTTTCAAAAGGTTGGACAGTTAAAGATACTGTTGAAATCAGTGCTTGACCAATGGAGTAATCACAAAGTGGCCTTTGACAAGATAAACAGTTACCTCATGGAGGCCAGATACTCTCTTTCCCGATTCCGTCTGCTGACTGGCTCCTTAGAAGCTGTGCAAGTTCAGGTGGACAATCTTCAGGTAAGGAATTAATTTAATACACCCTTAACATTCTTTTTAATTTCAGAAAACTGAAAAATTAGCAAATGGAGACATCATCCTGAAAAATTGCCATATGTTGTTTATACTTAATTATTTTTTAAGATCTTTAAAATTAATTTTACCTGTGTTATTGTTACTTAAGCAAACTTGTCTGTGTGTGCCAAATTCTGGATTAGCTGGTATATAACTAAATGATTTCCAAGATCCTGTTGTAAAAAATATTCACATTGTCTTTTATACAATGATCTTATGGCCAACTCAACCTCCTTGATTCATTGTCGCTGCCTTTTGTTTTCCTTTTCTCTTCTTATCCTGCGTCTCCAAACATATTCCAAGGAATGTTCAAAAGAAAACAGAGAAAAATGACAAAGGTGGTAAATGTTTAAACCATCCAGTTGCTTCCATTCAGTAAAATATCAGTGGCCTATCCAGCGTGTCCACAGAATCTTCCTTTCTAGCACTTACTGCTTGATTTCCTGTGGGTCCTTTGTCATTGTGTCCGTCTATAATGATATCCCTGGTGTTTGTCTGCAACAGAGCACTCTCTCCTCTCTCAGGAGTGTGTGCAAACATGTGAGATAGATATGACTTTCTTAAGGAAATATATTTTTTAGGGTAGGGTGGGAGGGAGGGAAGACAAATTTGTCTATATAATTTCTTAACCCTTCAATTGTTGTTACTAAAGGTCACTAAAACTTCTTTTGAGGATAGTAAATTTAAAAGCACATCTTATAACATTGAGGAGGTTAGAAATGCTTTTTAATTTAACATATGTTTAATACTTGCAAGAGCTGTCTTAAGACATGAAAGGATTAAGGGTCTTTTCCTTGACTGTTTTCATTTGAGGGTAATCAGATATTGTGTTAAATAATATTCAATTTTTGTAGCCTACTTAACCTGTGGAGTTTTTTGAAGAACTGAGTCTGTCACCTCAGCACTATTTCCAGGGAAACAACTTTCTTTCAGTTCCCTTACTGGTCCTTGGTAGAAGACTATTTAGATAGGCTTGGTAGAAGATGCCAAATCTGTCTGATAAATATTCTTTGTTTTAAACAATCTTGACATATACAATGTATTATTATTAATTACAGTCTCCATTCTGTATAGTGGATCACTAAAGCTTATCCCTCCTGTCTAGCTGCTTTTGATCAACATCTTTCTTTTCCCCATCTAATCCCTTATCCCATGCCCTGGTAACTACCATTCTACTCTACTTCTATGAGTTCAACTTTGCTAGACAAAAATGGAACGTATTTGAGGTAATGATATGTTAATTAGCTTAATTTATTCATTCCACAGTATAAACATATATCAAAACATGTAGTACCCTACAAATACATACAATTATTATTTGTCAATTGAAAATCATTTTTTTACATTAAAAATAATTCTTGGCAAGGAAGAACACCTAGAGATAAAACTTGCCAAAGCTGTGCCTTGTTAGTCTTCATCTTTGGGAGTTTGTGGTAGAAGCACTCTAGGTATGCAATAAAATAGAGACATGACTTTGGCTTTGAGTGCCAAAGAGATCCACAGTTTGGCAGATAGCACGTTACATACACCATTGCCATGGCTTTATTAGAAACAAGAGCTTGGCGTAGCAAGGAAAACGAGCACCTAAACAAAAGATTTCTCAGCAAGGCAAATTTACTTCTGTAGAATTGTGCCGCTCACACTTCTGGCCGCTGCAAGAGCACACTGAACAAAGGAGAGAAGGGGTTTTTATCCCTAATGCAGTCCCTATCCCTGCATCCTTCCCCTGTTGGCTGGGGTTGAACCACACAATCTAAAATGACCCTGGTTGGCTAAGACTTAAACTTTTCCAATTAGGGTAAATGTGTGATTCACAAGGGAGGGAGCGAGTAGGAGTGGTCCCTGTGTTACAGCACAAGGCATGTTTGGACATGTCTGGCCAAGTCAGGACACAACAAGAGTGGGAGGGCTGCTCGCAGGCCAGAAACAAGAAATTACAAGGAGGTGGGCCTCTGAACCAAGGACAAAACATTGCACAATTAAACCCTTTGAAGAGGAATTTACCATCTCTGGCAGCTTCCTACCAGACAATGGACAAGGGCACCCTATGAGCTTTTCCAGCGGAATCCAAATGCCAATAGAAGAAGGCTTCATTGCTAATAACCTCTTCTCATAGTCAAAATAACAAAATCCTAAAGAAGGGAATAAATGATTATCTAAAGAAAGCTGATAAAGCATTGATGCTAAGTCATGCCTGCTTTATACATGTATATACGCGTATTTATGAAAACATACACAAATTCCTTTTAAACTTGCTTATTAGAATTTAGATCCTGTTATGTCATCTGTGGGTCTTTTTCTTTGGGCAGAATCTCCAAGATGATCTAGAAAAACAGGAAAGGAGCTTACAGAAATTTGGCTCTATCACCAACCAATTATTAAAAGAGTGCCACCCGCCTGTGACAGAAACTCTTACCAATACACTGAAAGAAGTCAACATGAGGTATGGAGTATGTTAATTTTACACACTATTTCTATCACAGCCTTATTATAAATAATGATATAATTAAAACTTAATGACATTTTGAATTTGAGCTACATAGATTCTATCCTTTAAAATTCTCTTTCACAACATGAATTTAAGGATACATAAATGTAGTGAAGAGATTTAGAAAGAATTAGAAGTACTGTACACCCAAAGATTGCCATCATCCTCATTACCTACCCTGAAACTATGAATATGAAACATTAATTTTTATTATGTTAACTAGAAATGAGTATGTCTGTATTCACATGAACCAGGATCATGAAAAATAAAATAGCAAATATCAACATTTGATGAGAGGTGGTAATCTGCTCATAAGTGTTGATTATTATTTCCAGATGGAATAACTTGCTGGAAGAGATTGCTGAGCAGCTACACTCCAGCAAGGCCCTACTTCAGCTTTGGCAAAGATACAAGGACTACTCGAAACAGTGTGCTTCGTCGGTTCAGCACCAGGAGGATCGAACCAATGAGCTGTTGAAGGCAGCCACAAACAAGGACATCGCCGATGATGAGGTTGCTACATGGATTCAAGATTGCAACGTATGTTCAGAAACTATCTTGTTTTCCCAACATGCCCTTCTTAGACTGCCCAAGTTTAGCTTTTGGTCTCTGTAAGCTTTGGTATGTTTCTCTATATGAGACAGTTATCCAAAAATAATTGTCTTAGGATCGAAGAGCCTGCCTGATTTTCAGAACACAGGTGCATATGCATCAGACTAAGAGGTCTCCTCCCATTGTTTTATTTTTTAAAATGAGTCGTTTTCCATTTTTCCTAGTGGAATTTAGTCAATGTGAAAAATTGAGGCTCTCTGTGTTTTCTGGGATGGTCAATATAAGACATGACCATATGGGGAATAAAGTTCTATCTTTAAAAAATCTTCTGTTCCAGATCTTGTCCATTTACATTCATTATCTCCTAGGTAAGCATCTACACAATAGTTTCATCTAAGATATTAATGGTAGAAAGAAGTCTTTCTCTCCTGATTTACTGTTATACTTCTTTTAATAGCTTTTTAATAATTATCTTTTTCATTATAGCTGCCAATAACCTACTTAAGGGTTTAAGGAACAGCCTTTCTCTTGTTTCAAGCATTACATGGCTCTTACTATTTGTCCTTATTTGTCTTTATTTTTAAGAGCTTGTTACAAGGATCTTTTAATAAACTTTTCCGAATCAGTTTATTAGAATTAGGCAAGCTATAAAGACTACATAAATAAAAGTTTAACCTAGTCTAATATCTTCAACCTGAATAATCACTTTAAAGCTAAAGATGGATATTTTAAAATAAAGATAATACAGTACTTTTTTCATCCACATAATTTATATATACAAGAACTGTCATTTTCAATACTCCTGAATTGAAATACACCTTGTCTGTTGTCTGTGTCAAACTTAAAGAGCCCTTTGTTTTTCTTTCTCTCACAGAAGTCACTGCCTAGGCATAGCATGACTGGGTGGGATACCAGCAACAGGTAGAAGAAGCAGTCACTTATCATCTCTCAATGTAGGATAGAAAGCAGAAACAGGGAATTTCCATTGGCTCATATTTTTTAACCTGTAAGAGGGTCCCACAGAAAGTGGAGGCAAAGAGATGCCATGGAAAAGAATGGGAATACTGGCTACTCTTACCCCCTGCTCACCAAAATCATCACTGTGTTCTGCACCCTACTGAGATAGGAGGTTGTTATACTTGCAATAACATGGCCACATATATAGAAGATACCACTGACAAATTCCTGGTGTGTATAATAATAATAGAAAAAGGAAAAATATAACATTTTGTTTTCAATTTGATATGAATTACGTAGAGGCGGGAAAAAAAACTGCCAAAATATTTCCAGTTATTGGCTCTACTCTTGGATCATGTTTTTTTTTGTCTTGTTTATGTATGTTTTTCTGCATTTCCCCAAGGTCCTATGATGAACCTACATAGCTTTTACTAACAAAAGAGTAATTACATATATATATCCATAGGTTACATATATATAATGTATGTTTAAAATATTAATATGTATACATAGCATTTTAAAAAATTGCAGTGCTTGATCATTTTTCCACAGGTGAAGGTTATTTAGCATAATAATTTGATCAGTAGGAATTGTGTGTTTCTAGATGTATAGCCCTTTGCCAATTGCTGTTTATGATAAGGAGTATAAACATGCTTCAGAGTGGGTATATTTTCACCTTTTATAGGACCTCCTCAAAGGACTGGGTACAGTTAAAGACTCCCTCTTTGTTCTCCATGAGCTGGGAGAGCAACTGAAGCAACAAGTGGATGCTTCGGCAGCATCAGCTATTCAATCGGATCAACTCTCTTTGAGTCAACACTTGTGTGCCCTAGAGCAGGCTCTCTGCAAACAGCAGACTTCGTTACAGGTACAGAGCTCCTGTTTAGTATCTTCTATAAATCGGGTGTTCTCTAATATCTGGGCACAAATACAGAAAAAGAATTCCTCATCATTGCAACAATACCTCCTTCAAGACTAAATTAAAAAACGAGTAAACAAACTTGGAAGTTCTGGTGGGGACGATGAAGGTGGAAGTTTTGCGCTGTTCTCTGCGAAATAATTTAAAAATCGGTTTAAGATGCAAGTCCCTAAACCAATGCCTGCCACCATGGTCTGTTCAATTAATAAACACTAAGCGGCTTTAATATGAATATTCATGTTTATTTAACTTAGACTTTTACAAGAATCAGAAGATTTTTCAGACCTGTTGTTTGATCAAGTATTTAAAGAATAATTTTGATTGTTATTCACTTATGATGCATAGAAATAATTCTAGTTTTTAGAAAAATTACATAAAGAAGATTTAAATTGTTATAGCTTTGTTTTTTTAATAGGAATGATGTCTTGAGAATGGCAATTTGATACAAGAATATGAAAAATAATTTTAATATCCACTTGCCCTTTTACTAGACTTTATTAAAATACCTTTTTTTTTTTTTTTACTAAAATACCAATTTCTTTTGTGGAATAAAAGGCTGGAGTTCTTGATTATGAAACCTTTGCCAAGAGTTTAGAAGCTCTGGAGGCCTGGATAGTGGAAGCTGAAGAAATACTACAAGGGCAGGACCCTAGCCATTCATCTGACCTCTCCACAATCCAGGAAAGGATGGAAGAACTTAAGGTAAGTGTGTTAATCTGAGTCCCAGATCTTTTACCATCTGTCTTCAAAATTTTTTATTTTTTATTTTTTTTTTTATTTTTGAGATGGCATCTCACTCTGTCGCCCAGGCTGGAGTGCAGCGGCATGATCTCGGCTCACTGCAACCTCCACTTTCCGGGTGCAAGCGATTCTCCTGCCTCAGCCTCCCGAGTAGCTGGGATTACAGGGGCACGCCACCACGCCTGACTAATTTTTGTGTTTTTGGTAGAGATGAGGTTTCGCTGGTCTTGAACTGGTCACCTGAGGTCAGGCCTCCCAAAATGCTGGAATTACAGGCATGAGCAACCATGCCCAGCCCTGTTTTCAAAATCTTAGGGGAAACTCAAAACTGATGCAGACCCACTCTTTCTTTCAAGTGAGCTCCCAGTGAGACTCGCTATGGCAAACAGTGGACTGTGTGCTGGCAGTGGGCACAGGCTGATTTCCCAGCTCACTCCTGGAAACCACCTCGCTCCTCCCTCCCACTGCTGGGCCCTCTCCATGTTCCTGTGCCCAGTCCCTCACCTCTCTATTAACTTTCGAACCTCTCCTCTCTGTTTCTAACATCATCTACTCCTAGCTCAAGCTACTCCTATCTCTCTGAGACCCTACAGCCGCCTCCCACAGATCTGCATCCACCCACCCAACCTCCCCTCCTCCTGGCTGTCAGATGACCTTTTTTTTTTCTTTTTAAGGATTTTACTTAATTAGCTTGATTTAATCATTCTACATTGTGTGAAAACATCATATCATACTCCATAAATATATATGATAATTTGTCCATTAAAAATAATTTAATACTTTTTTTTTTTTTTT
>NW_012105631.1:1468113-1483804 GCF_000951045.1 Mandrillus leucophaeus
TGTTGCCCAGGCTAGAGTGCAGTGGCGTGATCTCAGCTCACTGCAACCTCCGCCTCCCAGTTTCAAGCAATTCTCCTGCCTCAGCCTCCCAAGTAGCTGGGACTACAGGCATGTGCCACCATGCCCAGCTAATTTTTGTATTTTTAGTAGAGATGGGGGGTTCACTGTGTTGGCCAGTCTGGTCTCAAACTCCTGACCTTGTGATTTGCCAGCCTTGGCCTCCCAAAGTGCTGAGATTACAGGCATGAGCCACAGTGTCCTGCCAATTGTGAATGATTTTAAACATTCAATCAAGTAAGCAAAATAATACAACAGACATGAAAATTTTATTGTATTATTCCCTTGGTTAAAGCCCTCAGGGGTTCCCACTGCTCTTAGGGAAAAGACCATGTGGCTTCTCAAGGTGGCATCCTGGTTCCACCTTTCCTGAGGATCTTACTCTGCTGTGCCATAGCCCATCTCCCCCTCCAGCCACTCCAGCACCACTGTGCTTCCCAGCATCTGTGCATATGATATTTCCTCTCTCTGGATTTGTTTTCTTGTCCTCATCAGCTTACTCCTCACTAAAAAGAGTAAAATCCTGGTCATTTGGTTCAATGTCACTCTCTTAGGAAAATCTCCACTGTCTGTCCAGGGCCAGGCCCCCCAGTGACACGTTTTCATGGCACACTGTTGTTTTTCTTCCATGCTGTATCATCTCATTTAATTACACTCCTGTGAGTCGGGGACTACTGTTGCACTTTCGACTACTAGAATAGTATCTTACTCCCTGTAAGTGCCATGAGGGGAAGGACTGTGTCATGGCTATTTTGTTCATTGCTAATGTCTACCCATGGACATTATGCCATTTAATAGTTATATTTTGGTTTCAATACTTGAGATTTATTCTTTCTTCAGAAAGCATGAGTCTTTTGCAGAACATGCCAAGAGAAGACACACACATAGCCAAAGGTGGCCTGACATTTTTTCCTTCCTGTAACCAATTTCCTAGATGGAGATAAGAACACCCATGGGAAAACCAGAACCGACAAGGTTGTCCTGTGTTTGAAGGGAGGGAAGAGAGCTAAAAGAATAGATTGCTCTTTTGGTTGAGTCTCACCAGCTGTGGGGTTGGGGGTCAGAGATCTAAAACTGGAGCTCTTACGGCAATGTGTGGTCACTTCATAGCTCAAGTGAAATTTTATTTTCTCTAGCAAGAACCCAAGGAGGTTCGTTTACCCTCTTTCATTTACTAGCTGGGTGGCCTGGAGCAATTTACTTAGTTTCTGTGCCTCCCTTTCCTCCCTTGCAAAGAGGGAATAAGCAGCATGACTTATCTCAAGTGATCATTTTAAGGATAAAATGAGTTACTACTTATAAAGCTCTTAGCAATGCTTGATTCATAGTAAATGCTCAATAAAAGTTAGCTAACACTGTCACAACTTTTATTAGTTGTGAATAATAAAGGAGGAAATTAGCATGAACAAATGAAACATAAATGGTAAAAAGTAAGGCCTTTTACTTATCAGCATAATTTTCATCCTTAAGCAGTTCTGTCAAGAATTACATGAGTAAATAAATCAAGAAAATAATATGATACATGTAATATAATTACATATGAGTAAATAAATCAAGTAAATAGTATATGTAATATAATATATGTAATAAAAATCAAGTAAATAATAGAATACATGTAAATAAAGTAAATAATGTACTTGCATGTATAATCCATACAAGTAAATAATATATCAAGTAAATAATATAATACATGTAAGTAGTCAATAAAGGATAACGAGGAGTTTGAGTAGCAATAGCAACAGCAGTTTAGACTGAATAGGAGATTCTTCTTTTTGCTATTTGTACCGCTAGAGATTGTAAGTAAGTGGCCTAGAAATGCAGAGACCACTAGACCGAAGACCAGCTACTTCCTGAAATCAGAAATTCACTGTGCACTTTGAAAAAGCTTTGCGTTTTTTGACCATGGTGCTAAACCTACTTTTAAATCTTCCTTCTAGGGACAGATGTTAAAATTCAGCAGCATGGCTCCAGATTTAGACCGTCTAAATGAGCTTGGATATAGATTACCCTTGAATGATAAGGAAATCAAAAGGATGCAGAATCTGAACCGCCATTGGTCTCTGATCTCCTCTCAGACTACAGAAAGATTCAGGTAGAGTAAACAAGAGATGTCTTGGTTGCTCCAGTCGTCTTAGTCTGGTTTGTGCTGCTATGTCAAAATACCACAGAATGCGTAATTTATACAGAACAGAAATGTTGAACAGTCTCACAGTTCTGGAGACTGGGAAGTCCGCTGTCAATGTGCTAGCAGATTCAGTTGTCTGGTGTGGGCTGCTCTCTGCTTTCAAGAGGGCACCTTTTTGCTGCATCCTTAGGAGGTGAGGGTTACTGTGTCCTCACACAGTGAAAGGCAGAAGGGTAATGGTGCTGAACGCTGTGTGAATCCTCTTTTATAAGACCCTTAATCCCATTCACAGAGGAGTCCTCATAGCCTAATCACCGTGTAAAGGCTCTGCCTCAGAATATTACGAACATTCACCATTAAGTTTCATCACCTGAATTATGGAAGGGACACGTTCACACCATAGCACCAATGTGTCAATAGACTATAAGCCCATGACTTGTGTATGTTTCTAAATTCTGATCTTTCCCATAACACTGACAAAATTTGAACTGAAAGTGGGAAATTCAAATTGTAAAGTCGTTTCTCATGTTTAATGTACTAAATAGCACTTTAATCAGAAAACTCTTTTAAGTAAGAATATATTAAAAGTATATACATAACTTTTATCATTTTTTAAAAGGTACATTTTAAACTTTATATTTTTTCAACTGTCTTTCTTCTTCTTTATTTATTTTTTTTTTTCTGTGTGTGTTGGAGTTTCATTCTTGTCACCCAGGCTGGAGCGCAAAGGCGCAACCTCGGCTCACTGCAACATCCTCCTCCTGGGTTTAAGCAATTCTCCTGTCTCAGCATACCAAGTAGCTGGGATTACAGGCATGCGCCACTGCACCCGGCTAATTTTTGTATTTTTAGTAGAGATGGGGTTTCACCATGTTGACCACGCTGGTCTTGAACTCCTGACCTCAGGTGATCTGCGCTCCTTGGCCTCCCCAAGTGCTGGGATTACAGGCATGAGCCACCATAACCGGCCTCTTTCTTCATTTTTTAAAAAAATTTTACCACCTAACATGAAAGCTTTGTGGTAGTCCAATGAGAATTGAGCACAGAGATTATTTAATCTCGTTTTATATGCTAGAGATATAAGAATAAGCAGCAAAATAACCATTGTTCTTTGCCCTTTGTTCTTTCAGCAAGTTGCAGTCATTTTTGCTACAACATCAGACTTTCTTGGAAAAATGTGAAACATGGATGGAGTTCCTAGTTCAGACAGAACAAAAGTTAGCAGTAGAGATTTCAGGAAATTATCAGCATCTTTTGGAACAGCAGAGAGCACATGAGGTAAGTTGTATCAGTAGATTTGAGGGTAAGAAGAAATTTGTAGGCCCTTGGAAGATGCTATAAAATGCTGTGTGGGAGAATTAAAATCATACCCTTTGCTCTGAGTGTCCAAATGCATGCATCATTTTGCCTTCTTTCTTAAGCTTGAGGTTTTGATAACTTAATTATAAAAATGTAGTCCTGTTCGCTGCTCTGATTGGGTATAAGCACATGTCAGCCTTCAGTTCCTTGTAAAGTATCATGCCAGAGTTGTGGTTAAAGGTTACTTACTCAAGACGGGCAAAGTTGGTGGAAAGTGTATAGATCGTTAGAAAATTTTCAATTGGGTTAGAGATTACTTTAATATTGCCAAGGTCAATTGCTTAAGAGACTATGCTTTGATCAAAAGTCTTTAAAAATGTTGTGAGCTTCAAAGAGCATATATGAATTTTATACCAGGAAATCAATCTATCAAATGTCTCTCCAGGTGTACCTCTTGATTATATTGCATTATAATTATTTCTGAAGAAACAAAGAGGGAGAAGAACTATATAAAAAGTAAATTAATAAATTTGCCCACTGTTAGTCCTTATGTTGCTGTTTACTGGTGTAACTAAGTTGGTCTGTGTGTTTATGAATTATATGCATATGGAGAGATAAGTCTTACCTAAGAGAAAAGAAAAACAATTCAGAATTTTTTAAATAGAGAATTTAAAGATATCTAAGGTATTTTTAAATCCAGTTTTATTGAGTTGACAGATGATGAAATAATAGAAAAAAACAGCAATGAGATTGCATCTCACTCCCACAAGGATGACTGTAATGAAAAAATAGCAAATGTTGATGAGGGTGTAAAGAAACTGGAACCCTAATACATTGCTGATGGGAATGTAATATGGTGAAGCTGCTTTGGAAAACAGTTAACATAGAGTTACCATATAGAGTTACATAGAGTTAAATAGCATAATCGTATAACCCAGCAATTCCCAGTATATACCTAGGTATATACTCAAGATAAATGAAAATATGTGTCCACACAAAAACTTATGTAAGTACATTGTTTATAGGAGCATTAGTCATAATAGCCAAAAGGTGAAAACAACCCAAATGTCCATCAACTGATAAATGAATAAATAAAATGTGATATGTCTATGTAATAGAATACTATTCACAATGAAAAGGAATAAAGTACTGATATATGTTGCAACATGTATGAACCTTGGAAACATTATGCCAAGGGAAAGAAACCAGTCACAAAAGACTACATATTGCAAGATACCATTTGTATGAAATGTCCAGAATAAGTAATCCATAGACACATAAAATAGGTTAGTGGTTGCTGAAGGCTGGAGGGTTGGGAGGAAATGGGGAATGATTGCTAATGAGGATGGACTTTCTTTTTGGAGCAATAAAAATTCTAAAATTGATTGTGGTCATGATTGTAAAGTCTGTAAATATAACAAACACCACTAAATTGAACATTTTAAATGAGTGAACTGTATGGTATGTAATTGTTGCTCGATAAAGCTGTTTAAAAAACAGTAGAAATAATTAGAAGGATCTGCTGTTGACTTTTTTAAAATAGTGAAATAAATTTATTAACCTGACTGAAACTTAAAAACAGTGAGTTTTAAAAGACAGAAAAAGACTAGGCTCTTTTTTTTTCTTTGACTTCTTTAAAGGCCCTAAGCTGTTCTCTATGTTTTGAATATGGACCGTATTTTATACACAAAATAAACCAGAAAACAAATTGTGTGTTAATTTATTAGGTGTTTTTGAAAGAAAGAAGGGAAATATAATTCTACTTTTAGTCACCTAGTTTTAGTAAACCTAACACTAAACTTTATCTTTGAGTGTATCTTAATTGATAATTTAAAAATAAATGATTCCTAAACTGCAGGATTTCACACATTTTCTGATTCAGCTGGTGATAGCTTTCATAGTCTTGCTAACACTAGAATATTTGGAAAGTTATCAGAGAACCGGTCACTAAAATTAGGAACTCTAAAGTATGTTCTTCTTTTTTTAAAATTATAGTTGTTTCAAGCCGAGATGTTCAGTCGTCAGCAGATTTTGCACTCAATCATTATTGATGGGCAACGTCTTCTAGAACAAGGTCAAGTTGATGACAGGTAAGATCTTTGATAAATTATTATAAAGAAAGGTTCCAGTAAATTAATCATTTTCTTTTTAATGAGCAGATTAGAGGGCATATATCCAATCTTCCTGAGGCAATTGAACTGTGGTGGAGCCTCAGTAATTGGAGGAGAAGCTTGTCTCAGTCTCTGAAATGACTGAGTATTGAATCTTTTTAGAGAACTGCTATTATATTATATGAAGGGCATAGAGTAATTGGAAATCACCTAGCCAACCTTCACTAGTCATCTGTAGGAAATGGAATTAATGAATAGATCAGCATGAGCCATATCAATGACCTGTCAGTGGTTTGTAAACAGATGCTTCTAATATTCTCACATAATTACAGAATTTTTTTTTTTTTGTAAAAGGAGCATAGAAATCACTAGCCCATCTTTCTTACTTATAGATGAAAAACCTGAAATCCATAAATGTGAACAGATTTGACCAAGGTCACAGAACTAAGTAGCAACAGAATCAGGCCTGGAGCTCATGTCTGGTTTTCAGTCAGTACTGGATCATACCAGCCAGCTTTCTCATGCCATGAGAATTCTTCTGTGTTTGAAAATGGTTTGCTACCTTAAGTCAGATTACATGCCGCCTGAAGTCTTTCTTCCTCTTCATTTACAATAGCAAATTATCTCTTTATTAAAATTGGAGAGGTAAAAATTTATCTTCTCCCCGGATTTATGGCAAGTGAAATGACAGTTGCATACTATATTTATATTTCCCGGAAACAGTATTTACTTTATCTAATCTGTTTTCCATGGTGATATTTGAATATTAGCCTCATGTATTCTATTACATATGTATACCTTTCTCATATTTAGGAACCAGTAGTTGTGACTATAATTAACTTGATATTTTTTCAAAAAATAAAAAATAAATTACGTTTATTGAGAGTTTCGTCTTTAATGTTGTAGAAGCAATTTCAGTTTTAAGTGGATATTTCTTTGGAATTGCATAAAAGATCTTCATGGTTAAGCTTGGAACAACAAAATGTGATATCATATTTATTCTATTTTAAGTAAGCCAAACTTAAATATGAGCTTTCCTGAGAATTTAAGGCCTTGAAAATAAAACAAATACAAATACAATTAACTTTTATCTTTTGCTTTATCATTTCTTAGCCAACTCTCTAACAATATTATAAATGTTTGAGTCATTAAGTAAAATAAAAATTAAATACTCACATGCAAGCCAGCATCTATTAAATTTTAAATACCAACATTTAGGGAAAATACACCAAAGAGATGAAAATGGGAGGTTAGACCTGAGGATAAAGAATTTTGAAAGCTGAAGGAAAAAAAGTCAGATTAGAACGTACTGACAATAAGAAGGCCCCAGATTGCAAGTGTATTGTGTTCTGAAAGTTAATTTGTGAGTTATGTTTTTTAGAGCTTCAAGTTCAGCACAGGGAACAATGTCATGTTTTAAGTAATTCCTCATGCTGGCAGGTAGTTTGGGACAGCTTGGTTGTATCAAGAGAGGGTGGGGAATCCTAGGAGGCCTTGGATGGTTACCTGATAGGGAAAGCAGGATTATATGGTATTCTCAAGTCCTGGAGTTGTACATTTCCTGCAATGACAGATGCTTGTAACTTTTAGGGAAGTATCATGAACCTAATTCATCACAATTGAATGCTACTGCATTGATTATATACAGCAGAATTTCCTTTCAAAAACAGAAGTCATCATCAAAATCTTAGTAGCTATCACATGAATTTTTTTATTTTATTTTATTATTTATTTATTTATTTATTTTTGAGACAGTGTCTTACTCTTTCGCTCAGGTTAGAGTGAAGTGGCACTATCTCAGCTCACTGCAACCTCCACCTTCTGGGTTCAAGTGATTCTCCTACCTCAGCCTCCCGAATAGCTGGGATTACAGACACGTACCACCACACCTGGCTAATTTTTGTATCTTTAATAGAGACGGGATTTCACCATGTTGGCCAGGCTGGTCTCAAACTCCTGACCTCAAGTGATCCACCCACCTTGGCCTCCCAAGGTGCTAGGATTAAAGGCATGAGCCACCGGGCCCGGCCCTTTATGGATCTATTTTTAAAATGAGAGGGCATACGAAATTTTTTGCAGGGGCTTTATTTAGGACATTTTATTTTTAATGCTTGTTTTGTTGATGTTGACTGTATATTATTCATCTTTTGTTTAAGTTGAGTCATTAAATAAGTTTCTAGGACTAACAGCATATTTGGTTACAAAAATCAAAGTTTATAGTGGTTCTGGATAATAGGAAGTTTCGAGAAGATACAAGTTCAGAATAGTAAGTCCAATTCAAAGTTGCTTCTACCCTCAAGAGAAGAGGATAACGCAAAACTATTATAGTAGAGAAGTGCAAGTATTCAGTATTTAGTATTAAAGTACAATATTACTTGCACTTTATGTGTGAATAACACTGTAATCTACATAGAAACTCATTCTCTTTGATATAGGACAAACTCTTACTAGCCAGTTCTAGAGCCATAAGTTAAATATTAAATAAAACTTAATGAAGAACTACCTATATTTTTTTAAAGCTAGAAAACAGGTAAGAACACGTTAGAAGATCTGGTATTCTTTAGCCTGAACTTGAGAAATCTTAAGGAAAATGTATTATTTCTAAATATATTAATGACATTTATATAGACTATGATAACAGGTTTTCATCTTTCTAAGAATAAAGTGAAGTCAGCCTACAATGTAGAAGAGATAATTCAGATGAATGTGTGGAATGATTTGCTAAAAGTTGGGGCTGTTTATTATGAGAGAATACTGAGAGAGTTTATGGAGTACAGTTTTTTAAAAATCTTTTTAAATCACATAGTTTGATTCCAGTGGCTTATGATTCGAACTGAAGACAGAGATTCTATATAAGCCTTGTCCACATGTTTTCCTGCAGTGTGACCCACAAAACGACATCACCGTCACGGGCTGCACGTGTTGCTATGGAGCTGCGTAGGATTTGCAGCTATTCCCATTGCACCTGCAGTTGTCCACTCCTCCCCTTTCATGCTTTCAGGGAGAGAGCGTGAAGGACAATGACCTTATTGTATATTTGCCTTCAACCTATGCTGAGACATGAAAACATTCACCATTTGCAAACACCGGTAGTTTAATTTAAAAAAATAATTACAATAGACCCAATAACCCAATAATAGATCATGGCATGATATTTGAAAACCACCACCCTAGATCACTTCTCAGGGCTTAGGGTTGTTGACAATGCATACATTGGCTGATGGCATAACTGCATCCAAGATAACAGTGTTTTTTACCATGTAATTATTTCTTCACTAGGGATGAATTCAACCTGAAATTGACACTCCTCAGTAATCAGTGGCAGGGAGTGATTCGCAGGGCCCAGCAGAGGCGGGGGATCATTGACAGCCAGATTCGCCAGTGGCAACGCTATAGGGAGATGGCAGAAAAGCTTCGTAAATGGTTGGTTGAAGTGTCCTACCTCCCCATGAGTGGTCTCGGAAGTGTTCCTATACCACTGCAACAAGCAAGGACCCTCTTTGATGAAGTGCAGGTAAGATGCAAAACACAGTGTTCTCACACCTCTTAGGCATTTCCACCGTACACTTTACCTTCGCCTCGGTTTTTCAAAAGGACTCTAGAGTGACATTGCAACTGGGACAAACATTGTTCTCAAATGTCAACAGAAATACACAAAATGATTGCAATACAAAGCCCTTATCTAATGGTGAAATGATAGTAAGCCCCGGCCTCTCACAAAAGCTTCTCACACTTCACACATTATGGCCTGCCACAGCTCACTAAATCCCAGCAGGGATGAAAAGGTAATGGCAAGGAAAGAAAAACTTCATGTTGCTTGCATACGTTTTATTCTTGAGCAATTTAAACACGTAACTTAAGTACTCCAAAGAAGACAGGAAGCCCTGTCCTGTTTGAGTTATTTGTTCATTTCCAGGTTGCCCCTTACCTTCGGGCTTCTGGCTTCTTAGACAGATACCTCCTATCATTCTAGTGAGTTCTTCCCAGTGTATCCAGTGTACCCAGTCAGTGTACCCAGTGACTCTTCCTTTAAAGTCACTGTTCTTTGGTTCCTTTCTCCTCCAGATTTCTCTGGGAGCCCTCATTCGCAGACATGACTTCAGCTGCCCCCTACCAGCAGAGAAGGGGCATATCGGTATCTTCTGGTCATATTTACCTGCTGTACTTTCGACTCGTGTTTCCAACCACCTTTTGGGTTTATGTCTATGTGCATCACAGATGCCTTGTACCCTGTGGGTCCCAGCAGAACCTGTGATCTCTGGACCGACTATTCTCCCTTTCCCATCACACTTCCAGGAAGTGTCATCAGTCTAGGAATCCTAGAATAATTTGAGAGCTATACTTCTCCTTGTCTATCACTCCCTTATCTAATCTCCCCAACTCTATATCCCTGCTGCCACTGCCTTGGTTAGGTATTCGTGATTTCTTGCCCAGATAGACAGTAACTTCCTAATCTTAGTATATCCAGCACATACCCTTCTTCCATTCTACTTTTACTTGATTCCTGAATGCTTTTATTAAAACTTTAATCCAAACATCAGTATTCTTCTGTGAACCCCAGTCACTTTTAGTATAAAAACCAAATTTCTGCAAGATGTGGTCTGGCCTCATCTCCTACCACTCTCTCACGTGCCGTCCACACTCCAGCCACTGAAAACCATATTTAGTTTCCTGAATCTATCATATTTTTCTTATATTGTGAATGTGCGCATCCTCATTTCTCTGTCAGAAGGTGTCCTCTCCTCCACTCCTGATCACACTCATCTCACCGCACCAGGTCCTTCTTAATCTGGTGAAGTTCATGTCTCGCAAGACTCAGTCAGCCTTTACTGCTTTGAGGAAGCCTCTCTGCCTCTTGATGCGCCCCTTGCTGGGTCAGATGTCCTTCTGTATTCCCAGGCATCAGTCTTAGAGAGTGATTCTTATTGCATCAATTGTACTTACCTTGGAGATAGAAACTAAACCTGTCTCTATTGTATTCTCACTCATTTATTCACTGGTGCATGCGTGTGCAAAGCACCACCACAATAAATGCTTGCTGGATGAAAGAGGGCATGCTATGCTCAGTTAGGGCCGTTTAAAAAGCCTTGTAGGAAGGAAACGATGAAAGAAAGAATGAGAAAATAAAAAGCTATGGTTCCTTTCAGTTCAAAGAAAAGGTGTTCCTGCGGCAACAAGGCAGCTACATCCTGACTGTGGAGGCTGGCAAGCAACTCCTTCTGTCTGCGGATAGTGGCGCTGAGGCCGCCTTGCAGGCCGAACTCACTGAAATCCAAGAGAAATGGAAATCAGCCAGCGTGCGGCTGGAAGAACAGAAGAAAAAACTAGCCTTCTTGTTGAAAGTAAGTTCGGTTAGAAAAAATCGAACCAAAAAACTCTTCTAGTCGTTGTACTACTTCCTCCCGTTGTTATTCTGCAAATCAAATGATGAAATCATGAAATAATATCCTGCAGCATTTTGATCCTCAGTGTTTTATTTAAGACTCTGTCTTATCTTGAACAAACTGGAAAAGTTTCCCAATTTTCAGCGTTTGATTTTTCAGGACAACCTCCCAACAAAGTAAAGTCTAATAAGACTGTCTAAGCCATGAATTCTGATTAATGGCCAGTGTGAAACCTTAGCCATGTGATGACTTTATAAATCCATACAGAAATTCAAAGGGTAGGTTCCACTCCCTAATCTGAGACTCTAAAGTGGTTTTCAAGATTGGTATCTCTTCTTTTATGGAAGGGAAAAACCAATCCAGAAAGATACTCTTGATTTATCTTAGCTGATCCAAGCAAGTTGCCATGAGATAAAATCTCCAGGAGGTATATTAAGCCCTTAGTTGGATGCAGATCACATACTGATCACACAGTAAGTTTTGGAAAATGTAGATTTCTCCGGACCTCCCACAATATACTTTTCTCTCTCACTCTCCAATTGCATGTATAATGCATAATTAAATGAGCAGTTTCAAAACGACAGGGCCTCTAAAATAAGATAATCTCAAATTAAAATCATGGTAAACCAAGTGACCTGGTTAACTTATCTTATCTAAGCCTCAGTTTCCTCATCTGTAGAGTGGGTATATAATTTCACCATCTCCATGTGGCCATTGTGAGGACTTCATGAAATAATGATAGTGAATCATGTGGTACCTTACCTGGCTCATACTGAGCACTAAATGAATGATAGTGATATCATAGTTGATGTTATGATCTTCAAAAGTAAAGACACCTAAATGTTATGGTCCTGTATATGTTGATAATTACCAACACTTGAATGAGGGTATCTATTAAATTGGGCCTGTCACATGTTTGTATCGAAGGTAATGACTAAGATTTTGGTTTTTGTGTTTTTTTTAATACTTAAAGTGTGCACACCCACTGGATTTATATTGAATTTTATTTAATAAAATATTGCCTTCTGTGTAGGAAGCAATCCATCAAAAATGCCACTGAACATCTATAAAGAGCTATTATTTGCACACAGCACAATTTCATCAGTAATATAATATGCCAAGTTCATTTTCTTCCTTTTGCTTTTAGGAAAGGATTTAAAACGTTGTAACTCATCCTGTAGAGAACATGTTAATCATTTTTTTAAAATTTGTGATGCGATTTTTGGAGATGTTTCCAAGACTTAATAAGGCATGATGTCTGAGTCACTACATTTGCTTTTCTTGTCTGTCTGTTTGTTGGTGTAGAAAACATCCACTTTAAGAGATATTTGCAGGCTCATGACATTACGTTATTTCCTTATAATTCATGTCATAAAAGGACTTAGTTATAGATTTAGAATCTAAGTCTTCCTTGAAAAGAGGAATCCCTCTTCTCTTCTTGTTAAAGTTTATTTTATTTTGACTCTTAACACTACATCTTGTTTGCCTAAGAAGGAATTTATGAATCTACATTTTAGTGTTTATATACCCTCATTTTAGTGTATTTTTTTTACCACAGCTATCATATTTAACTTTTAATACTGTTAGTAAGTATGCCAAAAATAGGCATTATAATTCCACGTTCTGTATGTTCACCTTCTTCACTATCATCTCTTAATTTTGTTCTGAAAAGTAAGAAGCTGATCTTTCTTTCTTTCTTGTTTTTTTAATTTTTGTTTTTGTTTTTGTTTTTTGTTTTTTGTTTTTGACACAGAGTCTCACTCTGTCACCCAGGCTGGAGTGTTGTGGTGCAATCTTGGCTAACTGCTATCTCCACCGCCTGGGTTCAAGTGATTCTTATGCATCAGCCTCTCAAGGAGGTGGGATTACAGGTGCACGCCACCACGCCTGGATAATTTTTGTATTTTTAGTAGAGATGGGTTTTCACCATGTTGACCAGGCTGGTCTCAAACTCCTGGCCTCAAGTAATCTGTCCTCCTTGGCCTCCCAGAGTGCTAGGATTATAGGTGTGGGTCGTGGCACCTGTGATGATCTTATCTCTTTTAGATCAATAAACCTTTGTCAACTGCATGTTGATTGAATTCAGGGTGTTTGATAGTTTTATTGAGAATGTTATTTAATTTAAGCAGAAAGAGAATCTTTTTGTCTACCCTCACTATGGTTAGCATGATGAGCTAATTGTAGCCTGGGAACACAAAGATAGATATATATACTGCTATCTCCACCGCCTGGGTTCAAGTGATTCTTATGCATCAGCCTCTCAAGGAGGTGGGATTACAGGTGCACGCCACCACGCCTGGATAATTTTTGTATTTTTAGTAGAGATGGGTTTTCACCATGTTGACCAGGCTGGTCTCAAACTCCTGGCCTCAAGTAATCTGTCCTCCTTGGCCTCCCAGAGTGCTAGGATTATAGGTGTGGGTCGTGGCACCTGTGATGATCTTATCTCTTTTAGATCAATAAACCTTTGTCAACTGCATGTTGATTGAATTCAGGGTGTTTGATAGTTTTATTGAGAATGTTATTTAATTTAAGCAGAAAGAGAATCTTTTTGTCTACCCTCACTATGGTTAGCATGATGAGCTAATTGTAGCCTGGGAACACAAAGATAGATAGATATATATATATATATATATTTTTTTTTTTTTTTTTTTTTTTGACAGGTTCTCCCTCTGTCGCCTACGCTAGAGTGAGTGGTACAATCTCAGCTCACTGAAAGCTCTGCCTCACGGGTTCACGCCATTCTCCTGCCTTAGCCTACCGAGTAGCTGGAACTACAGGCGCCCACCACCAAGTCCGGCTAATTTTTTGTATTTTTAGTAGAGACGGGGTTTCTGCATGTTAGCCAGGATAGTCTCGATCTCCTGACCTCGTGATCTACCCACCTCAGCCTCCCAAAGTACTGGGATTACAGGCGTGAGCCACCACGCCCGGCCAAGATATTTTAAAACAAAGGAGAATTTCAACAACTCTGTCCCTGGTAGACAATTTTTTTTGTTTGTTTTTTAAGGACTTTTTTTTTCTGGTAATTGGGAAGAGGGAATGTGGTTATGTACTCTAAGAAGTTCCATGAAGGAATTTTAAAGAAAAATGAGACTTGTGCCAAATTCTCAGTTCAGTTTTTTGAATAAAGATATTTTGAGTAAGGAGACACTTTAGTCAACACTGCTTCCAGAAGATAGTTGTGGTAATAACACCTCCCGGTTGTTATGCTCAGACTAAGGTGTCAAGAGAGAAGTAGAAAGAATCCAGATAAGAAAAGACTGCTGATAATGAAAGAGATATTGTGAAGGAAGATGGAACATGATTTGACACCATATTGACAACTAAAAATGATTCTAGCCATGATTCTAGTTGTCTTGCTTTGGAATTCTGTAATTCATGGTGTAGGGAGTGGCCACTGGGGAGATGAGTAGGGAGCAGAAAGGCCTGGATTGGAGAATTTGACAAACGGACAGTGTTGGACAACATGAGGGAGACTTGTTTAGTTGTTTAATTTTCACTGGCACTAAGAAACCGGATATGAGTTAATGTGTAGATAAGGTGCTATAAAAAAAATCAAGCTCCACTTTGGTTCCTGTCATTTTAAAAATGTTCACATTTTTATTACAAAAAAATTGCATGTGTCTGATTTTTAAAAATTAGGTAATAATTGAAGTATGCAGAGTAAAAAATGAAATGTCCCTTATCATACCATCCAAATTCTCCTATCTTCTCGAGAGGTAACCATTGTTACCAGTTTGCTGTGTAACCTTTCAAAACATAACCACACAATAGATGTTTTATTTTGTCAGTACATAGAGATCTACCTCATTCTATACTGCCAATCTCTACCATCTGTCCTGGCCTATTCGTCTCCAAAGCACTTACCGCTACTTTGTATATTAGATATAGATTTCTTAAATTGTGCATTATCTCTGTTCTTCTACGTCTTAACTTATATGGGTTTTTATGTATTACACATTTAATCCTTTGCTATGTATGTTTCAGCATGAACAAGATAAAGCCAGTCAAAAATGCCTTGCTTTTGTAGTGTGTATTTCTCTTTCTGTAAGACATTCCATATCCTCTTTTTTTTTAATCCCTTATAGTACATTTGGGAAAGTGTAGATATTGGGTGCAGTTATGGATGGAGTTAAGAAAGGGACAAGGTGCTAAGATTATAGTCCTACCTCTGCAGAGATGGATTTGGATTCAGATAACATTTTTGGGTACCCATAATATTCGGATCATTGTGCTTGATGCCTTGACACTCGTTGCTTCCTTTGGGCTCCAATAAATATGGAGAGTTTGTATTTTTTCCATTTTCATAGGGAAAACATAGAGCATTATCTGCTTAAAGCCACCCAGATAAATCAGTAACAGAGTCAGTTTTCAACTCAGCTCTTCAGATGACAAGAGCATGTTGCCTTCCCTGGCAATGAGTGTGGGCCTACCTTCATATTGTTCATCAGGCAACTTCCTTTTTTTTTTTTTTTTTGAGAAGGAGTCTCGCTCTGTCACCCAGGCTGGAGTTCAGTGGCGTGATATTGGCTCACTGCAACCTCTGCCTCCCGGGTTCAAGCAATTCTCCTACCTCAGCCTTCCGAGTAGCTGGGATTATAGGAGCCTGCCACCATGCCCAGCTAATTTTTGTGTTTTTAGTAGAGATGGGGTTTCACCATGTTGGCCAGGCTGGTTACAAACTCCTGACCTCAAGTGATCCGTCCGCCTTG
>NW_012105631.1:1483854-1495691 GCF_000951045.1 Mandrillus leucophaeus
GAGATGGGGTTTCACCATGTTGGCCAGGCTGGTTACAAACTCCTGACCTCAAGTGATCCACCCGCCTTGGCCTCCCAAAGTGCTGGGATTACAGGTGGGAGCCACCACACCCAGCCATCTGTGTAACTTTCATTCTTTCTCTGGGAATGAAGAAGAGTGTATCTTTTCTTTTTCCCCCAGCTTCCTACGTCAAAAACATCTATGCTATTTGTTTTTATTCACATGATAGGACTGGGAAAAATGTGAGAAAGGAATAGCAGATTCCCTGGAGAAACTACGAACTTTCAAAAAGAAGCTTTCCCAGTGTCTACCGGATCACCACGAAGAGCTCCATGCAGAACAAATGCGTTGCAAGGTAAATTACTGAACTGAGATTTTCACTGTCATCTATCTGTGTGCCTCTGCTGAAATAATGTCTTTGGGGCTATATTCCAGTCAAACTCCTAGGTTGTTTGTCTACATGCAGATACAAGATCCTAGTATATGACATAAGGACAGGCAACTCAGGTGAACCTTGTATTGCTGATTTATTGCAGTTCTTGAAATTATAGACTAGTTTATGGATTACTCCAAGGAAGCAAATGAAAATTTAAAACACATTAAAAGATACTTAAAAGCTGAGTCAAGAGCAATAAAGTCATCTTTTAAAAGCATCCACGCTGGGGAGTCATTCTACCAGAAGAATCTACTCTACAAGAAAGGGGGAAAAAAGGATCAATAGCCTGGAAAATCTGCAGACAGCGGACCTCCAAGGGACACACCCTGCCCTCCAGACCATTATGCAAGGAAAGGGGGAAAAATAGCTTATCTCAGTGACTGCATAGAGACACACAATCCTTAAATTGCTCAGGGTTCTAAGTACTTAAAGATTATGATCAACACCTCAAATGGTACTTGAAAGCAAGTCAGTAGCTAATAATACAGACCACTCCCTGGATTATGAGCTCTCAGAGACCAACACAATTCAGTGGCTGTAAGATTCATGCCTTTCACATCTTTGTAGCCAAGTGAAATGCCCAAACAGCAGTTCTTTGCTGAGCGATAGGCTGATCATATCAAAAGTACCTTTAAAAAGGTTTTTCTTTCAAATTAAAAGTGCCCTTATGTTCCCCAGTCATTTGCAAATTATTGCTCTAGGATAATTCTGTTAAAAATTCCCATATACTTAAATGACTTGGGTTTCAATTAGAAATTCTCTGCCTCACTTTGGCAAAGAAATCCCAAGTATTTAAGAGATGGTAATTGTTAAAGAGGTCTAGAAATCATGAAAAGTGCGGCTCTAAGAATTTTTTCTTCAGTTATAAAATCTAAGGATATTATTTGAAACTTGAAAAAGGCAAATTTAGGAAAATTAAAAGGTAGTATATTTTACATCATGGATGGAAAGTGAAAGAAGTACTATCATGAGCTGTTACATTCAGAAGTATGCAATGGTTACAACGATTAAAAAGTGTATTTTAAACCTGTGATTATAAATTTATTAAAAATATTTAAAGAAGCCAGGTGTGGTGGATCATGCCTGTAATCCCAGCACTTTGGGAGGCCAAGGCAAACAGATCATTTGAGACCAGAAGTTCAAGATCAGCCTGGGCAATATAGCAAGACCCCACATCTAAAGAAATTTAAAAATTAACCAGAGTGGTGCTGCTTGCCTGTAGTCCTAGCTACTGGGGAGGCTGAGGCAGGAGGATCACTTAGGAGTTTGAGGCTGCAGTGAGCTGTGATCACACCACTGCATCCAGCATGACTGACAGAGTGAGACCCTGTCTCTGAAAAAATAAAATAAAATAAAATAATTAAAGAAAACTTCTGCGAAGCAGGAATGGGCATTAACACCAGCTTGTGAAAGTATTTATTATTGCCCCTTTTCAGATGGGAAGACTGAGGCTTCTGGAATTTTAATAACTTTTCAAAGTCAATAAATATCTGGGTTGCCTGTATCTACAGGCTATATTTTTGCCACACTGACTTGTTTAATGGGTTGGTATACTGTGCGTCTGAAACAGTTGATTTTTGGTGGTGGTGGTATTATGCTTTTTTTTTTTTAATCCATATACAAATCTGATGCTCGAGTTGGGAAGGTAGAAATTGGTGTGAAAAATGGAAAATCTTTCCAGTGGTATAACAATTGAACATGTTTAGGAGTATTAGCAGAAATGTTGCATATTTAATTAACCTAGATGGTTTGGTCTTTCAGCCAAATACTGTTGCCGTGGGGCATCATTTTTTTATCTTCCAAAATACATGACAGTTACAAACACATGCTGCTATTGAGTGTGTGGATTTAAAAAATGTATTTCAGTCTAATCCTGCTACTCTTCCCCAAACTGCCCTTAGCAGCAAAACAAGGCAATTACCTGGAAAATTCAGGCTAAAATCTTGTTTGCCTAAATTGCCTGGGAAGTTAGCCTCAGACAGCACCACTAATTGCCATTGCCTTTGGAAACCTTTCTACCGTGTAAAGACACATAGAGGGAGGGGAAAGACACATGAAATACTCTATTTATACACAAAACTAGCTGGAATCTAAAAACAACAGCTGGTTATACAAATTGCAAAACTGGTAATTGGTCAAAATATTGTAAAAACTATTGTCAACTCATTCAAATATTGCTATATGAGTTTTTTTTTTTTTTTTCTTAAATCATTCCCCTAAAAGACACGGTACATAATCTTTTTTTAGTGACTTAAAGAAATGTCTGATCCTGCAGAAAATGCATTCAGTGCATTGTTTTAAATTGAGTAGTAACAGCAACAGATCTTCTCAGCTATTACATTGTAAGTATAGATCGTAGAATGTAGCAACTCTATGGTGTTTGAAAATGAAAGTTAAATTTAGGTGTCTGTTTTTAAAAATATTTCATCAGTGTGATCAGCAATTCAGGACAAAATGAAAGGATAAGTTAGAGGTTTATGAAGTCAGTCGAAAGTAAAGAAGATCAATGCAGTGATTAAACTTCAATTTAGGAAAAAAAATGTTTTTAATCAATAAAATGATAAGTAAATGGCAGAAAGATTCTTCAAGCAATCGTACTTTATCAGAAGGACTTAGCAATTTCTCAGAATATGTGGAAGCAAATGAAATACGGGCAAACCTCATTTTATTGAACTTTGTTTTAGTGTGTTTCACAGATACTATGTTTTGCTTTTTGTTTCTCGGGTTTTTTTTGTTTTTGTTTTTACAAATTGAAGGTTGTGGCAATGCTGCATAGAACAAGTCTACCAGCACCATTTGTTCCAACAGCATGTGCTTTCTTCCTGTGTCTGTATAATTTTCATAATTCTCATAATATTCCAAACTTTTTCTTTACTGTTATATTTGTTATAGTGATCTACAATCAGTGCGATCTTTGATGATAATACTGTAATTAGCGGCATCACACACTATGCCCGTAGAAGTCAGCAAACTTAATTCATAAATGTAGCATGTGTTCTGATTGCTCCACCAACAATGTTCCCAATCTCTCTCCTTCTCCTCTGGCCTCCTTATTTGCTGAGACACAACAATATTGAAATTAGGCCAATTAACACAGTGGCCTCTAAGTGTTCAGTTGAAAAAAATCTCATGTCTCTCACTTTAAATCAGAAGCTAGAAATGACTAAGCTTAGTGAGGAAGACATGTCAAAAGCTGGAATAACCCAAAAGCTAGGCCTCTTGTGCCGAACAGCCAGGTTGTGAATGCAAAGGAAAAGTTCTGAAAGGAAATGAAAAGTGGTACTCCAGTAAATGCATGGATGAGAAGAAAGCAAAACGTCCTTATTGCTGATACAGAGAAACTTTGAGTGGTCTGAACAGAAGATCCAACCAGCCACAACATTCCCTTAAGCCAAAGCCTAACCTGGAGCAAGGTCGTAACTCCCTTTAATTATGTGAAGGCTGAGAGAGGAGAAGTAACTGCAGAAGAAAAGTTGGAAGTGAGCAGAGGTTGGTTCATGAGTTTTAAGGAAAGAAACCATCTCTGTAACATAAAAGTGCAAGGTAAAGCAGCAAGTGCTGATGTAGAAGCTGCAGTAAGTTATGCAGAAGATCTAGCTAAGATCATTGACGGAGGTGGCTACTCTCCCTCCCTCTCTCCCTTCGTTTCTTCCTCTTTCCTTCCTTCCCTCTTTCTTTACGTCTTTCCTTTTATCCTTCCTTCCTTCTCCCCTCCCCTCCCCTTCCCTCCTCTCCCCTTCCTGACAGAGTTTTGCTCTTGTTGCCCAGGCTGGAGGTAGATCAAACAGCCCTATGCTGGAAGAAGATGCCATTGAGAACTTTTATAGCTTAAAAGAAGTCAATACCTGGCCCGAAAGCTTCAGAGAAAAGGCTGACTCTCTTCTTAGGGGCAAATGAAGCTGGGTGACTTAAAGTCAGTGTTCATTTACCATTCTGAAAATCCTAAGGCCTTTAAGAATTACGCTAAATCTGCCTGTGCTCTATAAATAGAACAACAAAACCCCAAGGGCATCATATCTGTTTACAGTACAGTTTTTACTGAAATTTTAAGCCCACTTTTGAGACCCACTGCTCAGAAAAGAAAGGCTTTCTTTCAAAGTATTACCGCTTCTTGATAATGCACATAGTCTCCCTAGATATCTGATGGAGATGGAGATGTACAAGACTAATGTTGTTTTCATGCCTGCTAGCACGGTATCTATCCTGTAGCCCATGGATCAAGGAATAATTTCAACTTCCAAGTCTTATTATTTAAGAAATACACTTTGTGAGGCTATAGCTGCCATAGATAGTGATTCCTGTGATGGATCTGGGCAAAGTAAATGGAGAACCCCGTAGAAAGGACTCATCATTTCAGATGGCAATAAGAACATCCGTGATTTGACCTGAGGAAGCAGAGCAAAATGGCCGAATAGAATTCTCTACTGATTGTTCTCCCTGCAGGACCACCAAATGTCACAACTACCTATATAAGAAAGCGCCTTCATAAGAATAAAAAATCAGGTGAGCAATCACATTACCTGATTTTAACTTCAAACTGCAGAAAGAGGCAATGAAGAGGGTAGGAAAGACAACTTTGAGTTGCCCACACCACTTCTTCTTTTCTATGCCCCAGCGACAGCCACATGGCACAGAGAGAGAATCTGTGCATGTCAAGGAGGGAGAGCCCAGCAATTGCTCTGCATTGCATTGGAGCTCAGTGCTGCCAACACCAGGCAGAACTCAGCTAATGCCCACGGAGGGAGCATTTAGACAAGACCTAGCCAAACGGGAAGCTCCCATCCCAGCCGAAAGAATCTGAGTTTTGACAAGCACTTGCCACCATGGACTAAAATGCTCTGGGCTCCTACATAAATTTGAAAGGCTGTCTAGGCCACAAGTACTACACTCCTAGGCGGGGCCCAATGCTGAACTGGACTTGGAGCCAGTGGATTTGGGGGCACATGACCCAGTGACACACCAGCAAGACAGCTAAAAGAGTTGTGCCAGTCCTCCCCCAACCCCGGGCAACACAGCTTGCAGCTCCAAAAGACACCCCTTCCTTCTGCTTGAGAAACGAAGAAAGAGAAAAGAGGACTTTGTTTTGCAACCTGGATACCAAGTCAATTACAGTAAGAAAGGGCACTGGGCAGAGTCATGAAGGCTTCATTCCATGCCCTGGTTTCCAGACATTACTAGACACACCCTTGGCCAGAAGAGAACCTGCTGCATTGAAGGAAAGGAGCTAGTCCTGGCAGGACCCATCACCAGCTGACTAAAGAGCCCATGGGCCCTGAATAATCAGCAGTGTGACCAGGTAGTACACACTGTGGGCCTTGGGTCAGATTCGGAGACATGCTGGCTTCAGGTGTGACCTAGCACATTCACAGCTGTGGTGGCTATGAGGAGAGTCCTCTTCTTCTTATGAAAAAGGAGGCAAGAACAAAAGGGACTTTGTCTTGTAACTTAGGAACCAGCATAGCAACAATAGGGAAGAGCACCAAAGAGGCCCCAGGGGTACTCAGTTCCAGGCCTTGGCTCTTGGGTGGCATTTCTGGATCTACCTTGGGCCAGAGGGGAGCCCACTGCCCTGAAGGGTAAGTTCCAGGCCTGGCAGCATTTACCACAAGCTGAGTTGAAGAGCCCTTGGGCCTAATGTAAACATCAGCAATGGCCTGGCAGCATTCCCATGGTTCTGTTGTGGCGGTGGACATGGGGAGGGACTTCTCAGCCTGGGACAGGGAAGGGAAGAGTGGAAAGGACTTTTTCTTATGGTTTTGGTACCAGCTTTTCCACAGTAGAACAGAGTACCACGTCGATTTCTAAGGTTTCCAACTCCAAGCCCTGGCATCGCTGGACCACCTGGGGCCAGGGGGAGCTCACTGCCCTGAAAAGAACACAAGCCTGTATGGCTTCGTCACCTGCTGATCGTAGAGTTCTAGGACATTGAGCAAACATAGGCAGTAGCCAAGTAGTGGTTACAGGGGGCCTTGGGAGAGATCCAGCGCTGTGCTGGCTTCAGGCCTAACCCTCTACAGTCCCAGTAGTGGTGGGGGATCCACAGGGATACTTGTAACTCTCCTCCCCCCAGCACCAAGCAATTCAGCACAGAGAAAGAGACTCTGCCTGTTTGGGAGAAAGTAAGGAAAGAGAACAAGAATCTCTGCCTGGTAATCCAGATAATTCTTCCAGGTCTTATCCAAGACCACCAAGGTGGTTCCTCTATCAGTCTGCAAGAACCACAGTGTTAGTGGGCTTGGAGTGGCCCCTAATGCAGATTTGATTGCAGTGACTAAGAACTTAGATCACAACACGCAAGTCCCTTGGAATACCTGGAAAACCTTCCCGAGAAAGGTAAATACAAACAAGTCATGACTACAACTACAATAAATACCTAATTCTTCAATACCAAGACACCAGCAAACATCTGCAAGCATCAAGACCATCCAGGAAAACATGACCTAACCCAACAAACACCAATAAATAAGATACCAGGGACCAATCCTGGAGAGACAGATATATGCGACCTTTCAGAGAGATAATTTGAAATAGCTCTTTTGGGCTGGGTGCAGTGGCTCACACCTGTAATCCCAGAACTTTGGGAGGCCGAGGCGGGTGGATCACCTGAGGTCAGGAGTTTGAGACCAGCCCGGCCAACATGTAGAAACCCCATCTCTACTAAAAATACAAAAATTAGCCAGGCATGGTGGCACATGTGTGTAATCCAAGCTGCTCAGGAGACTGAGGCATGAGAATCGCTTGAACCCAGGAGGTGGAGGTTGCAGTGAGCTAAGATTGCACCACTGCACTCCAGCCTGGGTGACAGAGCTGTGTAAGATAACACAGAATGAATTCAGAATCATATCAGATAAATTTAACAAAGAAATTGAAATAATTAAAAGGAATCAAGCAGACATTCTGAAGTTGAAAAATGTAATTGACATGCTGAAGAATGCATCAGAGTCTCTTAATAGCATAATTGATCAAGCAGAGGAAAGAATTCATGAGCTTGAAGGAAGCTACACAGTCAGAGGAGACAAATGAAGAAGAATAAAAAACAATGAAACATGCCTACAGGATCTAGAAAATAGCCTCAAAAGGGCAAATCTAAGACTTATTGAGATGGGGATAAAAAGTTCATTCAAAGGGATAACAGAGAACTTGCCAAACCTAGGGAAAGATACCAATATCCAAGTACAAGAAGGTTATAGAACACCAAGTAGATTTAATCTGAAGAAGATTACCTCAGGACATTTAATAATTAAACTCTCAAAGGTCAAAAATAAAGAAGGATCCTAAAAGCAGCAAAAGAAAAGAAACAAATAACATAAAATGGAGTTTCAGTACATCTAGCAGCAGCCTCTTCAGTGGAAACCTTACCCGAACAGGAGAAGTGAAGTGACATTTTTAAGGTGCTGAAGAAAAAAACGTTTTACCCTAGAATAGTATACCCAGTGAAAACATCTTTCAATCATGAAGGAAAAATAGACTTTTTCAAACAAACGAAAGCTAAGGGATTTCATTAACATCAGACCTGACTTACAAGAAATACTAAAGGGAGTTTTTCAATCTGAAAGAAAAGAATGTTAATGAACAATAGGAAAGCATGTGAAAGTGCAGAACTCACTGGTAATAGTAAACACACAGAAAAACACCGAATATTATAACATTGCAATTGTGTTGTATAAACTATATCTTTTTTTTTCTTTCTTTTTTTTTTTTTTTTGAAACAGAGTCTCACTCTGCCACCCAGACTGGAGTGCAGTGGCGTGATCTTGGCTCACTGCAAGCTCTACCTCCCAGGTTCACGCCATTCTCCTGCCTCAGCCTCCAGAGTAGCTGGGACTACAGGTGCCTGCCACCACGCCTGGCTAATTTTTTGTATTTTTTTAGTAGAGACAGGGTTTCACCGTGTTAGCCAGGATGGTCTCCATCTCCTGACCTCATGATCCACCCCCCTCGGCCTCCCAGAGTGTTGGGATTACAGGCGTGAGCCACCGCGCCTGGCCTGTATAAACTAAACTAATGTGTATTAAGATATTATTTGAAAGCATCATGGTAACCTCAAATCTGAAAACATTCAGTGGATTCAAAAAAATAAAAAGCAACACATTAAAACATACCAACAGTGAAATCACTTTCATTGAAAGGAAGACAGGAAGGAAAGAATGGGGAGAAGACCATATAAACAACCAGAAAAAACAAATAATAAAATGGCAGTAGTAAGTCCTTACTTATCAATAACAACATTTAATATAAATGAACTAAACTCAGAAGACATTGAGTGACTGAATGGATTAAAAAACATAAGACCCGATGACCTGTTGCCTAAAGGAAATGCACTTCATCTATAAAGACACACATAGACTGAAAATAAAGGGATGGAAAAAGATATTCTATGCAAATGGAAAGCAAAAAGAGCAGGAATAGCTATACTTAAATCAGACAAAATAGGTTTCAAGACAAAAACTATAAAAAGACACAAAGAAGGTCATTATGTCATGAAAAAGGGGTTAATTCAACCAGAGGATATAACAGAGGTTGTAACATTTGTAAATATATATACACCCAACACTGGACCACCCAGATAAATATATAATATACATTTGTATGTTCGAGACCAGCCTGGTCAACATAGTGAAACCCCGTCTCTACTAAAAATACAAAAAAATTAGTCAGGCGTGGTGGTGCACTCCTGTAGTTCCAGCTACTTGGGAGGCTGAAGTGGGAGAATCACTTGAATCAGGGAGGTGGACGTTACAACGAGCCAAGATCACACCACTGCACTCCAGCCTGGGTGACAGAGTGAGACTGTGTCTCAAATAATGATAATAATATACATTTACTTTTTTCCTTGGGTTTCTGTCACTATATACACTCATGTATCCAGATATCTAAAGCAAATATTATTGGAGCTAAAGAGAGACATAGACCCAAATACAATAATAGCTGCAGTCTTCAACACCCCACTTTTAACATTGGACAGATTATCCAGACAGAAAATCAACAAAAAAAACACTAGAGTTAATCTGCACTAAAAATCAAATGTACCTAATAGATATTTACAGAACATTCATCCAACAGCTACAAAATACACATTCTTCTCCCCAGCATGTGGGTCATTCTCAAGGATAGACTGTATGTTAGGTCACAAAACAAGTCTTAAAACATTCCAACAAAAGTGAAACTATATCAAGTATCTTCTCTGATCATAATAAAGCTAGAAATCAATAGCAAAAGGAATTTTGGAAACTATACAAACACATAGAAGTTAAACAATGTGTTTCTGAATGACTAGTGAGTCAATGAAGAGATTAAAAAGGAAATAGAAAAATTCTTGAAACAAATGATAATGGAAACAGAATATACCAAAACCTACGGGATAGAGTGAAAGCAGTACTGAGATGGAATTTTATAGATTCAAGCACCTATATCAAAAAAGAAAAACTTCAAATAAACAACCTAACAATGCATCTTAAAGAATTAGAAAAACAAGAGCAAACCAAACTCAAAGTTAGTAGAAGAAATAACAGAGCTTAAAGCAGAAATAAATGAAATGGAAATGAAGAAAATACAAAAGATCAACAAAATGAAAAGTTTATTTTTTGAAAAGATAAACAAAATTGACAAACCATTAGCCAGACTAAGAAAAAAAGAGAAGATCTAAATGAAAAAGGAGACATTGCAACCAATACCACAGAAATTTAAAGGCTCATTAGCGCTATTATGAGCGACTATATGCCAATAAATTGGAAAACCAAGAAGAAATGGATGATTTCCTAGACACATACAACCTGCCAAGATTGAACCACGAAGAAATCCAAAAGCAGACCAATAGCAAGTAACAAGATTGAAGCCATAATAAAAAGTGTCCCAGCAAAGAAGCCCAGGACCTGTTGGCTTCACTGCTGAATTTTACCAAACATTTAAAGAAGAACTAATACCTATCCTACTAAATCTATTCTGAAAAATAGAGGAGGAGGGAATACTTCCAAATTCATTCTACGAGGCTATTACCCTGATAACAAAACCAGACAAAGACACATCAAAAAAAAAAAAGAAGAAGAAGAAGAAAAAAATTATAGAACAATATCTCTGATGAACATTGATGTAAAAATGTTCATTAAAATACTGGCAAACTGAATTTAACTGTGCTTTAAAGAGATCATTTATCGTGACCAAGTGGAATTTATCCCAGGGATGCAATGATGGTTGAACATTTTCAAACCAATCAATGTGTACATCAGATCAATAGAATGAAAGACAAAAGTTATATGATCATTTCTATTGATGCTGAAAAGCACTTGATAAAATTTAACCTTTCCTGATAAAAGCCCTAAAAAAACTGAGCATAGAAGAAGCATAACTCAACATAGTAAAAGCCATATATGGCAGACCCACAGCTAGCATCATACTGAATAAGATGAAAAAAGAGACATTGTAACCAATACCACAGAAATTTAAAGGATCATTAGAGGCTATTATGAGCAACTATATGCCAATAAAATGGAAAACCAAGAAGAAGTGGATGATTTCCTAGACATATACAACCTGTCAAGATTGAATACTGAATACTCTAAGATCTGGAACACAACAAGGATGTCCACTTTTGCCACTGTCATTCAACATGTTTTCCACTTAATGTGTGGGAGTTAAAAATTAAAACAGCTGAACTCACGGAGATAGAGAGTAGAAAGACGGTTACCAGAGCTTGGGAGGGTCCCTGGGGGCTGCAGGGGTGACGAGGATGGTTAATGGTTACAAAAAATAGAAAGGATAAGATCTAGTATTTGATGGAACAACATGGTGAATATATCCAGTAATAGTTTAATCATACATTTTTAAATAAATAAAAGAGTATAATTGGATTGTTTGTAACACAAAGGATAAATACTTGAGGTGATGAATACCGTATTTACCTTGCTGTGATTTTTACACATCGTCTATTAAAATATCTTGTATACCCCATAAATATATACACCTACTATATACCCACAAAAATTAAAAACAAATTTTTTTTTTTTTTACAAAAGCGACATTCATGATTCGTGGGAGGAGGTCAAAATGTCAACATTAACAGGACTTTGGAAGAAGTTAATTCCAGCTGTCGTGGATGACTTTGAGGGGGTTCAAGACTTCAATTGGGGAGGGAGTAACTCCAGATGGGGTGGAAACAGCAAGAGAACTAGAATTGGAAATGGAACCTGAAGATGTGATTGAGTTTCTGCAATCTCATGATAAAACTTGAATGGATAAGGAGTTGCTTCTTATGGATCAATAAAAAAAGTGGTTTCTTCCAAGATCAGATGAGATTGGGCACAGTTAGGGTGGTATGGCCGTCAACAGGAAAGTGGCTTCTTGAAATGGAATCTACTCCTGGTAAAAATTCTGTGGATATTGTTGAAATGACAACAAAGGATTT
>NW_012105631.1:1497551-1502519 GCF_000951045.1 Mandrillus leucophaeus
AAGAACTAATACCTATCCTACTAAATCTATTCTGAAAAATAGAGGAGGAGGGAATACTTCCAAATTCATTCTACGAGGCTATTACCCTGATAACAAAACCAGACAAAGACACATCAAAAAAAAAAAAGAAGAAGAAGAAGAAAAAAATTATAGAACAATATCTCTGATGAACATTGATGTAAAAATGTTCATTAAAATACTGGCAAACTGAATTTAACTGTGCTTTAAAGAGATCATTTATCGTGACCAAGTGGAATTTATCCCAGGGATGCAATGATGGTTGAACATTTTCAAACCAATCAATGTGTACATCAGATCAATAGAATGAAAGACAAAAGTTATATGATCATTTCTATTGATGCTGAAAAGCACTTGATAAAATTTAACCTTTCCTGATAAAAGCCCTAAAAAAACTGAGCATAGAAGAAGCATAACTCAACATAGTAAAAGCCATATATGGCAGACCCACAGCTAGCATCATACTGAATAAGATGAAAAAAGAGACATTGTAACCAATACCACAGAAATTTAAAGGATCATTAGAGGCTATTATGAGCAACTATATGCCAATAAAATGGAAAACCAAGAAGAAGTGGATGATTTCCTAGACATATACAACCTGTCAAGATTGAATACTGAATACTCTAAGATCTGGAACACAACAAGGATGTCCACTTTTGCCACTGTCATTCAACATGTTTTCCACTTAATGTGTGGGAGTTAAAAATTAAAACAGCTGAACTCACGGAGATAGAGAGTAGAAAGACGGTTACCAGAGCTTGGGAGGGTCCCTGGGGGCTGCAGGGGTGACGAGGATGGTTAATGGTTACAAAAAATAGAAAGGATAAGATCTAGTATTTGATGGAACAACATGGTGAATATATCCAGTAATAGTTTAATCATACATTTTTAAATAAATAAAAGAGTATAATTGGATTGTTTGTAACACAAAGGATAAATACTTGAGGTGATGAATACCGTATTTACCTTGCTGTGATTTTTACACATCGTCTATTAAAATATCTTGTATACCCCATAAATATATACACCTACTATATACCCACAAAAATTAAAAACAAATTTTTTTTTTTTTTACAAAAGCGACATTCATGATTCGTGGGAGGAGGTCAAAATGTCAACATTAACAGGACTTTGGAAGAAGTTAATTCCAGCTGTCGTGGATGACTTTGAGGGGGTTCAAGACTTCAATTGGGGAGGGAGTAACTCCAGATGGGGTGGAAACAGCAAGAGAACTAGAATTGGAAATGGAACCTGAAGATGTGATTGAGTTTCTGCAATCTCATGATAAAACTTGAATGGATAAGGAGTTGCTTCTTATGGATCAATAAAAAAAGTGGTTTCTTCCAAGATCAGATGAGATTGGGCACAGTTAGGGTGGTATGGCCGTCAACAGGAAAGTGGCTTCTTGAAATGGAATCTACTCCTGGTAAAAATTCTGTGGATATTGTTGAAATGACAACAAAGGATTTCAAGTATTACATAAACTTAGTTGATAAAGTAGCAGTAGGGTTTGAGAGGATGACTCAAATTTTGAAAAAAGTTCTGTGAGTACAATACTCTCAAACAGCATCACATGCTACAAAGAGACCTTTTGTAAAAGAAAGAGTCATTGATGCTGCTTAAACTTCCTTGTCTTATTTTAAGAAATTGCCACAGCCACCCCAGACTGGATCAGTCAACGGCCTTTCATATTGAGTCAAGACCTTCTATCAGCAAGAAGATTATGACTTGCTGAGGCCTAAGATGATCATTAGCATTTTTTAGAAATAAAGTATTTTTAAATTAAGGTATGCAGATTGGTTTTTTTTTTAGACATATGCTATTGCACATTTTATCCACAATAGTATAGTGTAAATATAACTTTTATATGTACTGGGAAACCAAAAAATTTGTGATTCACTTTATTGTGATATATACTTTATTTCAGCGTTCTGGAACCAAATCTGTAATATCGCCATGATATGCCTCCAGATCCCAAGTTATGTATTTAAATTGAGGGCTATACAAAGGAGATTCTATCAAGAGGGGGTTCAAAAACACTTCAGAAATCATTGGCAGGAGATGTCCATGGGTATTCAAGTTTTTTTTTTTTTTTTTTTTTAATTTAGGAATTAGAAAATGCAGTTGGGAGCTGGACAGATGACTTGACCCAGTTGACGCTGCTGAAGGACACCCTCTCTGCCTACATCAGTGCTGATGATATCTCCATTCTTAATGAACGCATAGAGCTTCTGCAAAGGCAGTGGGAAGAGCTATGCCACCAGGTAAGACAAGTTCTACAAATGGAATTATCTTGATGATGGAAAACTGGGAGATGAATTTGAATGTCAGATGGCTTAACCCACATGTGGACCCATCCCATCATTCTTAGTATGGACAAAGGAAGAACACTGTGGTTACTACCAGAACGTTTCAGATGAATATGTTTATATTTTGCCACATTTTAGGACAACCTAGACTAGATTATTTTCCTTTCACTTTCGCTGACTGGCATAATATTCTTAAGAGAAAGCACCATGTTATGGTTCACATTTGTGATTTTGCTGGGTGGATATACTTGAAACATGAAAAATTGTTGTTTCATTTGCAATATTAGCTAATACTGTGAAGCTGGCTTTGTACAGGGAATATTTATTATCACTCTTAATTTACTGTAGTTGTTTCCTGGTAGTTAATATTCATTTATTTTTAGTCATACTTTATTCATTTATTAAATACCTTCTATGTGCACAACATCTTTAAAAAGATCCCAGATTGACTTTGGGTTGGAAATGAAAGGGAAAGATTGGTGGAAAGGCAGCGAGAAGACATCCTAGGCAAAGAGGAATAGCAGATTCAAAGGCTCATAATGAGGAACAGACCCAAATGCCTTGAGGTTATGCTCTTCAGGAAGTGGGGCCTTGTCTGTGTTGTTACTTCTATACCCCAGGTGCCCCTGCCTGGCACAGAATAGGCTGTGATATATCTCTGTTAAATGGATCAGTCATCTTAATTATTGTGATATTAACAAACTGTAATAAATGTCCTTACCATCAAGTTTAAACTTGATCTGAGACTAAAATCAGTCTAGGAGAATGTGTACGGTTAAGAAGAAAACCAGGCATAAACAGGTCAAAACAATATATAAAACTGTATAAAGGACCCAGGTGCGGTGGCTCATGTCTGTCCTCCCAGCACTTTGGGAGGCCAAGGCGGGTGGATCACCTGAGGTCAGGAGTTCAAGACCAGCCTGGCCAACAAGGTGAAACCCCATCTCTACTAAAAATACAAAAATTAGCCGGGCAGGGTGGTGGGCGCCTGTAATTCCAGCTACTTGGGCGGCTGAGGCAGGAGAATCGCTTGAACCCGGGAGCTGGAGGTTGCAGTGAGCTGAGATCGCGCCATCGCACTCCAGCTTGGGCGACAAGAGCGAAACTCCATCACACACACACACACACACACACATAGAAAAAAAACTGTATAAAGATGTAAGCAAGCTAAAGTTACTGTGGATGGCAAGGAATAAAGGAAATGTTTCTTGAGATGGATACATTTTGAATTGAGTTTTGAGAAGGGGAGCGGAGGAGATAGATTGATGGGAGGAAGCAAATGAACACGCTGACAAGGTGGCAGCTGGAGCAGAGGGCCTGGCTGGAAGAAGCTGCTGTGGGAAGACTGAGGAAGGGGCTGTTGAGAGGGGACTCTTATGTCCCTACTCTTATGTCGCCGCCAATTGTACTGCCCTGGGATCTCTTTTGTCTCCCATCCTCCACATTTTCTCTAACTTAGGGATGCTTATCCTCATCCTTCAGGAACTATTAAACAGAGTTTAAGAGGCTCAGAGCCTCTTGATTTTTGTGATATCAACAAGAAGTGTGTTTTCAGGAAAATTTCTCCCTGTATATTTTGGTGAAAACCCAGGTTTTTCTCAGTCCATGGACTAACAGAAAGCTCTGGAGCACCCATGGTAGATGTGTGAGCAGTTTCCTATTAATATATACTTTTTAAAAAAGGGGACACACATAAGAGATGTCTTTCACCAACATGTGAATGGTTTGAGTTCAAAATGAATTTAGCTACTTTCACAAAGCTTCATTTTCTCAGTGAACGCAATGAGAAATTTACATGGAGTTACTCATAGAGCGTGGTAATGTTCATCACAATGCTTGATTCATTTCCGCGTTCTTCAAACTGAAAGCAGTACCTTACCATACAGTAAATCATCCTACAATTTTGCAATGTAAAGACTTTATCATGATGTATCAAAATGAAAGATATTTGGTGTGAAAAATTGTGGAAAATTATCACAGCAACCTTCAGTTACCTTTGTGAGCCCATTCATCTGTTTTTCTTAATTTTAAGAAAAGTCTAGCACTACCTGCTCTCTTAATATTTTTTAGCATGTTGGATGAATTGGATTAGACTAGATACATTGCTTTAGCTAAATGATGCCTATGAAGCCTTCAGAGAGATATTTTAGAGATTGGATCCTATTTGCTTCAAACCTGCCACAAACTTCCCTCCCCAAAGACCTGGATTATGCCACTCTTCCTACCGACACTTTCTTCCCTTCTAATTTTCTTCTTCTTCTTCTATTTTTTATTTTTTTGAGACGGAGCTTCACTCTTACTGCCCAGGCTGGAGTGCAATGGCATGATCTTGGCTCACTGCAAACTCTGCCTCCCAGGTTCAAGCCATTTTCCTGCCTCAGCCTCCCGAGTAGCTGGGATTACAGGCATGCACCACCATATCCTGCTAATTTTGCATTTTTAGTAGAGACAGGGTTTCTCCATGTTGGTCAGGCTGGTCTCGAATTCCTGACCTCAGGTGAGCCACCCACCTCAGCCTCCCAAAGTGCTGGGATGACAGACATGAGCCACCACACCCGGGCCTCCCTTCTAATTTTCTAACCTGTTTTCTTTTACATCCTGCAACCCCTCCAATGTCATTTATGAAATTCTTGGCCCT
>NW_012105631.1:1503819-1509184 GCF_000951045.1 Mandrillus leucophaeus
GCAATGCAATGTATTTGTGCCCTTGCAAAAACATAAATATGTGCTAAGCTGATAAATAATTTGAGGGTTTCATCTGAATCCAAAGAAAGAGATGGTAATGTTTACTTTATATTTAGTATAATATAGTAATGTTTACTATATATTTAGTTTAATATTTAGTATATAGACTAAATATTAGATGTACAAACCAGAAGGACAATGCCATCGCCCTTATGAATGCACATCTCTTGAAAAGCATTTGGCCTTGGTTTGCACCCAGTGCTTGTAACCTCACTGTGTCTGTTTTAAGGTACAGCTCCGTGGTAAGAAAATGAAAGCAACATTTTCATGGTGTGTGATAAACACTAGGGATATAATATACATTTTATATATCTATCTATATCTGTCTGTCTATCTATCTATCTATCTATCTATCTATCTATCTATCTATCTATGTATAATCCAGCTGCTTAGTGGAGATATTGAATACATGAGTGTCAAGGGAAGAAAAAAATTTTAAACTTAAGTGATGCCCTATAGTCGTGTATAATAGTACTAGTAGCTACAGCATAGTAATGGCCAGCTGTTGTCAGGTCTTTAGTATGTATCAGTCATTTTTTTTTTTTCTTTTGAGACAGAGTTTCACTCTTGATGCCCAGGCTGGAGTGCAATGGTGCGATCTTGACTGACTGCAACCTGCACCTCCTGGGTTCAAGCAGTTCTCCTGCCTCAGCCTCCTGAGTAGCTGGGATTACAAGCACCTGCCACCATGCCCAGCTAATTTTGTATTTTTTAGTGGTGATGCGGTTTCACCATGTTGGCCAGGCTAGTCTCAAACTCCTGAGCTCAAGTGATCCGCCCGTTTCAGTCTCCCAAAGTGCTGTGATAACAGGCGTGAGCCAGCGCGCCTGTCCTTATCAGTCAATTTCTTAAATTACTCTCTTGTTTGTATAATATTACCATATTGATAGGACACTACTGGGCACATAGAGACACTTGTTTACTACAGACTAATGAATTTTTGGAGCAAACATAAGAATAATTTCTAAATGAAAGGAGTAAGTCGCAGAGAAAATGAGGGACCTTGCCCTGGTCGTGCAGTTAGTCAGTGATGCATGAACTATTTTTGAATCTCAGCTGCCTCTGGATATTTAATCATATTTGCACCCCATATCAAAGACTCAAACTTTGCTGGTCTTATCTTGTACTGATTCTAAACAAGTACCCCAAATTTGTCCGGCTTTCACATTCCTTGTCTCTGAAATGGGGATAATATTACCTACCTATGAAAGTAATAGGTAATATTTTTCTATTATGTGGCCATCCTCCCTGCAAATATTGGTGAGTAAAGGCCTAGAGTTCATTCTTGGCTTATGGCCAAGATTTGGGGGAAGTGTGAGGAGTTACTTGTTCATCTTCAGTCTGAAGGGCAGGGGTTTCGATTCTTTTTTTTTTTTTTTCTTCTCACTCTGTCGCCCAAGCTGTAGTGCAGTGGCGTGATCTTGGCTCACTGCAACCTCTGCCTTCCGGGCTCAAGCGATTCTCCTGCCTCAGCCTCCTGAGTAGATGAGATTACAGATGCCTGCCACCACGCCTGGCTAATTTTTGGTTTTTAGTAGAGATGGGGTTTCACTATGTTGGCCAGGCTAGTCTTGAACTCCTGGTTCCAGTGATCTGCCCACCTCAGCCTCCCAAAGTGCTGGGATTATAGGCATGTGCCACCATGCCCAGCCTCGATTCTTAGACAATGATTACTTTGGGCAGTCCAAATAATAAAAGTATAGTTTAGTTTGGCCATCAGTTGAACCAGGACTTTAACTACCAGCCAGACTCCTGACTCTTGCTGCTCTGTGTGAATGAAAGGGAAAAGGCTGTATTCACCAAAGAGTTCTCAATCTGAGAGATCCAGCAGAAGATCAGAGTGCACGCAGCCCTCAGAGCTAGAGGGGTAACGAGTGCTGGAAGGATTGTGTTCTTCGGTGCTGTTTGGGGTACGGTGTAAAGTGACAAAATTTGTCTCCAAAACTGTTAAATCTGTGTTTCCTTAGCTTTTTCCATTTCTAGTAGGACCTATCCCAAGTGAGTTCACTGCCCTTTGACTGTTCTGTATTATTCTGCCTCCAAAAACCTCAATGAGACACTAAATTATACAAATGGGGAAATAGTAGGTTCACCAGTGTCACCCAACCCAGAAAAACTTTTATTTTAAAAGATCAGAATTGAATCAAAAGAATAAATTTCTCATGGTGGCCTTTCAAAATTTATGGTAGGTTTTGAGGCTCACTCTGTAGGCAACTCACTATGCCTAAGGTTGGCCTTGGGATACGTATCCTGGGCTCCTGGACTAGTTTACAAGGATGTAGAATCACAGATATTTAGGTTTGTGTTATCTGTCTAATCACTAACAGAGCCAATCCAAGGCAGAATTAATAACTAGAAAGTGTGTAATACCTTAGAAATATTTTCATTTTCATTTTAAAAAGGAAATTTGTTTGAAATACATAAAAAGTAAATGTATTAAGGAGGGAAAATGTCTTAAAACAAAGCATAGCAAAATGTTAACAATTTGAGCCCAGGTAGTATATAATGAGTGCTTACCAAACAATTCTTTCAGCTTTTCTGTGTCGGAAATGTTTTGTAATAAAATGATGGGGGTAAAATAAAATCGATGGGGACATGTTTAGTGCAGTGGAATGAATAGCGGAATAGCTAGCATTATGACAAAACTGGAAGAACATCTTCAAACCTTCTTACCAAATCATATTATGTTTTGCCAACATGTAGTTTAGCTCAACTAGAAACGTTCCTTAGTATTTTAACCAGCACTGTGAACACAAGAGTATTATATTTTGAAATCAGAAAATTTTAGAATTCTGGAAAGGATAATTGTAGACCTAGAGATAGGAAAACAAGTCCATTGTATATGTAATGTATAAGAAACTCTCAGACCTCAGTAATAAAAAGGCAATCTAATTAAAAAAGCAGACAAAGGATTTGAGTAGATAATTCTCCAAAGGAGATTTGCAAATGGCTAAGAAAGGCGAAGAGTCTCAGTATTGTTAGCCTTCAGGGAAATGCAAACCAAAACCGTCATCAGATACCACTTCACATCCATTAGGATGACTGTAGTCAAAAGTGTTGGTGAAGATGTAGAGAAATTGGAATCCTACTGCTGGTGGGAATATGAAATGGGCAGCCACTTTGGAAAACAATCTATAGTGTTACCATATGACCAAGAGATTCTACTCCTAGATAAATACCTAAGAGAAATGAAAACATGTATTCATACAAACACTTGTGCACAAAATGTTTATAACAGCATTATTCAGAATAGGCAAAAAATGGAAACAACCCAAATAAGATGAGTTGATAAATACAATGTGGTATATTCATACAATGGAATATAGTCAGCAATAAAAGGAATGAATTATTGGTACATGCTACAATACAGATAAATCTTTAAAATATGCTAAGTGAAGGAAGTCAGTCATAGAAGACTGCATATTGTCTGATTCCATGTATATGAAATGTCCAGAACAGGCAAATCCATAGGGACAGAAGGGAGATTAGAACTGTGAGGTAAGTGAGGAGGAGCAGTGGAATAACTGTTGATGGCTACAAGGTTTTCGTTGTTGTGGTGGTGTTGGTTGTTTGAGGCGGAGTCTTGCTCTGTCACCCAGGCTGGAACATAGTGGCACAATCTCGGCTTACTGCAACCTCTGCCTCCTGGGCTCAAGCAACTCTCCTGCCTCAGCTACCCAAGTAGCTGTGATTACAGGTGTGCACCACCATGCCTGGCTAATTTTTGTATTTTTAATAGAGATAGGATTTCACCATGTTGGCCATGCAAGTTTTGAACTCCTGACCTCTAGTAATCTGCCTGCCTTGGCCTCCCAAAGTGTTAGGATTACAGGCGTGAGCCACCACACCTGGCTTTTTTTTTTTTGGAATGATGAAAATATCCTAAAATTGATTATGATGATGCTTGCACAAATGCTGTGAATATACTAAAAAGCACTAAATTGTACATTTTTAAACAGGTGATTTTGTATGATATGTGAAATATATCTTAATAAAGCTATCATGCAAAGAAAAAAAAGAACGAAAATAAACAAAAATAAATAAATAAATAAATAAATAATGAAAACTGCAGAGAAGTAGAGGAACTTGCCTGGAGTTCATGTGTCAGTATGGAGCTGAGCCTCAGGACACCTGCCCCCGCTTCAGGCTGCTTCACTTCGATGCTGCCGTCTCCCTCACTCTCCAGATACCCGAGGCTCGTCTTCCATCCCTTCTTTTCTTCCTTTCCTTCTTCCTTCCCTATTTTTACTCTTTTCTTTCATCTTTCTATTCTTTTTTTCTTTCTTTCCTTTGTTTTCCTCCCTTCTATTTACCATCTCTCTTTCCTTTTACTTCCCTTCTTTCCTTTCTTCTTTCCCAACTCTTTTCCATTTCTTTTTTCTTTATTACATTCACCGGTCATGTATCCTATCTATCCTTAACCAACTGTGTGAAGTTGCATTATCCAGAACCTTTAATAAGCTAATGTGTGTGTGAACCTTCAGGAAACAACTAGAGGATTCAACGTCTCCCACTTGTATAATAGCAAGTCCTGGACTTCAGGAAACAGTGGGCTAAAAAGATGTACGACTATCATTCATTTTAGTCCTAATTTATTTGCTATTTTCCTTGTGGTGTGGGCTTCTCCCTGATAATCATTTTGTCTATTCTCCTGTTTTAAACTTTTCAGCTCTCCTTAAGGCGGCAGCAAATAGGTGAAAGATTGAACGAATGGGCAGTCTTCAGTGAAAAGAACAAGGAACTCTGTGAGTGGTTGACTCAAATGGAAAGCAAGGTTTCTCAGAATGGAGACATTCTCATTGAAGAAATGATAGAGAAGCTCAAGAAGGTATGGAATGCATGGCTACTTAGGTTTTCATTCTTCGTAAGGCTTATGTATACTTCTCACAGGTACAGAGGGTGACTTTACTCACAATTACCTTCCTGTCCAAGGAGCAGTATATTTTAAACATTTTATCTTTTTAATATAAAATAAACTTGCAGCCAGGTGCGGTGGCTCACACCTGTAATCCCAGCACTTTGGGAGGCTGAGGCGGGTGGATCATGTAGTCAGGAGATAGAGACCATCCTGGCCAACATGGTGAAACCCTGTCTTTACTAAAAAACAAAACATTAGCCGGGCGTGGTGGTGCTCGCCTATAGTCCCAGCTACTCTAGAGGCTGATGCAGGGGAATCACTTGAACCTGGGAGGCAGAGATTGCAGTGAGCAGAGATCGCGCCACTGCACTCCAGCCTGGTAACAGAGTGAGACTCTGTCTCAAAAAAAAAAAAAAAGTATCCAACATAAGATAAACTTGCACGAAA
>NW_012105631.1:1509654-1518853 GCF_000951045.1 Mandrillus leucophaeus
TGGCACATGCCTGTAGTCCTGGCTACTCAGGGAGCTGAGGCAAGAGAATCACTTGAACCCAGGAGGCGGAGGTTGCAGTGAGCCGAGATTGTGCCACTGGACTCCAGCCTGGGTGACAGAGCGAGACTGTCTCCAGAAGAAAAACCAAAAAAAAAGAATTTGGTGATTCCAGTGTTGTTTCCACAGTGTTTGTGAGCAATCAGTGATTTTAATGTTATTTTAGTTTGTGCTTGTCGTTAGTACATATCACCATCTAATGTACAATGTATTTTTTGTATTTACTTATTCATTGTCCAAGTGGAGACCCCACTGATCTGTCAGCTTTACAGGAGCATGGGCTTTGTCTATTTTGTTCATTGCTATATCCCCTGCACCTGAAGCAGTACCTAACTTCTCATAAGCACTCAGCCAGTATTTACTGCATCAACAAATTATAGCTTCCTTTATTCTGAAAAGAAATACAAATGATTGTTAAGAAAAATTATTTCTATCCATATGCACACAGTCCAAGAGGATTTATCCATTGGATCAATCCAAATGAATAAGCATTTGTTTACTTGGTATTGTAAACATTAAAATTCTTGGCTGAGATGATACAGATTTCATTTTAGCATCTGCTCACGGTTGCCCTTTGCTAAGTTGCTGGGTGTCAAAGAATGCTATCAGTGAATGATTAATGCACTATAGGTAGTAGAGTAAAATTTGCTATAGAATAAATTTTGATTAAATTTGTCTCTATTCTCATTGCTTTTTTTACTAAATTTAGGATGTATAGATATACATCCTAAAGTATGGGAAGTGTGAGAGTGTGGGGGAAAAAACCATCTCTTTAACAATCTATAACCATAACTTAAAATTTAGAAAAATTTCAGCTTTTCATATAGATTGTATTACATTATTTGGCACAATGTTAGGAATATTATTTAAAATGTTAACTGTCTACCTTGTATGTTAATAACTCATGGGTTTTTTTTAAAGGGCTTATGAGTTTTCCTCTTTGTGGCGTCTCTTTTGTAAAGGAAAATAACATCAAGGTTTGGTAATTTTGGCAACATAGAAAAAGGCAGTTGTCAACTGGAAAGTGCTAATAAGGTGAAGGAAAAAGAAAAAAAAAGAAAAAGACAATTCATTAAAAAAACTGAAGCCAAGATATTAGTGTCTGTTGGTATTAACACTCAAAAATAGTTTGATTTTAAAGACAATCCAAGAGGATTATTTTACTATAAGTACTTTTTAAGTCTTAAAGTAATTCCTTGAAAGAAACACTTCTCAATAAAATCATCTCAAATGTTTGCTGAAATATTATAATATTAATAAATGCATTCAACGTATTGGTCTTTGAATCCCATTGTGTTGAAATAACATAAAAAGGAGGGTGGGCGGGGCTGCAGGCATGAGGACAGCAGTCAGCCCTGGAATGGAATAGAATTTTGTTGGTCCCTACCATTCCTTTGGGGCCCTTTGGCTTAGGTAAATGACTTGGGAGGATAGTTCTGTTACTACACTAACTTTAGAGCAAGAGAAGGTTAAAATGTTCACACTCATATAATACCCATATATTATTTTGCTGAGAAACTTTTTATTACGTAACAGGAGCTTAAGCCAAAAATAAAAAAGTTGATCCTAAAGACTGGATCCTGTCACTGTGGCAAGAGAGTAAGAGGGTCATTGGGGATAGCAGTGGCGGTGGGGGGGAGGGGACTGTCCTTTCATGTCACTTAAACCACACCATTTCGTGCTTATCTCTTGCAAGTAGACCATATGGAGTCTGTCCTCTTTAACTCAAACAACTTAAGAGAAGCTAGCAGAGAAAGTGAGTAAATCAAGAAGGTTTGAAGTCCATCGATTCTCTATAATTAATAGTTATTATTACTGAAAGTTAATTTATCATTGATTTATTTACTGCAAAATACTGACATTTTATAGAGGATAGCTCTTTAAAATGAAGGAACTCATTTAAAATACTCCACACAAATAACATAATAGACACACACAGTCACGTTTACATATATACATATATATCAATTGCATAGGTATGTGTGTGTGTGCATTTCATAAGTCTCTCGGCAACTATTTGTATGAGAATTTATTCTAAGTATAACATCAGGTTAGTGTTGAGAGAAATAAGGTATAATTTCCCAATACTAAAATCCTTTAAGCTTTATCTTTTATATCTATCTTGTATTGTTTTTAATATGTATTTCAGGTAAATAGGAAGCAGCATCCTATTTATTTCGAGAACGTCTATATAAAAATTTAATCCCAACTCTGCATACATACCGAAAATAATAGGCACTACTAATACTTGTGCACATGGGCTGATGTCCACATGGTATTCCTATGCTCAAACTGTTTCCAAGCAGTAGAAAACAGTAATTATCATGTTTCTAGTAGAGCCGGGCTGGGTGCATTAAGAATATGCTTTCTGACCTCTGTGATTGCTATTTATTACACAGGATTATCAAGAGGAAATTGCTGTTGCTCAAGAGAACAAAATACAGCTCCAACAAATGGGAGAACGACTTGCTAAAGCCAGCCACGAAAGCAAAGCATCTGAGATTGAATACAAACTGGGAAAGGTTAACGACCGGTGGCAGCATCTCCTGGACCTCATTGCAGCCAGGTAAAGAGGACCTGAGTCAATAGGACACGTGTAGGCAGCATTTTAAAGCCTTTCAGTCTGCCTTTCATCAGCCAAAGATAATCCAATAAATCAGTCTCTCTTTCTGGGTTATCTCAGCATTTTCAAAACTGTTCGTGCTCCTCTCATAATTGGCGCTTTCATTACCTTGAAAATTCTCCTCTTGTTTTATAAATCTCGTGTTGTTTGTATGTAGCTGCAAGAAAGAGAGAGAGAGTCATATCTAAACAAAACTCATTCCCAAGAGAAAATTCTTTATTTTAGGGCTTCATGGGTATTCAAACTCCTGTCAGGAAGAAACTGCTGACCAGTATTTGTGGAGAGTGGTTTTGTCTGCAGTAGCCAAAAAAAAAAAAAAAAAAAATTACTAGTTAGCAAGGTATGGAAATAAATCTGATTATTGCCACTCCGCTCGGTTGTAAAAATCAGCTGCTGCGTTACAGTAATTTTGTGTTGAGCTTAGTGGTAACTATAAGCCTTTGCCTCATACCTAAGAGGAATATTATGCTCACTTTCTGTTGTAGAAGGGTAGGGTTGGGCAAGAGAGATGAAAGTCATAAAGAAAAATATATGAGGGTATTTACTAGCAATATAAAAGTCTAATATGAATGATGCACTATGTTATAAAAATGCTCTATGCTATTAATATAAAAAGGAGTGAATTTGGCTTCATGTTGGAACTTAGGCACCCTGAGGTCAGGAAACTTCCTCCATTGTATTCACTATATATTACAAGCACTGGGAACCGTGCCTAAATATGGATTCAATGAATACTTCAGTGCATAAATGAATACTTGAATATTTGAGTAAATGTTCTTCATGGCAATTAGGAGAGCTGGAAGGTTACAAATGGTGCCATTTGAAGTCTATCCCACAATACACTTTTAAAATCTGGGTTTCTTTTCTTGGCCATGCTGCATAAAAGTGAACGTGAAACAGTGTCCTTTGCATACCATGTGCTCACCAAAATCGCCTGTGGGCGTCACAATTCTGTATGCTGGTTTTGAACACATTTCATATATTTCTTTTCTATAAGAGAGTTACCAAAAAGTATCCAACTCAAGAAAGTGAGATTATCATTTATTTCTGTGGCAGTGAAACAAAATAGAATAAATGTATATCAACTTTTTATTTATTTATATTTATTTATTTATTTATTTTTGAGGTGGAGTCTTGCTCTTTGGCCCAGGCTGGAATGCAGCGGCACAATCTCAGCTCTGCAACCTCTGCCTCCCAGGTTCAAGCAATTCTCCTGCCTCAGCTTCCCAATCGCTGGGATTCCAGGCGTACACTACCACACCTGGCTAATTTTTGTATTTTTAGTAGAGATGGGGTTTCACCATGTTGGCCAGGCAAGTCTCAAACTCCTGACCTCAGGTGAGCCACCCGCCTCAGCCTCGTGAAGTAGTGGGATTACAGGTGTGAGCCACCGCGCCCGGCCTCAGCTTTTTAAATGTTTAACCATAGCACTGATACAGCTAACATTTATTGAACACTTTGCTGGTTCCAATGACCACACTGCAGGTTTCATATGCATCTTTTCATGTGTTCACAATGTCCTTTGAGGTGCCCTTATCATTATGCCCATTTTACAGATGCAGGGGCTGAGGTTGAGGCTTGTCCATCATCACGCACATGTTGCGTGGCACAGCCTGTGCTCAGACTCCAAAGCCCGTGTCCTAGAGTCCTATGCCCTCCTGCATCTCAAATTGGTGACTTCCTTTTCCCTGTTAGAGAGAAGACAGTTACATGGAAGATAAGTTCTGTTTTTGATCTCGACAATCTAATTTCACAGTTCTTTGTAAAGTACTTACAATGTGACAGTGACTATGAGAGTCAAGATAAAATGACAGAACTGAAGGAGAACTTCTCCTTTCAGAAGTTCAGGATGGGACTGGAGTAAAACAATGAGATAAGTAGGAGCTCTGGAAAAGGCACTATAAAGAGGTGGAAATAACAGTTTAGCTCAAATTGGTCTTGGAGTTTTGACAAATGTGTATTTTAAAATCCCAATGCTGTGTTCAGTCCCACTTCTCACTCACTAAAATGATAATAAAATCTTGTTTCAGAAGAAGGAATTGAAGTCCTTCAAGCTATAAATATCCTTGTTAGGGAAACTACCTGTTTGGTAAATATCCCCTGGGGAGTTTTTTGGTCAAATTTGACTCATAGATTGATTGACATTTCCACGTAATCCAGTTAAACTAGTTAATATTCTTTTCTTACTTGTAGTGGCTCAATGATGTGGAGAGTAAGGATGCACTATGTCAAAGATATTTTAAATCAGATTTAATGTAATCTAGTCATAAGCAGCTAACTTGGTGTATGCCCAGCTATGAGCCGACATTACAGCAAATGAGTTTGCTGCTTTCTCCTTGAATTCACATTTATTTATAACATATTTTGTCTGGCTGTTCAGTGGAGAATTTTCTAGATGTTAATTGTTCACTTTGCCAAAAGACATATTAATAAATTTCAATCAATTACATGTTTATAAGGTACCCATGCTTCTCACTGTAGTCACTTATATAATACTAATTTTTGTTTCCTCTTACATAAAGTCTCAGAATTTCCAGATAAAATTCCACAGGAGATTTTTGTATATATGTTGCCTGTTTCTAATTGCCTCCTTCCAAATTAGACTAGATGAGGCACTGATCATTGAGCCATCCTGGAGTTTAGCACCACGTTAGAGTCACAGTCTCCTTTGCAGCTTCTCCTGAAAGACACCCGGCCGTCACGTCTGCATTCTATTCCCTTGTGTATTGGTGCTTCGTTAGTGCACAGACTGGATGCATGTCTTCCACACCCATCCTCAACTGTGAACTGCCAGCTGAAGTATTAGGTTTCTGTGATTCAGTCCATTCACCACTCTTCCCTCTTCCAGCGCTGATGCACTAAAGCAAAATATAACCCAGTGTATGCCTTTCGACATTTCTGTGCTGTGTTGGTGCTCTTGTGAGAATGGAGAGGTTACTTTCGAAGATGATAATATTTTTAGGTGAACATCTCAGCTAATAGAAACATGAGCTATGGGCGCGGTGGCTCATGTTTGTAATCCTAGCACTTTGGGAAGCTGAGGCCGGTGGATCAGTTGAGGTCAGGAGTTCGAGACTCGCCTGGCCAAGATGGTGAAATCCAGTCTCTACTAAAAGTACAAAATTAGCTGGGCATAGTGGCAGGCCCCTGTAATCCCAGTTACTCGGGAGGCTGAGGCAGGCAGAGAATTGCTTGAACCAGGGCGGGAAAGCTTGCAGTGAGCCGAGTTCCCACCACTGCACTCTAGCCTGGATGACAGAGCAAGACTCCATCTCAATAAATAAATAAATAAATAACTGAAAATAAAAAATAAGTAAATAAATAAAAATAAAAAATAAATTAATTTTAAAAAAAAAGAAACATGAGCTAGGTCTTTAATATTCAATCGCAGAAGCAAAAAAAAGAAAAAAAGATTTACTGATAAGAAACCTATTACATACATAAAAAGAGAACGCATAATTTAGAGTCAACTTGACGTCGCCATCAGTTTAGCTTAGATTACTCTGAGAACAAAACAGATGTGCTTTGTACTGAGTTTTTAAATTGTGTTGTCAAGCATTGTCAGTTTTTTAGGACAACAAAAGTTGTTCAGTTACTTTTAGGGCTCAGTGGATAATGTTCTAGTATCCTTTGCATACTATCTAGATCTTCTCTGTAATACAGCAGTCACTAGCTACAGATGGCTATTTACATTACAGAATATTTAAATTAACTGAAATGGAATAAAATTAAATTATTCCTTAATTTTAATTATGGTCAGTTGCACAGGCCACATTTTAAGTGGTCAATAACCACATGAGGCTAGTGGCTACCTTATTGGACCCTGTACAATGCAGAACATTTTTATCCTCTCAGAAAGTTCTGTTGTTCAGCAGTGGCCGAGATAATTAAAAATATCTCTGAGCCGTTGGCTTTTATTAACAGTCATCATAAGAAACTGTCATTGGTGACATATGACTCTAATTTCTGTAAAACTGCCTTTAAGAATACTGGCTCTCGTTTTGTCAATGAATCCTGTGCGGAATATCCACATAGCAATTTCTCTAGCGCTCAGGACTAAAATGAAATCTGTCTTTTAGTATTAATTCTTCAGTGCTTCTTATCACAGACAATGAATTGTGTAACATTTCTCATCTTAGCATCTAGGAAGGTCAAATTCAACTTGTTTACTCTGTTGTGATGATTTGGGGACAGGGAAGTGGGTAACTGGACCTTGTAATAGTGAAAATTCTTTTTCTCTCTGCTAAACCTAAATCCCCATCACCAAAGCAAAAGCATACTTTAGTTATTTGGCTCTTATCTTTTTGGGTTCTTTTTCAGTAGCAGCTTTTTTGGGGATATAATCCACATGCCATATAACTTACCTATCTAAAGCATGTAATTCAGTGAATTTAGCATATTTATAAAGCTTTGCATATATTACTCTAATCAATTTTAACACACTTTCATCAGTCCCAAATAAAAACAGTTACCCATTAGCTGTCACTCATTTTTCCCTCCTCTTCCTTCCCCACTTCTCCCAGCCCTAGGAAACTACTAATCTACTTTCTGTTTCTACATGTGTACCTGTTCTGAATAGTTCATATACATAGATCATATAATATGTGGCCTTTTGTGACTTGTTGTTTTTAATCTCTATATTTATTATAATTGCCTCAACATTGTGTAGGAGTAGAAACAAACAATTTTTTAAAATTATTGAATGCCTACTGTATATGAAGTACTATGCTTCTTGCTATAGGGCAGAGGTTGGCAAATGTTTTATATAGAGGACCAGATAGTAAATATTTTTAGTTTTGTGGGCCAAATAGTCTCTGTTGCTATTAGCGTGTTGTTATAGAGTAAAAGCAGCCATAGAAAATCTGTAAATAGAAAACCATGGCAGTGCTCCAACAAAATTTTATTTACCAAAACAGGTGACCTGCTCTAGGGATATAAAGATGAGAAAGAAAATGGTCCCTAACCAAATAAGTGTCATAATGCAAGTACACAAGGGTTCCTCACTGCAGGGCCTCTTCCTTTCTATTCTCTCTTCCTGGGCATTCTCTTGCCTGCCCCTGGCCTGGCCAGCTCCTGATTGTTCTTCATGTTTTTCCTTCTCTCCAGGTTAGATCAGATTCTTCTTATCGGCTCAGTAGGCTTCTCCTTCATAGCATTTCCCTGAACTATTTGAAATCTTGTGTGATCAGTCATTTTAAGCCAGTTTTCTCTACTAAAATGTAAGTGTATCTAACTTTGATCACCATAGTAATCCCAGCTCCTGACCTTGTTCTTTGCACATAGCAATCACTCCAGTATATGCTGAGTTTCTCAAACCTAAGCCACAGGGTGGAAAGTGTATGCACACAAATGAGAGCATACACAAAGCAAAGCACTGACTTCGGTCTTCAGCTGCCTGAGTCATAGTGTGATTCTGCTTCATCAACTTGCTTATCTTCTCAGCACCTTGGTTACCACATGTATAAAATGAGCATCATAATAGTAGCTAGCGCAGAAGAATGATTAGAAGAACTACATGAAATGGGACCTGTAAACCATTGTATTAGTCCATTTTCATGCTGCTGATAAAGACATACTCGAGACTGGGTAATTTATAAAGAAAAAGAGGTTCAATGGACTCACAGTTCCACACGACTGGGGAGGCCTCACAATCATGGTGGAAGGCGAAAGGCACATCTTACATGGTGGCAGACAAGAGACAATGAAAGCCAGGCAAAATGGGAAACCCCTTATAAAATCATCACATTTCATGAGATTTACTCACTACCACAAGAACAGTCTGAGGGAGACCACCTCCATGATTCAGTTATCTCCCATCGGGTCCCTTCCACAATGCATGGGAATTATGGGAGCTACAATTCAAGATGAGATTTGGGTGGTGACACGGTTAAACCATATCAACTGCTAAGCATAGAATATGTTCAATAAAGGTCAGCTGTCATCCCAGAGGGAGTTCGAAGGCTGTGGAGGTAAAACGCATATGCAGTACAAGCAAGGCTTTGTGAAGTTCCTAGCAGCTGCCTTCAGGAGGACTTTCAGTTTAAAGGATGTTCTACCCACATTGGAGGTCAAAAGAAATTAAATTCTTGGAATTCATGGCTGGTATTACCTAAGGGTGTTCGAGTTGGAAGGTGCCTGGGAAGGATCAGGAATGCATTGATGCGATGAGCACAGAAATGGCACAGAACTAATCAAGAGGCCTGAGTTTAGTCCACCTAGTTCCTGCTGTGTGGCCCAGGTCTCACTAAATAACTTCTCTGAGCCTCAAGTTACTCGTTTTCAAAGTGTTAATGAAACTAGCTGCCACATCTCCAATGAGAAAATGCAAGGGAAAGGACCGTGTATACTATAAAACACTATCTATGCCAGTCTCATTCTTTTAAAATCCTGCGGAGTATTCCATAGTGTAAATATACCACAACTTACCTAGGATTTTCTGTATCAATGAACATTGCGATTTTTGCTATTTCAATAATTATATCTTTAAAGCTTTGCCTTGTCTCATATTTAGTTCATTGG
>NW_012105631.1:1519689-1551755 GCF_000951045.1 Mandrillus leucophaeus
GAGACGGGGTTTCACCGTGTTAACCAGGATGGTCTCTATCTCCAGACCTCGTGATCCGCCCACTTCAGCCTCCCAAAGTGCTGGGATTACAGGCGTGAGCCATCAGTGTATTTCTTTTATAAAGAAAATGTGTTTCCTCTAGTGTTCTGTTAGAAAAACAATCAACTCACATGACCAGAACCAAATGCTTTGTTTTATTTTAGTTACAAATCATCATGTAGTCCTTTTTGGAAAGAACTTAGCAAATTTTCATTATTTATTTAATATTTATTATTTATTTGTGTGTAGTTTTTAATCCCCAAAAGGATTTAAAGCATCCAGCATTAGTCATATTTTATTAAATTATAGGAATTAATGATTTAGGGACTTATTTTCTTTAAAAGTATAAATTATTAAATTATCATATGCTTAGTGCAGAAAGTTTGGAAACTCAAAATTCATAAAAGAAAAAGAGTTACCTGAAGTCCCCCCAAGCAAATGAATTGTTATTTTTTTAATTTTCTTAAAATGAAGATGTTATTTTTCTCATCTTACATCATTTTTAAAGCACAAAAGTTTTGCATATGTAAGGGAGAATAATATTTCTTCATTATTTCTCCTGCCCAAATAGTCTACCCAAAGATAAAGAGCATGTACTTTCCCACCTTCCCAAACAACTCCTAAAACTCTTGCATACACTACCTAGCTGGCATAGTGAACCCAAAAAAGAAGGAAGTTATTCCTTTTGCTACTGCCATTTGCTGTGCTTGTGGACATTTTGTTTGTTTGCAATGCGATGATTTATTTTCCTTAAATAGCCTTCCCCGCATAGCAAACTGCCCGCAAGAAAAGTTGACTGTCCTTACAGAACAGCAGAGTGCCTGCAGCCAACGTTGTTTTTGCTGTCCTTTCTTTAGACCTGTAGCTTCCTCCTCCTTACAGATTACACTGAGCTTTTTCCCCTTCTTACACTCGTGGCCTACATTCCAGGAGATCAAGCCTGGCACATGTTAATGAATGTAGGTTTTATTTAGAAACATGACCACTTGTCACTGCCCAGTGTCATATTATCGGGCAGAGACTACCAACATTTGTCTAGAGTGAACATTTTCATACTTCTATACACAGACAAGGGGAAACTTTCATCCCCACGCAGGATATAGCCTTTTGCTCTGCAGAGTCTAACTTTTGCAAGTGGAAGCTTCATGGTGGTGGCAGAGGACCTGCGTGCTCTGAGGATGGCAGAGGACGGCTGTGTGGACGCAGATCTCCCAGATTGTAACTGCGATGTCACAAGGCAGGCATCTTCTTGAGTTTCTTCCATTGTACATAGCTTTCATGTTACGTGGGGTTTGTAGGATAGATGCTGGAAGCTTTAATCCAGAGCTGTTTTTGCCAATGTTACATGAAGAGGATTGGTGTTGGGAGATAGCTGGCCATGTGGACTCCCAAGAGTTATTTGTTGGTTTGTTTTCTAGTACCTCTACTGGGCATGCAGAGCTGGATGAAAAGGTTAATGGACTTTATTATGACTCGGTATTCCAGTTGTCTCTGGAGCGTATGCGTCATACAAGGAGTATGGCTAGAGTAGAGAAGCTGAGACACAGGAAAGCGATCCAGAAAAAGACTCAGTTAGTCCATCATCTGCTATTTAAAGGATGGGCTTCTGATGAAACTGAAATTTAGCCTTAGCTGGTTCACAGCTTTGTAGTTGAAAGCTTTCCTTTCATTAAATAAAAATATTTCAGGGCTCTAGAAAATGTGTGTTTGAGAAAGTTGCTTTTGTTTGTGCTTGTCAGTAAGTTTTAGTCGCTAATATAAAGCTTATTAAATATATGTGCAAAGTATACAGATTAATGTCTAAAATAGTAATTTAGCACATTATGCAAATGTTTAGTTCATATTTTTTTTAGTTAGAATAAAAATGTGACAGGAATTTTTATTTTTAACTTTTTAAAAATATTTTCCTTTTTCTGTATCATCCCTCAGATACATTTCTACAAATAAATAGGATTTACCCAATGGTAATTTTTGTTCTATTATATTTAGAATTTGAACTTTTTGTTTTGTTTTGGGTTACGAATATACTAAATTACTGTGAAGGAAAGTTGTGAAATATAGATACTATATATATAGATTTATAAGTATATGTGTGTAGGTACGTATATACGTATATGTATATGTATATATATGTGTGTTTGTATATACATGTTTCCGTGTTAAGAAGCTGGATATTTGCATTTCATAGTAGAATCCTTAAGAAAGGTCAAGTGCCTGGACTGTGAAAGAACCATAAGCTGCGGGGACTTACAGATTTATCAAGCTGCTAAACTTACCCAGACATGTGACGTCTGCAAGTGTCTAATTTGAATGATAATCCTGGATGTTTACCAAAAGGAATGTTGCTCAGACTCCTCACGATGATAGATAAATAAAAATACTGTGACACTTTACCCAAAAATTATCTTTAAAGGAATAATGGAAAGAAACATGGGACATTTCTCCTAAAAAAAAAAAGGGTGATCCCTGTCCTGCAAATAAATATCAAGTTTAATAAGCCGAGGCTTATGAATCCTACTATCCATGCCCTCCAGGCTCACATCTGCTCCCCCAGCACAGATGCACACTGCATTTTGCTATTTGTAGTAAAATACACTGTTTTAAAAAATGAAAAAGAACAGCTTAAATGTTCACCCCCATTGACTTTAGCAAATTTACACATTTGTTTGAAAGAGGAACTTGTCCCTAATGGACTATATGAACACACATTTCCATGTCATGATGCCCTTGACATATTGCATACTAACCGCTCTGACTTGGAACTCATTCAATATTACAAAAGTTATCCCGTAATTTATTTTTCTAATGTAGATGGCCCTATGGAACAGTGTTTACTTGCATCCTTTTGTGCTTTGGATCTTTTGATCATATTTGTAAGTGAGTTTTGAACCAAGAAAATGAATAAATTTTAGTACTTGACAAATAGAGCATTGGCAAATGTTGAACCTAGAAGTAAAATTTAATACACTCTTAATATCAGATAAAAATTTTTAAATGAAAACATGTTAATTAAATAAACACAATTCGCTTAGAATATTCATTATTAATGTTTAGCAACCATTTAAACAGTACCCGATTTAGTGCAAAGCACTGAGTTTAGCATGGCCAGGGTAGGGAAATAGCCAAATATGGAAATTCACATTTCCAGCTTTCCAAGGAACTTACCATGTAGGAGACCAATTAATGCATAAATAATACCAGGGAACTAAAATAAGGAAGGGAGGAAACAAGCACTCCGACCTCTAGTAAAACCCTAACGACATTACCATCCCCAAGCCTAGTAAGTGTTCAGATCCTACGAAATCTGAAGACAAGAAGCTGGTCATGTAGGAGAGGCTGCTGAAAAGACGTTCCTACAGAAGTAAAAGCAGGACAGACCTCTCTGTTCTGTGTGCCATTCTTCAGGCCTGTTCCAGTGGGTTTATTGATGGTAAAGTCTTCTTTCAGTCTGGGGCACTGTGGCCAGAGCCGTGTAAAATTCCATGTCCATGCTGTGGTTGGTCAAACGTACTTCACGAGCTTTGTACCCAGTAGCCATAATAAAACTGTCATTCACTGACTGATGCCCAGATGAATTTTGTCTTAGCCATGAGAGAAATGTGAGTGAGTTGTATGTAAAAGTTCTTGGAAATAGTGTTCAAGGCCAATGCCTTGAAGTGTCTGGGGGACAGTGTACAATTTGTATTTACAAAGCTAATTGGGGAAATCTTATCTCAAGTGGAATTTTAAGTCATAATAAACAATGCAACATATTTTCATTTTCTACCAATAGAATATATTGTGAAATATGAACATAATTTTTTAAATACACATTTTTAAAAGAATAAAAGGTAATGCTCCTAAGAGGGTTTTTACAAACTGAAAATGTTATTCAAATAGAAGTGTTATTAATTACAATTATTGAAATATAGATATTACTAACAGCTTACCATAGTGAAAATCCTTTAAGAGCATTTATATGACAGTGCTTTGAGGAAAAATGGCAAAGAGGAAAAGCGATCATGTTGTCAAATGACTACATTTTCACTTGAGAGAGAAACATTGATTTATTGAAACTGAAACAGAAGTGATGATATCAATTTTAAACAACTAAAAATACATCAAAATGTTCAAAATACTTTGATTATGAGACATTTTCTTCAGAACAGTGTGTCTCGATCAGAGAAACATATCAGAACCATCTGGAGATGGTGGCTGGTAGTTGGCACCTGTGGTTTGAAAGCACCCTCCGCTGATTGTGTGACAATCCCAGCTTGAGAATCACTTCTTTAAAAGCCTGGAAGTAATGCGGGGGTGGGGGAGGGGGAGCGAATATCTCATGACTGTAAGTGTAAGTTGTCAATCTTTGAGAACATTCTATTGCAGATCCCTGCCTTTAAATGTATCACAAACCTAGAGTTTTACAAGTCATGTTGCTCTTGACATATTTTCAAGAAGATAGATACCTCTTCAGTTGAGCCAAGATGACACCCTAACAGCTTGAAGTATTTTGCTCATCTGCTGTTTACCTCTGTTATGAGCAGTGCCAATTAGGTGGCCATGTTTCCTGAACCAAGAGGCGAGACTTATAGTCTAAAGGTAGCAGCAATTTTTAAATAAGGGCACTAATAGATCATTGATCGTATGCTTATTATCACCATGACCTTTCTCTTTAGAGCAATCTGTGTACACTCAGCCATGTCAGGCTCTTAACAGGGACTCAATAATTGATTTTTGCTCTAAGTAGGTAGTAATGGAGTTGAGAAATACTACCTGTGTTCCTCCCAAACTTGTGATCACACCCTGCTCACACTGGGAAAACTGTGTTCAAAACTAATTTGTCTGTGCGCCTGTGCCCTGGACCCCTGCCTCCTCTGCATCCTTGCTCCATTGTCTGTATTCACCTCTAATTTCTATCCTCCTTTTTCTTCTGTCTTTGGCTTCCTCCACATGAGTTTCTAACTCTCTGCCTAAAAAGATTGTTAAAGCCCAGTGTTCTCCTCTGCACACAAGGGAAACATGAGTGGGCCCCTCACTGAAGCGGGACGTTCCCCCTTCTCTGCCCACAGGGTGAAGAAGCTGAAGGAGACCCTGGTGGCCGTGCAGCAGCTCGATAAGAACATGAGCAGCCTGAGGACCTGGCTCGCTCACATTGAGTCAGAGCTGGCCAAGCCAATAGTCTACGATTCCTGTAACTCGGAAGAAATACAGAGAAAGCTTAATGAGCAGCAGGTAAGACTTAAAATTGAAATGGAATTAATAAGCCATGGAATAGCTGTCCTCCTGGCCAGGATGATGGGGTGGGCATGAGATGGTGCCTGGGGATGGAAGGTCAAGAGGGAGCTAGGCAGGACTGGTGAGGAAGGGGGCTTTGCCTAGGCAGGCGATTGAGGCCAAAAGGTTTCATGTGACTGCAGAGTTCAGCCTTACAAAGATGCTTGTGCCATTGTACAGTTAGTGTCATCCATCCACCAAGAAGCCTTCTAAGATGGTAAGTAAGGTTGAGCTCCAATTATGTATCTAAAATAGTACTAACAGATTGACTTACTTATTTGAGAGTCACTAGACCTAGCCCACTACCATACACTTAGAAAAGAGTGAAAGGAGCACCACTCATTTTTTGTCCTGTGTGTAGTGTTTGGGGAAAGATTACAAGGCATACTTAGAATTTTTCAAGTTGAAAAAATTTTGTTTTGCAAAAAGGATTACATGACCTGCAGATCGCACATTGTAATTCCACCTTCATGTGTGTAGCAAAGACAGAACATCTCACTGGCAGTGTACAACCCAACAAAGCAAAAAGGGGTGATGCGGGAAAATGTATACAGAAGAAATTTTCACCTCCCATTCCCTCCTTCATTTATTTTTTTCTTTTTCTTTTCTTTTTTTTGGGGGGCGGCGGTGGGGACAGAGTCTCACTCTGTTGCCCAGGCTGGAGTGTAGTAGTGTGATCTCAGCTCACTGCAACCTCCACCTCCCAGGTTCAAGTGATTCTCATGCCTCAGCTTCCCAAGTAGCTGGGATTACAGGCATGCACCACCATGCCTGGCTAATTTTTGTATTTTTAGTAGAGATGGGGTTTTGCCATGATGACCAAGCTAGTCTCAAACTCCTGACCTCGAGTGATCTGCCCACCCTCGGCCTCCCAAAGTGCTGGGATTACAGGCGTGAGCCACTGTGCCGGGCCCCCTCGTTTATTCTTACTAAGTGTATCAGACTCCAGTTGCCAGTAGCAAACACTGTAAATTCCCCACTAGAGATATCGTTACTCCGTGTCTTTAGATTGCTTTGACTATTCTATCCACACTCTGGTTCTCTCCATTACATTTAGGCCGTTGCAGCAAAGTTGCTTAATTTTAAAGTGCTATAAAATGTAAATACCTCTTGTTTTTAAAATCTTATAGTTTATGTACTTACTTCATTTTACAGACTATTTTAGCCAATGAAATAGGTGTTAAAATACAGTTTTGGGTGTTGAGAGTTTTTTTAATATTAAAATTATCATTAAAATTTTTTTCTTTCTAATGAATACATAATAATTGTACATCTGTGTGGGGTACAATGTGATGCTTCAATGCATATTTGCATAGTGTAACAATCAAACAAACTGAGGTAATTTGATGACCATATCCATCACTTTAAACATTTATCGTTTCTTTGTAGTAACAATACTCAAAATCTTCTCTTCTAGCTATCTTGAAATGTACACTATATTCCATTGCTTTTAAAAAACTTGTTAGCAAGATATTTTTCAATTTTTATGAAATTAAAGTTTTCTGATGGGTGGTGATGTTTGAGATTCTGATGATTGAATTGTAGGGATCCTGATTGGCGTCCAGCTTCCCAGATTCTTCCAGAGAACATGGTAATGATGTGTACAGTGATGAGTTAAAATGTAAATGGCCGGTATTGTAATTTCGCAAGTATATGAAAATCAACAAAATATCTAGTTAAATATGGCAAATTGATCATATGGATTTATAGCCCCACCTACTACTAAAACCCCAATAAAATGATAGTAGAGAGGGAAAAAGGTTAAAACCACAATGGCAGAGAGAACAGGAGAGAAAATGGTAGCGATGACAGACATCCAACATAATTTTGTAAGATAGAAAGTGGATAGATCAGTGATGGTGTTAACAGAATGGAGGATGGAGAAAGTGGATTCATGCCACAGAGTTCCAGGAAGGCTCGGAAAGTGGAGATCAGGTGAAGCTGAAAGTAGAGTTGCCTGTTGAGCTGTAAAATGGAAGAGTACTTGAAAATCTGAATAAGGTGTGCTGAGACTGGCAGATTCCTCCTAAACCCAGCCAGCCAGGGAACTCTGCTTCCTTTACTCAGGCAGAAGACCAGATGATTACTGTCTGGAGAAGGCAAACCAGAAGGACTCTGGGTTTGGGGATGAGGACACCATGGAGGCTAGAGTCACTATGTTAAAAATGGGGATGATGTGAATGGCTCAGTACCAAATGGTCGGGCTCCCATCCCGCTTCCCCAGCTTGGCTCCCACTATGTCAGTACCCAGGCTCCCACCCTAGCCAGGAGATTGGAGCATCCTTTCTGGAGAACTGACCAGACAAGAGAAAAGTACCTTCAATTAGTGATACTTAAGGTAACCCAGCAAAAGGCCAGACCTCTGCCTGACTCTCCACGGGGAAGCCTCCCAATTGACATACTTTAGGTGCATACGCAGCTTCTACAGCTGACTCATTCTTGAACATGTGTGGGTAGGCAAGAATCCTCACCGCTTAAGAAAGCTTCTACCATTAAGAAAAGACCAAAATAAACAGAGGGAAATAAAGAAAGGCGCAATCAGAGGAAACACGTTGTAGAGAGAGGAAGAAAATGTAAACAAAACAAAACAAACTCACAGAAATGAGACGTTTTGCATTCATAAAATGAAAGGCTGCCATTTTTCTTTAAAAAAGAGCTTTCAGAATGGAGACTGTCTTCCACAAAGTAAAACAGAAAGATTAATATATGAAAAATAGGAGAGAAATATAGACATAAACATAATAAAATTAACAATAATGCAAGAGTTTCAAAGTCCAATTCAATCATTTTGTAAAAGTCCCCCCTAAAAAAAATAAAGAAAATGGAGAGGAGAAAATTACCATAGTAGTAATGTAATATATATAATATTATTAAATAATATATGTTTATTATTAAATAAATAATGTAGTAATGTAATAAAATATATTTTATATATTATTAAGTATGTATTTATATCTTTCATTACATTACTACTATGTTAATTTTCTCCTCTCCATTTTCTTTATTCTTTTTTGGGGAGACTTTTATAAAATAACTGAATTGGATTTTGAAACTCTTGCATTATTGTTAATTTTATTATGTTTATGTCTATATTTCTTTGCTATTTTTCATATATTTATCTTTTTGTCTACTTTGTGGAAGATTACACATATATGTGTACACACATTACACATATGTGTGTATGTATATATATTCATATATATATCTAAAATGAAAAACATGCATTTGCAGATTATAAGGGCCATATGAGTACCCAGGAAAATGTAAAACAAAGCAAAGCCACACTGTAAAATTGCAGACCACAAGGAATAAGGAGATCCTAAAGGTTTCCAGGATGAAATAAAATCTGGCTTCTCCGAAACAATACTGGAAGCTAGAAGACAATGGCTCTGCCCACAGAAAGCTGAGAAAAATTCTTTATAATTTAGAATTTTATATCCTGCCACTTAATATCTAAAAATTTTACCTCCTATGTACCCATTTGCAGGAAGCTAATGAAAGGTATGCTACATACACAAAAGTGAGAGGAAACTACGCTTCATACTTGCTACACATGCTGCATGCTACTGTGTTGCATACGCTGCATATGCTACCTGCACTAAAGCAAGAGGGGAAATGCTATTCAACTCAGGAGAAAGAAAAAGGGAATTCCCAGATTGAAGGTGCAGGAAAGTCCCTGGTGACAGCTGTACTGCAGCCAAGCCAGCACCTGTCCAGATGGGAGCAGGGGCTCTGGGTGCTTTAGGAGGGATGTTGCCAGGAGGAGCCAGGAGGGGCTAGAGTATCTGATGGGCTTAACCACTCTGGAAGGAGTTTTATTAGTTCTATAAGAGAGATAATAGAAGCAAGCATTATAAATTTGAGAGAAAGAGAGGATTGTAAAATCCAGGAAAAATGACTTATCAGGAGATCGAGACCATCCTGGCCAACATGGTGAAACCCTGTCTCTGCTAAAAATACAAAAATTAGCTGGGCATGGTGGTGCGTGCCTGTAATCCCAGCTACTCAGGAGGCTGAGGCAGGAGAATAACTTGAACCAGGGAGTCGGAGGTTGCAGTGAGCTGGGATCATGCCACTGCACTCCAGCCTGGTGACAGACTGAGACTCTGTCTAAAAAAAAAGAAAAGAAAAAAGAAAAGAAACATAACCGTAGCATATTTTGTTCCTCAAATGTGAACAATATTAAATAACCATCATCATGAGAACAGTGATTATTACCCTAGCTCTAAGTTGTACTGTAACAGTCATTAGAGTTCAGTCAGCCATGTAGAAGTTTATTTCTTCCCTACTAAAGAAGAATTCATAAAGTAATTACTAAAATGGACAAATCAAGCAGTAGCTATGTTACTTAGAAATAGAGAAGTTATATATTACTGAGAAATACAGAAATAGGTCGAATGTGGTGACTCACCCCTATAATTCTAATACTGTGGGAGGCCAAGGCAGAAGGATCACTTGAAGCCAGAAATTCGAGGCTGCAGTGAGCCATAATCACACCCCCGCACTCCAGCCTGGGTGACAGAGTAAGACCCTGTCTCGAAAAATGAAAAAGTGTAGAAGTAATACCAGAAGAAAGAGCCACAAGAGATGGAAATGGTTGCTGCTGAACAGGTGGACTCCGGGGTGGAAAGCACTGCTTTATTCAGAACCTGCTAGTAGTTTTTGACTTTTTACTACATTAAATATGCACATATAGCTTTTTAATTAAATTTTAAATTAAAACTTTAAAAAAATCTTGTACACCAGTGGTTAAAAGTAAACTTTCTGGGTTCAGATCTTGGCCTCACTACATTCTCATATGATCTGATTTATAGAGCCCTGATTTATAGAATGCCAGTCATCAGAGTATGCACCACACAGTGTGATTATACAAATTACTAAAAAGAAGCACTGAGCACAGTGCTTACCTAACACAAAGTCAGGGCTTGATAAATTTTATTTTAATCATGTCATAGTTACTACAGTTTCCTTTGTGGAAAATTTTTAAGAATCATTCTGTCTCTACTAAAAACATAAAAATTAGCTGGGCATGGTGGTGTGCGCCTGTAGTCCCAGCTACTCAGGAGGCTGAGGCAGGAGAATTGCTTGAACCTGGGAGGGGGAGGTTGCAGTGAGTCGAGATTGCGCCACTGCACTCCAGTCTGCTGACAGAGCGAGACTCCGTCTCAAAAAACAAAGTTAAAGCTGAGCCTGAAACTTATTTGTCTTAGGGTACTTATGTATGATTTTAAATCCCCTCAAATCTTAGGGTTGCCATTTCACATATTGATTTTAACAAAAACTTTTGAGTATTTAGGGAAAATGAAATAAAAATGCTAACTTTCTTAAATGCATGGTTTATTATCCTTCCAAATGTATATCCTTGCACAAAATGTACTTTAAGACCTCAAATGTATTTGGTAGTCTCATTTACAGAATTATTTGTCTTTGTGTTTATCTTTAAGCAAATACTAAGTTTAATTTTTATATTACTTTATTTTATATTTTTAGAACAGCAATTCATGTGACATACTCTTTCACATAAGTGAAGGAGGTTATGTTAGAGATTTGAAAGGACTGTTTATAAAAATATAAATATTTTAGTAGAATTTATCATCTAGTGTCTAGTTTATAAAATCTCCAAAATGAATTAAAGGCACTGTTAGACATTTGACAATAGCTAGTGTGTTCGTACATGTTGTCAAGGGAAAAAAATAAGAGGAAGAGCAACACAAGAATTTAAATCCCAGGTATCTCCATCAATTGAGGAATTTTTAGAGCAAGAGAAAAGCTAAGCAAATTCAAGAACTTCCTGATGAAAGAAAAGGAAAACACACTAAAGACATTGATGAATATCGCAAACAAAAAATTATGCTGGTAGAGCTCACTTTTAATAATGGAACTTACTTGGAGTAAATGGAGTTAAAAGTTCAGTAGAGAAAACAACGTACAATTTGGATTTACATTTTATACAGTTAAAATGAAGATTTCACGCTGCGGGACTCCAGGGAAATCCAGTGTTTGTTTTTATCAGAAAACATTTTACTTCTATCCTACATTAAAAATTGCTCTACGCCAGGCGCAGTGGCTCACACCTGTAATCCCAGCACTTTGGGAGGCCGAGGCAGGCGGATCACAAGGTCAGGAGTTCCAGACCAGCCTGGCCAACATGGTGAAACCCCATCTCTACTAAAAATACAAAAATTAGTCAGGCATGGTGGTGGGTGCCTGTAGTCCCAGCTACTTGGGAGGCTGAGGCAGGAGAATCAAGAGGAGAATCAGACAGGAGGTTGTAGTGAGCCAAGATCATGTCACTGCACTCCAGCCTGGTGACACAGTGAGACTCCGTCTCAAAAAAAAAAAAAGGTGTTCTCTGAGGAAGCTGCTGATGTCATGCATGATATAGTCCCTTAAATAGTATTTCTACATATTTGTGGGGTCCATATGATATTTTGTTACATGCATAGACTGTGTAATGATCAAGTCAGGGCATTTGGAGTATCTGTCACCTCTGGTATTTATTATTTCTATGTATTGGGAACATTTCAGTTTCTCTCTTCTGGCTGTTTTGAAATATGCAGTACATTGTTGTTAACTATAGTTATTCTACTCTATCAAACATTAAAACTTATTCCCCCTAACTGTATGTTTGTATCTATTGACCAACCTCGCTTCATGGCCCCAAAACACTCTTCCCAGCCTCTGCTATCTGGCGTTCTACTCTCACCCTGCCTGAGATCAACTTTTTTAGCTCCCACATGCAAGTGAGAACGTGTCATATTTGTGTTTTTGTACCTGGCTTATTTCACGTAACCTAATGACCTCCAGTTCCATCCATGTTGCTGCAAACAACGTAATTTCATTTTTTTATGACCAAATAATATTCCATTGTGTGTGTGTGTATATATATACACATATATGTATATATATATGTGTCACTTTTTGTTTGTCCATTGATAACCATGTTACCTTTTAATGATGGTGGAATTAACTGTTTAAAAAAGAATGCAAATCGGCTGGGTGCAGCGACTCACACTGTAATCCCAGCACTTTGGAAGGCCTAGGTGGGCGGATCACCTGAGGTCAGGAGTTCAAGACCAGCCTGGCCAACATGGTAAAACCCTGTCTCTACAAAACTACAAAAATTAGCCAGGCATGATGGCGGGTACCTGTAATCCCAGCCACCTGGGAGGCTGAGGCAGGAAAATCACTTGAACCCGGGAGGCAGAAGTTGCCATGAACTGAGATTGCGCCATTGCTCTCCCGTCCGTGTGACAGAGTGAGACTCCATCTCAAAAAAAATAAAAAATAAAAAATTGAATGTAAATCTTTGGATCTTAAAACCCAGTTCTTGAGTGCCAGCTCTAGCACGTGCAGATATACAGGCCCTCGGTATCTATGTTTCTACATTGGTGGATTCCACCAACCGTAGATCAAAAGTATTTGGGAAAAAAATTGGATCTGCATTGAATATGTACAGACTTTTTATTCTTGTCATGATTCCCTAAACAATACAGTATAAGAACTATTTCTATGGCATTTACATTGTAGTAGGTATTATAAATAATCTCAAGATGATTTAATCTGTATGGAAGGATGTGCATAGGAGGTATGCAAATACTACAACATTCAATATCAGAGACTTAAGCATCCATGGATTTTGGAATCGGAGGAAAGTTCTGGAACCAATCCCCTGACAGATACTAAGAGATGACTGTATTGCATTGATTGATTGATTGGGATGAAAGTGATGTATTCGTGAAGTAGAGTCTGGGGCAAGATTCCTTTTTTTTTTCTTTTTGAGACGGAGTCTCGCTCTGTCGCCCAGGCTGGAGTGCAGCGGCTGGATCAAGCTCCGCCTCCCAGGTTCACGCCATTCTCCTGCCTCAGCCTCCCGAGTAGCTGGGACTACAGGCGCCCGCCACCTCACCCGGCTCGTTTTTTGTATTTTTTAGTAGAGACGGGGTTTCACCGGGTTAGCCAGGATGGTCTCGATCTCCTGACCTCGTGATCCGCCCGTCTCGGCCTCCCAAAGTGCTGGGATTACAGGCTTGAGCCACGCCACCCGGTCAAGATTCATTTTTTATTGATTAAAGAAGTTAGTTTTACTCCTAGTATAGACTATTTCATTTGTTCAGTTTATATGTTGGCATTACTCACATAGCTAAAATATTTCTACATCCATTTTCTAGTACTTTTGAGCTTGCTGGATTTCATAAATGAGGTTCAATAAATGTCATACATTCAGGGAAATTAAATAGTTCTCAAGGTGTAGCCTAACCATTTATCAACAGACATTGCTTCAGTTTCTCTCATCTGTATACATGTAATTGTTGAATAAAGCCTGTTGTGTTCCCCGGCAGGAACTTCAGAGAGACATAGAGAAGCACAGTACAGGTGTTGCATCTGTCCTCAACCTGTGTGAAGTCCTGCTGCACGACTGTGATGCCTGTGCCACTGATGCCGAGTGTGACTCTATCCAGCAGGCTACAAGAAACCTGGACCGGCGGTGGAGAAACATTTGTGCTATGTCCATGGAAAGGAGACTCAAGTGAGCTGGGATGCTGAAACAGGGAAGAGGAAAGACCAAAATGAAAATAAAAATCACCCAGAGTGATTCCACTGTTCACTCTTTCCTGTTGGTTACAATGTCCAAAAATAGCTGTGGCTTCCCAAACTTGCTATTATCTACATTTAGTTGGGAAAATAAGTAGGTATAAAAGTAATATATAAATATAACAAGCCAAGTTATGTCTGACTTAACAGTTTAAAAATAACACGGAAACGTAAAAGTACACCCTTGTCAAAGAAGCATAACATTTCAGAATGTGTGGCTGTGAAAACAGTGATGTTCTTCTATTAAAAATTAAATAAAAACACATTTATCTTTAAGCCCTTTGAAATTTAAGGTGGCAGAAAATCGTGCTGTGTTACAAAGTGACATCATGGCTGTGCTCTCTGGTAAACTGTTGAAAGCTTAATATTTGTCCTGCTGTCATAGATTGACTTTTGTCAGTGTGAGCTGAATGTTGGACTTCAATGGATTTTCAGACCTCGTTTTTATTTCCGTAAAACACTGGCATGAGTGCACACTGTAAACCTGCTGTTGCTTTTCTAAACTTGTTGCACACATCCAAGGCAGCTCATGTGATGTGTTTATAATTTTCAATTTGACTAATTCAAAATCCAGAGCTGCAGGACATGTTTTTAAAAAAATAAAACAGCTGTTTTATTTTAGCTCAAACAGTTGTCTCTCTTGTGCTCTGGTCAAATTTGGCTGGAGCCATGGTTATTGTTTGGCACAACAGTTGCCTCTGCGGGCACCCTTAATCCAGTGGCAGGCATCAGACCGGGTTCTGGAGCAAAAACAGTCTCCAATAATCAGATTCCGTTCTTTCCTTTTCTGCCCCAGAATCGAAGAGACGTGGCGATTGTGGCAGAAATTTCTGGATGACTATTCACGTTTTGAAGATTGGCTGAAGACTTCAGAAAGGACAGCTGCATTTCCCAGCTCTTCTGGGGTGATCTATACAGTTGCCAAGGAAGAACTAAAGAAATTTGAGGTGATTTATAATTCCAAATTTTTAATCCTTATGTTGCTATTAAAGTAGCCAGCTGGTAGTTGGAGTTCCAAGACCTAAACTAGTTGTTCACCACATGTTATCTGTTCAAATTGCTGGGCGAGGACTTTGCAGCCATCTTTATTATGACCTCATAAGTAGGCAAAGAAGGAGGAAAAAGAGGTTTTCCCAAAAGATCTTGGCATGATTTTTATTTCAGAATTGTTCCACAATCAACCATCCTTTCTACGATTAAAATATGATGTTTTTATACTATAAAAATCTACCTTCCAAATACATTTTTGTATTTTCTTTACCTAATCGGAGTGTGTGTGTGTATGTGTGTGTGTGGTGTGTGTGTGCATTTGATAAAAGAGTTGGCTCTAGAACGGAATAAAACATTTTCATTATAATTCATTTGTAATTACAGTGAAGAGTAGTACTGGTCTTAAGTCACCAAAACTTTTCAATTACACTGCTAACTATAAGGCTAACTTTTACTTTGAAAGTTACAAAACAGACGAAAATAGCTGTAGTGTAATCATATTCATAAAGAAGTCATCCAAGAATTGATTCCAGTACCTTGCCTGCTTGCACGATCTCGAGTCCACTCTGTCACTGTTGCACGATGAAGCTCTGACTTCTCCACTGCCTTTCCTTTTCATGGAAGACCTGACCTAGCCCCACACTGACCATTTTTAAATGTGAAGGTGTTTTTCCTTTCAGTTCCCACTGCTAGGCAGTCGTGTGCTCAGACATGTTGACAGCAAAGAGTTCAGAAGCATTCTGACCGTTCTCGGTTGCTAATTCTGCCCCAAGTTCCTCGAGATGTTTAGAAATAAGACTAAAAATGCAATGAAATGTAGCTGCATTCATTTTTACCTTGTGACATCAGGTAACCAGGCATTTACTGAGGCCTATGATGGGAAATAGGAAGTTCCCTTTTTATTCTTATGGAGTTTAAAATCTCAGGGTTGTACATGGACAGCTATATGAATCTAGAAAAATGTTCAAATACTTTGTGAAATGAATGAATTACTCTGATGTCTGAGTGGTGAATGAATTTATATGCACTATACCACTAAATTAAAATAAACGATGCTTTTATTCCTATATAAAAGATATTCCCTTAGAAAACTACGAGTAAAAAGCACAGTAAACTCTGCAGTAGATTCCAGGTCATCTCGACGTGAATGAATGTTAGTGGAAGAGCGGCTCAACTGCATGTTACCACACTCAGCTTCATAAAGGTTAAAACCTTTTATAATTAGCTTATACTGCAAAGCAGATTATATAAGATTCTTTTTGATGCTATTTTAGACTCTCAGATTTTAAAGCAAAAGTTAGCCTTATATTTAGCTTTTATAATGATTGATTTTATTATTTATCATGAATTTTGTCATTAATTTTCTTAAGAGACAGAAATGAATTGCAGAAACAAAGTTGTGCTTGTGGACAGTCTTCAGCTGGTCCAATCGCATGAATGTTTAGGCTGGATGTGGGTGTGCTGGGGTATCTCCCTGGGGGTACTCCAACCTTACACCAGTGGGCAAACACGTACCGTGGCTTCCAGTCATGGCCAGAGCTGAACTTTCCTTACCACTCCCTTTGCTGGAGAAATAACTTAAGGTTTTTAGACTGGAAGCTAGGATTTCCTAGGATGAAGGCTCTGAAAGCAACTCTCAGAAGGAAAGCGATTTAAGAGGCAGAAATGTGGTCACATGTAAACAGTGTGATGAGCCAAGGAAAACAGAATTTGGGGATTTGATGAGTACAGTTCAGTTTACTAATTATAATTTTCATTTTGGTCTAATGCCAAGATAAAAATCAGTCATAAATCATACAAATGATTTTTTTTAAAGCTTCATTTTATTTTGGCCAAATCACTTTTATGCTATAGGGCTCTTCTGTATTGCAAGGAAAAGGCAGAAAAGAATATTTTACCTTCAGAATCTCTAAACTGTCCCTGGGATAGCCTCAAAAATAGATAGATGCTACTGTGTAGGGCGGTGCACTAGCTCTAACATGTTTTATAAAACCTAATTAAATCACAGGGACAACAAAAAAGAAACCGAGCGTGTTCCAAATTTTTTAAAATATAAAGTTACTTGTATTTTACTAAATTACTTTTCTTAAAAGCATATAATAGCTTGATGTTTGGAAGACCTTTTGCAAAAGGTAGTTTTAAGTTTTTTCCTAATGGACAGCAGAATTTGAGGCAATTTCTAGATTTTTAGAAAAGTACATATTTTACAAATAAACAGTTCCATTATAGATATCTTTTCTCCATATTGACAGCAGAAATCTTGAACGTTTCAAACTCACATTTCCACACACGTGTGTATGTTTTATAGTGGTTTGCTTTGTGGGAATATTTGTTTCCAGGACATTAATTATTTTTAAAGCTGTGTGTATATGTATGTGTGTGTATATGTGTGTGTCTATATATGTGTGTTGTATGCATGTGTGTTTATTTATTACTACTCCTTGTTTACATATTTTTCAATTTATTCACTCCCTTTCCTTTAAGCTGCACTAACTACATGACTTTGCTTTAACAAGGGGAAGTATACCATTATTAGACATCATTCTTTCCCTCTGTGGTAGTGTAACTTCCCATTCTCCCAGAGGCTACAATAAGAAAACCAGGAGCCACTACTGAGAGTCCATCACTGATTTCCCACACTGATATGCTCCCTTGTGGCCTTAGGCTTTCCAGCGACAGGTCCACGAGTGCCTGACGCAGCTGGAACTGATCAACAAGCAGTACCGCCGCCTGGCCAGAGAGAACCGCACTGATTCAGCCTGTAGCCTCAAACAGATGGTTCACGAAGGCAACCAGAGATGGGACAACCTGCAAAAGCGCGTCACCTCCATCTTGCGCAGACTCAAGGTTTTTGCTATGCCTCATCTGTAATTTAGAGGCCAGAGGATGGGATTGGGCCATTCGAATGCAGTCTTGAGACACAATCTCAGTGATTTTGTAAGAATGGGATGGCAGGAGGAGTAAACGGGGGAGTACTATAGCAAAGGATTGCAGGCTTCTCACTGCCTGCTGAGAAAGTGACTTTACAGAACACTGGAATTCGTTGTGCCATCTCCATATGTTTATAAGGACTTTTCATAAAAATAATTGTTACTACTTTCCTCTGCCTTCCAGCATTTTATTGGCCAGCGTGAGGAGTTTGAGACTGCGCGGGACAGCATTCTGGTCTGGCTCACGGAGATGGATCTGCAGCTCACTAATATTGAACATTTTTCTGAGTGTGATGTTCAAGCTAAAATAAAGCAACTCAAGGTAATAGATTATTTTTCAAATTATCAATGTGAGGAAAGCCTGAAAAGGAAAGGATTTGTGGCTGTTTTTGTGAAGAACATAGCAAATAACTTTTCTTTTGAAAAATTAGTTCTGGACTGCAAAAAAAAATTCAGAAAATATAAAAGATATAAAAAAATAAGATAAACAGCACTGCCCAGAGATAACCACCATTGCTTATCTCTGGGTAGTGCTCTTATCTTCTTTGATATTGATATTGTTGATATTTTTTAACAGCTTGATTGATTTTCAGTCAGCATGATTGCCAGGGTATTAGGGATGTTCTGTTGTTGTTGTTTTGTTTTGTTTTTCTTAGAGAGACTCTCTCTCTGTCGCCCAGGCTAAAGTGCAGTGGCACAATCTCAGCTCACTGCAACCTCCACCTCCCGGGTTCAAGCAATTCTCCTGCCTCAGCCTGCCAAGTAGCTGGGATTACAGGCACCCACCACCACGTCTGGCGAGCTTTTGTATTTTTGTAGTTTTTTAGTAAAAATGGAGTTTCACTATGTTGGCGAGGCTGGTCTCGAACTCCTGACCTCAAGTGATCTGCCTGCCTTGGCCTCCCAAAGTGCTGGGATCACAGGCATGAGCCACCCTTCCTGGCCTTGTTGTTGTTGTTTTCGTTTATTTTTTCTAATTTGTTTGTAGCACCTTCACATACTTCCATGTTGCAAAGCAATGCAACTTTCTGTGTCAGGATTTCATCCCTCACGGTCCACATTCTTAGATACCAAGTTAATTTTAAATGCATTTTGTATTTTTCACTATATAATTCTAACACAGTGGCTAGCTAGAAATTTGAATAGGAGGGATATACATTAGATGTAAGGATTTCCTAAAAGGGGGAGTATTTAACAAATTGAATATTTTTCAAGGCAGCTTATGAAATTTTCTTCCCAAGATAGACGGATTTTTTTAAAGAATGGTCATGATGCCCATAACCTTTGGGTTGTTATGATAAAACAAGGAACTTTCCCTTAGTCATCGATTCTTACGATGGAAGAAACAATAAACCCTGCTATTCTGCCTCACCCTCTCCCCTGATTCCTCTCTCCTGTCGTCTCACAGGCACATCAACATTTACATTCTTCCACGGAAAGTTTCTGCCAAGTGGTAATTGAATCTTGTCCCTCGGGACCCTGGCAGGATGATGGAACTTGTTACTACCCTCCCTTCTCTCTTGGGAGTCTTTTTCACCATTGGACAATTCAGCTCTTCCACAATTTATTATTGTATTGAATTAAAAGTGAACACTGAAACATACCCCGGTGATTTAAATCTTTTGCAACACATAGTCTAAATAATCCTCCTGGAATTCCTTGTTTTTCAAATCATTATAACTTTACATGCCTATATTCTGAAATAATGAAAGAATCACCTGAGAAAAGGGTGCGGCATTGGATGGCTTCTCTTAGTCATGTGTGACATTAGGATGAGGACATCTGAAATGAAAATGTTCGGGATTTCTTTAAAATGCCACATTTATTTCAGTGGCAGTGTATTGACTGCCATTGCTTTTATCAGGGATAACCAGTGCTGTCAACTTACAGTGGGTTTGAATATTTTTCCCTGTTATTCTCTACCCACACTACCTGTAACGGTAAATTTTATTAGCTAAAAGCGCTTTTCTGATCATGGAATTCGAATGTTTCTATTTATGACTCCTGTTCTGGCTGAAACTGTGTATGTTTTACTTTAGAAGGGCTTGTCTCGTGATTGTATATGGTCAATTAAATAGCCGCTACACATCTGTTTTAATGTAATGAGAAATACATATATTATGATTCTTTTATTTCAATGTAAGCAACAACAGCAAAATCACATGAGATTTGTACTCCCTAGGCCTTCCAGCAGGAAATTTCCCTGAACCACAATAAGATTGAGCAGATAATTGCCCAAGGAGAACAGCTGATAGAAAAGAGTGAGCCCTTGGATGCGGCGATCATCGAGGAGGAACTAGACGAGCTCCGACGGTACTGCCAGGAGGTCTTCGGGCGTGTGGAAAGATACCATAAGAAACTGATCCGCCTGCCTGTATGTAACATTGATTTTCTTAGTTGTCACTAAATCTAAAGAGAATAAATCATGTGGGATTGAGTTGTACAGTGGGTGAGAGCCCAGACTCTGGAGCCGGAGCACCTGAGTTCAAGTCCTGGCTTTGTCCTGCATTGTCGCTGTCGCCTTCAGCAAGCTACTCACTTCACCCTTCCTGCCTCAGCTTCCTCAAATGTGAAACTGGTTTAGTAGCAGTAACTACCCTGTACAAAGGATTGTTTTGAGCATTAGATGAGTTAATGTATACAAAGAGTTTAGAAGAACATATTTGACTCTTGTCTTCTATGGAAGATAAATAAGAGTCTTCTGATCACAGAAACACATGGGATGGTGCTACTCTAGAGAAGCCTCTAGAAGAAATAAGGGAAGCCTCCAGAAGAAATACGATAAAAAGAAGCAATGTGAACAGCTTCTCAATTGATGAGGTTAGGTTTAGGTGAATTTTCATTCTTCCATTTTCCTAATTGCTACCATAATCACATCTTACCTATAGAGATGTTACTAGAATATTTGGAATCTTCTACGATCAAATCTATTTTATATCTGGGCTATAAGGGCAAGCTAAGGTCTTAGTAATTTGCTCTTATTTCCGATCCGTGCCAGTGTATAGGTGTTGTGTGTTAGGCATGGTAGTAGATTGCCTGTCTTTATGATATTTATTTAATCTTATATTAATTATTTGAAGTAGGTTTTAATGTTATCCCCATTTTACCAACAATGAAACTGAGGCTTAGATAGGATAATTTATAAGACTGTTTAATTTTTTACCACACAGAAACCCTTTGGGGTGCCTGGGAGTGTTATTCCCACTTTATAGATGAGAAAACTGAGGCCCACAGGAATTAAGTTCCTTATCCAAGCTTAAACAGGAAGTACACAGCATAACTGAGATTTCAACCCAGACAGTCAAACTCTAGAGCAGCACTGTCCCCTATATTTCTGTGATCAGAAGATTCTTATTTATTTGCTCATAAGAAGTTAAAAATTGTCCCCACATGGTAGGCAGGTGGCCCAGATAAGAAGCTAGTCTGACCACTACAGTGACGGGGTTGCCTTGACTTCCCTTCCAGCTCCCAGATGATGAGCACGACCTCTCGGACAGAGAGCTGGAGCTGGAAGACTCTGCGGCTCTGTCGGACCTGCACTGGCATGACCGCTCTGCAGACAGCCTGCTTTCTCCACAGCCTTCCTCCAACCCCTCCCTGTCGCTCGCTCAGCCCCTCCGGAGCGAGCGGTCGGGACGAGACACCCCGGCTAGTGTGGACTCCATCCCCCTGGAGTGGGATCATGACTATGACCTCAGTCGGGACCTGGAGTCTGCAGTGTCCAGAGCTCTGCCCTCTGAGGATGAAGAGAGTCAGGACGACAAAGATTTCTACCTCCGGGGAGCTGTTGGCTTATCAGGTAGGAGAGAGCCAGTGTGTCAGCTTAAAGGAAAGTCAGAGGGAATTAATATTGCCCTGGAAACATGACAGCTATCCAGAATCATTTGCTTCCCTCTCCCATGCGGGGAAATTGTACCTAAGTGAACGCTTAGATATGAATGTGATTATAAAATGCAAATTTTGGTGTGGCCATTGATTTGTTCCACGTAGATTTGTGGTGGCAGGTGACAAGCGCTTTGGCAGGTCCTAGGGATACACAGTCCTCTCCTTCTCCCAGAGCTTCCCCTCTAGTGTGGGACACAGTGAAAAACCACTGTGTGAAGTGTTTGGGGCTAAGATGGCAGTGTGGTGGCAGGACACACAAGCAGGGGCAACAAAGCTAGAGTCCTGGAAGAGGCTTCGGGAAAGAAACTGTGGAGGCTGAATCGTAGTTGGTCAAGTGGGCTCAGTAGTGCTTAGAGGAAGAAAGGAGGGGAAGCCTTCTTGTTTTGTGATTGGCCTGTTGCTTTTGATCATCGGCAGTTTGTCTGGAATGACAGGCATGGAATGGACAAAGTGAAGAGCCTGGCTGTGAGGCAGCCTGTTCACCATGGGAAAGAGTTTTGGCTCCTATCCTGAAGGTTGTGAAGATCCTCCACAGCAGGATCTGTGGAGGGAGGTGCTGGGATCCCCCTCCTCAGGGATGTGCAGATTTTCATATTGTATCTTTCTGGATACCACAGGGAGAAGGGCATATTCGGGGGAGAGAGCCCAGATGAAACCGTTTACAACCTCAGAAGTAGGGTGGTGGCTTGAACTAGGGGAAGCAGCATTGGGAATGGAGAGAATAGGAGAGATTTGAGAAACCACACAGAACAGAGAAGACTTCTCCTTAACTCTCAGTCCATTGAACTGGGATGGAGGCGATTTTCTGGGATGGGCATCTTGGTGAAAGATGCAGGTGGTCCTAGGCCCTGAAGACCACAAGAGGGAAGGAGCACTGTGGGTGCAGTGGGGCAAGGGAGGTGGGGCTGTGAAAGCAGGGAGGGGATGAGTTTGCTTGTGTGCATCCTGATCTTGAGATCCCTGCGCAATATCCAAATGCAAAAGTCCAGTCATAGATGCACAAGTGTGAAGTGCAGAAGCTGGAAATGCTGATTGGGTAGTTATTCACAAGTAAATGGCAATGGTCCTGGAGTGAATGGAGGAGCTCACACAGGAAGAGTGTGTGAAGGAAAACAAGAAGGACCACCACCCAAGCCACACATGCAGTGAAGGGATGGACAGAGAAACAGGAACTCTGTAAGGAAGGTGGATAAAAATAGAATAAAGAGTTGGACGCTGATTTGTGGCACTTGGAAATGCATCTCATACATTCTCTAAAAGGACATCTGGGGATTTCTGTTTGGTTCTGATGGTTCACATCAGATTCCCAAAGGATAACACTGTTCTAAAAAGAAAATTATTTCTCTCATTTCTATTTTGTCTTTACAGTAAGGCCTATTAGTCAGGCATATGGCATCTGAAGCAGAGCTGTCCAAAACTAGCCACTGGCCAATTGGGACTGTTGAGCTCTGAGATGGGACTGTGCAAACTGAGATGGGCTGTGCATGGAAAACACGCTTACATGAATTTCAAAGACTTAGTATAAAGAAAGAAAATAAAATAATAATAATTATGTTGTTTACATGTTATAATCTCTATCTAATATAGTGTTAAAATTAATTTTCTATGTTTCTTTTTACTTTTCTAATGTGGCTATGAAGCCTTTAAAATTACATATATAGTTCACGTAGAAATATATGGGACAGTGCTTCTCTGGAATCTGACTGGGCTGAAATCTCAGTTCTGCCAAGTTTCTGTTTAAACTTGGATAAGGAACTTAATTCCTCTGTGCCTCAGTTTTCTCATCTGTAAAATGGGAATAACATTCCCAGGTACCCTGTAGGGTTTCTGTGTGGTAAATTTGTGCTCAGACCAGAGCCTGGCTCATAAAAACACTCTTGATCTCCGTGAGCCCTTTTTTTTTTTTTTTTTTTTTTTTTGAGACGAAGTCTAGCTCTGTGGCCCAGGCTGGAGTGCAGTGGCATGATCTCGGCTCACTGCAACCTCCGCCTCCCGGGTTCAAGCAATTCTCCTGCCTCAGCCTCCCACGTAGCTGGGATTACAGGCACCTGCCACCATGCCTGGCTAACTTTTGTATTTTTAGTAGAGACGGGGTTTCACCATGTTGGCCAGGCTGGTCTCAAACTCCTGACCTCAGGTGATCCGCCCGCCTCAGCCTCCCAAAGTGCTGGGATTACAGGCGTGAGCCACCGTGCCTGGCCCACTGTGAGTTCTTATGATTCATTTCAGGAAAGCTTTGGTGAGCCTGCACGCTCCTCTGTGCACTCAGGAACTTTGTGTCTACGGTAAATGACTTCCTTTTTTTCCCCTAGGAAAGTTATTTTCCTGCACAAGGGATTCAAGGTTTCCAGAACTTAGCTATCAACTTAGACTGTGCTTTTTTTGCAGATGTAATGATCCCTGAAAGCCCTGAGGCCTATGTAAAACTCACAGAAAATGCAATCAAAAATACCTCTGGTAGGCACGACAAGCCGGAGCCAGCCTCCCTCCCTCCCCTGTATAATAAGCCTCCTCTCTTAGCACATCTGCTGTATCTCTCCCAGCTTTGTGGCTCTAGCATGTAAAGGCACAACCTTCCTCTCTTACTGCTGTACTAGAAGAAACAGCTGGTTAAATCCACACCAAGAATAAGATTTCACTAATCCAGTGAAACAAAATAACTTCTCAACTCGTTAAATGGTAATTGGTCTCATTAAGTATAGACCTGTCAAGCCCATTAACAGCAGAAAATATGAGACGGAAAACCCAGTCATCAGCCTCTGTGCCCTGGTGTTCTACGTGGTGTGGTAACTTCAGCTTCACTGTGCACAGACCTACCTGGGGCTGGAGAGTCAGGGCACAGGCTGTGGTCCCAAGTCTGCCAGCCTGCATGAGTGACCTTGGGCACATCCACCACTTTATCCTCCCCATCTCAGGAATCCCATAGGAGACGGGGGTCGAGATCAGATTTCCTCTCTAAACAATATATGTAATTTTAATTTAAGAACTCTTATAATTTGAAATGAAAAATGTATTCCATGGTATGTTGAGCCATAGATAAGGACAGAACTGTTCCTGAAACAAGAAGAATTAAAGAAAGAAAAACGAACTGTAGTTCAGCAGTTCAGGATCAGTGATGGGGGGTGTGGGGGGGATAGAGTTTGAACACAGTGATATGATATTGAATCATGGAGTTACTAGTTTACACTTCAGTTTTTGAAGAAAACTGAAGGGACAGAAAGCAAAGTAACATTACTGAGAGGGTGATTCCCAGGGAGAGACCTCTCCTAGGTGTATCTAGAAGGCCATTTTTAGAAACGAATACATTTAATAAGGCTTACTAATATTTGTTCTGCTTTCACCCCATGCTAACTTCACTCTGATGGTCAAATGTTCTTGTGTAGTTCAAAGATTTTGATACACACACACACACACACACACACACACACACACAATAATTTTACAAAGAAATGTTACAACTTTGAGAGAAGAATGAGCCAGAATTCTAGGCTATGAGTAAGAACCTGCCTAGGTGGAAATGCTAAAATCTTAGCTTTCCTCCTGGTTTTGTTTCAGATCTTAGATAAAAGCAAGTCATTGCTAGTTTGATATCTCTGTATATATCTATTCTGAGGCACTCTTTTCTTGATTAATGAATTTATGCCTTCAGTAAATGATGGATCTACCTGAGCCTTCCGTGACACTATCTTCCCCTGAGGTGCACAAAGAAAAATCAGAGGGAGGACCTTCCCCTGCTCACTAAGCGACAGCAGAAAGAACATGAGAAAAGAACAGCTTTCTCCTTACTGAGACGCAGTAGACACCATTGCAGATTTTTAGAAAGGCCTTCCAGACAACATTCAGATGATCAGGGGTTCAGCTTGAAGAGGGACAGGTGCACGAAGCTGTTCAAAACTGACGGAAGAGCCGTTTTGCGACGTCCAGTCTGCTAGGGCTCTCAGTCAAGCACCTTCATTGGTTTCGCCATTTTAATGTCTAACCCACCGGCACGATGGTACTAAATTTGCTTTGTAATTACCCACACCTGCCATTTCTGTGCTGCCGTAACTGAAATCATTTCTGAAACTTCTCCTTGAATATCAAGCTTTAAATAAGTCAAATAGTTTGTCCGGTAAAGATTCTTATGGTTGCCACCGCAGGGGACCACAGCGCCCTAGAGTCACAGATCCGACAACTGGGCAAAGCCCTGGATGATAGCCGCTTTCAGATACAGCAAACCGAAAATATCATTCGCAGCAAAACTCCCACGGGGCCAGAGCTAGACACCAGCTACAAAGGCTACGTAAGTATCCTGGCCATCCTCATTCTGACCTGTACAAAACCACAGTTCTATGTCAAAGAACAGTTTGTCTGCAGCATAAGGGCTTTATGTGGTCTCTGAATACCATGCTGCCCTTGAACTCATGAACCTAGATGTGCAAAGCCAAGCCCTGTTATTAAGTTACCATTTGAGTAGAACTTGTCTGTTTTTAGGCCCACAAAACTGTTGTAATGACAAACCTGTTCCTTTACACTGAGCACTTAGGGAGATCATTTTCATTGAGAGCCACAAAATACTTTGGCTCCCAAAAGTCATTAGGCATTTTTCCAAATTCAACTAATAATTTGGACCAAGGTTAACCTTGGAGCAGCAGATTTTAGCTAATAGATTACTAACATGCAGTTCATGCAGTTTTTTGGGGGGTTTTTTGTTTTGTTTTTTGTAGTTCTTTTCCTGGGTTCACCGAATGACCTTGGGAATGTTTTTCTCTTCTGTTTTTAGTGTGCGCATTCTGAAGAAAACAGTTCTAATAAGAGGGATTTGGAGACAAGATAGCAAGGCATTGGATATACTACCAGTTCTATCTAGGCAGCTATTGGCTGTGTATGATAAAGTCTAGCAGAGCGTTATTTGCCCTACTTGAGTTACTGACCAGTTAATTTTTCCCTGGAGAACTACCTGTTTTCCTGCACATACTTAAGGAAGAGAATTTTAAAGCCAGTCTTTTCTCTGCCTCACATCTTCTTTCATATCCGAAAGACTGCTTAGTACAAGGAAAGAAACATGAATTTCCCCAAGTCCGGTCACAACTCATATGTTCTACTTTTTGAAATTAGGGAAGAAAACTGTTCTAGTTATGTATGTTGATTTTATTATCCTCGCAATTACAGAAGAGCCGTCAATCATGAGTTTGTTTCCTGTTCAGTTTGGCCTATTATACCAATTTCTATTATAATGAAGCCACTTTTTAAAAATACCTATGATATAGTTTTATGATAATCATACTGACATCACTGGGATTACACTTAACCTCAATCAAAAGTAATCAAAGTAACTTAATGGCATTGTGATTTGTTAAAGGCTTTATAGTAAGCACAGCAGGAGTATCTTGAAATGATTTGTTCTTTTAATCTTTGAATACGGTATCTGATATTAAAAATGAATTTGGAAGCTTTTCTTTGACTTTAGAATTTAGTCCCTTGATACCTATTAAACATGGCTTACATTTTTTGCTAAAACAGCTGGCTTTAACATTGCTGTATAATTTTAAGTATTTTAATTATTTAATGCAAGAAAGTTCCCATGAGATTTGTGGTAACATTAACATTCCCATGTTTCAATTTAAGAAAGAGAAAGAGGGAACAACTTGCCAAAAATTACATGCTACATTGCCAGCTGAGGGCTCTGAGTTTTAAATTGCAGTTTAGTTTAATCTGTTTTGATTCATGAATCTTAAAGAAATTTCAAGGACTTCTCATGCAAAATCATGTATGCACAGTACATCTTTAAGGCATTGCTTTTTGTATATGTGAATGCATCACCTGTTTAAAAGGCGTGTTTTTGAACTTTGCTTAATTTTTTTTTTTAAGAGACAGGGTCTCACACTCTATCACCCAGGCTTGAGTGCAGTGTCATGATCTTAGCCCACTGCATGCTGCTTAATTCCTGGGCACAAGCAACCTTCTCACCTTAACACCCTGAATAGCTGGGACTACAGGTGCCCACCACCATGCCTGGCTAATTTTTATATATTTTATAGAGACAGGGCCTCGCTATGTTGCCCAGGCTGGTCTCAAACTCCTGAATTCAAACAATCCATTTTCCTCTCCAACTCCTAGAGTCAACTGATCCTTCCACCTTGGCCCCCAAAGTGCTGGGATTAGAGGCAGGAGCCACCATGCCCAGCCTACCTCTGCTTCTTTTTTTTTCTTTTTTCTTTTTTTTTTTTTTTTTTTTTTGCTGGGGCTCCCCCTGTGGCATAGGCTTAGGGCAGTAGCACAATCATGGCTCACTGTAGCCTCAACCCCCCGGGCTCAGGTGATCCACTTCGGCCTCCCAGGTAGCTGAGACTACAGATGCACGCCACCATGCTCAGCCAAGTTTTTTGTATATTTTGTAGAGACAGGGTTTCGCCATGTTGCCCAGCATACCATGCTGCCCTTGAACTCATGAACCTAGATGTGCAAAGCCAAGCCCTGTTATTAAGTTACCATTTGAGTAGAACTTGTCTGTTTTTAGGCCCACAAAACTGTTGTAATGACAAACCTGTTCCTTTACACTGAGCACTTAGGGAGATCATTTTCATTGAGAGCCACAAAATACATTGCAGATTTTTAGAAAGGCCTTCCAGACAACATTCAGATGATCAGGGGTTCAGCTTGAAGAGGGACAGGTGCACGAAGCTGTTCAAAACTGACGGAAGAGCCGTTTTGCGACGTCCAGTCTGCTAGGGCTCTGTCAAGCACCTTCATTGGTTTCGCCATTTTAATGTCTAACCCACCGGCACGATGGTACTAAATTTGCTTTGTAATTACCCACACCTGCCATTTCTGTGCTGCTGTAACTGAAATCATTTCTGAAACTTCTCCTTGAATATCAAGCTTTAAATAAGTCAAATAGTTTGTCCGGTAAAGATTCTTATGGTTGCCACCGCAGGGGACCACAGCGCCCTAGAGTCACAGATCCGACAACTGGGCAAAGCCCTGGATGATAGCCGCTTTCAGATACAGCAAACCGAAAATATCATTCGCAGCAAAACTCCCACGGGGCCAGAGCTAGACACCAGCTACAAAGGCTACGTAAGTATCCTGGCCATCCTCATTCTGACCTGTACAAAACCACAGTTCTATGTCAAAGAACAGTTTGTCTGCAGCATAAGGGCTTTATGTGGTCTCTGAATACCATGCTGCCCTTGAACTCATGAACCTAGATGTGCAAAGCCAAGCCCTGTTATTAAGTTACCATTTGAGTAGAACTTGTCTGTTTTTAGGCCCACAAAACTGTTGTAATGACAAACCTGTTCCTTTACACTGAGCACTTAGGGAGATCATTTTCATTGAGAGCCACAAAATACTTTGGCTCCCAAAAGTCATTAGGCATTTTTCCAAATTCAACTAATAATTTGGACCAAGGTTAACCTTGGAGCAGCAGATTTTAGCTAATAGATTACTAACATGCAGTTCATGCAGTTTTTTGGGGGGTTTTTTGTTTTGTTTTTTGTAGTTCTTTTCCTGGGTTCACCGAATGACCTTGGGAATGTTTTTCTCTTCTGTTTTTAGTGTGCGCATTCTGAAGAAAACAGTTCTAATAAGAGGGATTTGGAGACAAGATAGCAAGGCATTGGATATACTACCAGTTCTATCTAGGCAGCTATTGGCTGTGTATGATAAAGTCTAGCAGAGCGTTATTTGCCCTACTTGAGTTACTGACCAGTTAATTTTTCCCTGGAGAACTACCTGTTTTCCTGCACATACTTAAGGAAGAGAATTTTAAAGCCAGTCTTTTCTCTGCCTCACATCTTCTTTCATATCCGAAAGACTGCTTAGTACAAGGAAAGAAACATGAATTTCCCCAAGTCCGGTCACAACTCATATGTTCTACTTTTTGAAATTAGGGAAGAAAACTGTTCTAGTTATGTATGTTGATTTTATTATCCTCGCAATTACAGAAGAGCCGTCAATCATGAGTTTGTTTCCTGTTCAGTTTGGCCTATTATACCAATTTCTATTATAATGAAGCCACTTTTTAAAAATACCTATGATATAGTTTTATGATAATCATACTGACATCACTGGGATTACACTTAACCTCAATCAAAAGTAATCAAAGTAACTTAATGGCATTGTGATTTGTTAAAGGCTTTATAGTAAGCACAGCAGGAGTATCTTGAAATGATTTGTTCTTTTAATCTTTGAATACGGTATCTGATATTAAAAATGAATTTGGAAGCTTTTCTTTGACTTTAGAATTTAGTCCCTTGATACCTATTAAACATGGCTTACATTTTTTGCTAAAACAGCTGGCTTTAACATTGCTGTATAATTTTAAGTATTTTAATTATTTAATGCAAGAAAGTTCCCATGAGATTTGTGGTAACATTAACATTCCCATGTTTCAATTTAAGAAAGAGAAAGAGGGAACAACTTGCCAAAAATTACATGCTACATTGCCAGCTGAGGGCTCTGAGTTTTAAATTGCAGTTTAGTTTAATCTGTTTTGATTCATGAATCTTAAAGAAATTTCAAGGACTTCTCATGCAAAATCATGTATGCACAGTACATCTTTAAGGCATTGCTTTTTGTATATGTGAATGCATCACCTGTTTAAAAGGCGTGTTTTTGAACTTTGCTTAATTTTTTTTTTTAAGAGACAGGGTCTCACACTCTATCACCCAGGCTTGAGTGCAGTGTCATGATCTTAGCCCACTGCATGCTGCTTAATTCCTGGGCACAAGCAACCTTCTCACCTTAACACCCTGAATAGCTGGGACTACAGGTGCCCACCACCATGCCTGGCTAATTTTTATATATTTTATAGAGACAGGGCCTCGCTATGTTGCCCAGGCTGGTCTCAAACTCCTGAATTCAAACAATCCATTTTCCTCTCCAACTCCTAGAGTCAACTGATCCTTCCACCTTGGCCCCCAAAGTGCTGGGATTAGAGGCAGGAGCCACCATGCCCAGCCTACCTCTGCTTCTTTTTTTTTCTTTTTTCTTTTTTTTTTTTTTTTTTTGAGACTGGGTCTCACACTGTGGCATAGGCTTAGGGCAGTAGCACAATCATGGCTCACTGTAGCCTCAACCCCCCGGGCTCAGGTGATCCACTTCGGCCTCCCAGGTAGCTGAGACTACAGATGCACGCCACCATGCTCAGCCAAGTTTTTTGTATATTTTGTAGAGACAGGGTTTCGCCATGTTGCCCAGCCTGGTCTCAAACTCCTGAATTCAAACAATCCATTTTCCTCGGCCTCCCAAAGTGCTGGAATCACAGGCCTGAGACACCACACTCGGCCATCTTGGCTTATTTTTAGCAGAGTGGCACAGAGGAGCCAAACACCGACACTTCTCTTGCTGAGAAAGTACAAAGTTATTTTCCCCTGAAGTTTTTGCACTCGTGAAGATTTGGGTGACAGGGGCCGGTTGTTTATGTCTGAACAGATGAAACTGCTGGGTGAATGCAGTGGCAGTATAGACTCCGTGAAGAGACTGGAGCACAAACTGAAGGAGGAAGAGGAGAGCCTTCCTGGCTTTGTTAACCTGCATAGTACCGAAACCCAAACGGCTGGTGAGTGCGTAGTGTCTAGTTCAAGAGTGAATGAAATAGAAGATCCTGAAGCACTTTGTTAAAAGCCAAGTTCCCCTCAGGCTGCTTGGCCTTCTTCTACACCGTTCTGTCCCGAGAACTTCCTTCCTAGTTGTAACAGTCTCCTTTGACAGTGAGGTGGGTGATGCATGCCATCGTGGTAGTGTTTGCCCATGTTTCATTTATTATTATTATTTTTAATATTGAGATGAAGTCTCGCTATGTTGCCCAGGCTAGACTCCAACTCGTGGGCTCAAGTAATCCTCCCACCTCCCCTCGAGTAGCTGGGATTACAGGCGTGCACTGTCACCCCACCTCTCATGTTCCAATTATTTTAATGTACCGTTTCTCACATATCTAATCAGGCATTTTATATGTGTGTGCTCAGAGCCCTGTTGTAGACAGGATCCAAGAATTGAACGATACTTCGTGCGCATGACTGCTTATTACTTCGTAAAGCTCTTTACAGTGTTAACGCCCATGTAGCTAACTTTTTTGCTTCATTATTATTAGAAATACAAATAGAAAAAACACAGCCATTGTAGCCATGTAACTGTTATTTCCAGATGACAACAACGAAAATGCCCAGTGGAATTACTTTTATTTCTGTTGCTATTTAAAGTTAGCTGCCAACCTGTGTTTAAAGCATTTCATAATACTCACGTGTGGAGGAAAATAACCTCACTGTTCTATGCATGTCTTGCCAGGTGTGATTGACCGATGGGAGCTTCTCCAGGCCCAGGCGTTGAGCAAGGAGCTGAGGATGAAGCAGAACCTCCAGAAGTGGCAGCAGTTTAACTCGGACTTGAACA
>NW_012105631.1:1556150-1591760 GCF_000951045.1 Mandrillus leucophaeus
CCCTTCCTTCCTTCCTTCCTTCCTTCTTTCCTTCCCTCCCTCCCTCCCTCCCTTCCTTCCTTCTTTCCTTCTTTCCTTCTTTCTTTCTTTTGACGGAGTCTCGCTCTCTTGCCCAGGCGGGAGTGCAGTGTCATGATCTCAGCTCAGTGCAACCTCTGCCTCCCAGATTCAAGCGATCCTCCTGCCTCAGTCCCACTAGTAGCTGGGATTACAGGTGCACGCCACCAAGCCCGGCTAATTTTTGTATTTTTAGTAGAAACGAGGTTTTGCCATGTTGGCCAGGATGGTCTCAAACTCCTAACCCCAGGTAATCCACCCACCTCGACCTCTCAAAATGTTGGGATTACAGGCGTGAGCCACCATGCCCGGCCAAAAGATGGTTTTCAAGGGCAGAAAAGGGGACCATGTTGTAGAACTATCCACCATGTAAATAATCATGCATGATTTAATGAATTGATATTTTAAGAAATGCCCAATTAAAATTTCATGAAGCATCCAGGTACTTCTGAGACCTATGAGAACTCTTTGTAAGGGAAATACAGAATGACCAAGGTCCTACAGGTCTATATCTAGAGCTGGAGAGAAATCCTCTCCCAAATTGTATCTGCATGAATTTATGGGGGACGTAATGAAATTATTCGACCTTAAGTAAGGGAAACCTCTGAAATTGATTACAGTAGTGGTAGAAGCAATTTTTGCTGTAATAAATAAAACTATAGAGTGAGTGTGGTGAAACACCTGGCATTTGCATTTGATTTTGGTTTGGCCCACAGGATATAGTACACAAGTTAACTTCCCTTACTTAACTCCAGCTCTAGATTTTAAAATCCTCCTTAACCCAGATACTAACATGCTTTAATATATGGAGACTGTTGTGAGCATCTCATGAACTGAGAGCTCAGTTTCTTTTTAAAACCCATCAGTGCTTTTTTTTTTCCTGTTTGGGCAGCCTTAAGATGTGCTGTTCCTCAAAATGTAGCTACCCAGGCTCTCGGAGGTCGGGATAAGGAATGAAGTGTGTGCTTCTTTTGTGTTTCTATGGTTTTAGTATATGCTTTTAATTTGGTGTTGATGTTTTTTGGCTTTCTTTTAGTGATTGTATGATTTTGTTTTTTTTATTTATTTATTTATTTATTTGTTTATTTTTGAGACAGAGTCAACTCTATCACCCAGGCTAGCATGCACTTGGCTCACTGTAACCTCCGTCTCCTGGGTTCAAGTGATTCTCCTGCCTCGGCCTCCTGAGTAGCTGGGACTACAGGCATGCACCACCATGCCCGGCTATTTATTGTATTTTTAGTAGAGACAGGGTTTTGCCATGTTGGCCAGGCTTGTCTCGAACGCCTGATCTCAAGTGATCCACCGGCCTCATCCCCCCAAATTGCTGGGATTACAAGCGTGAGCCACCACGCTTGGCCTGTTTTAAATTTTCAAACATAGAAAACTTCAAACAAGAGAAATGAATCTCCCCTCCAGGTGATCCAAAAGGTGCATCCTTATAGAAAGGCCTCTACACTACCCCATGAATTTCAGGACAAAGTACCACGTGGGAGATTTACAATATCTGCATTATGAAATGCATTTTTATCTAGAGTCCCTAAATTACTCTAGTAAGGCAATGTTGCATTATAACCAGATTCCTTAAAACGTTGATGAAGCGAATGCTGGCCAGGGTCTGAGACCTTAGAGAGATTAGCATAGGGAAATAAGACCTTGCAAGTCATCCTGCATGACAAGAAAAAAGACACCCTTCTTTGTACTTTCTCCGGATCCTTCCCGTCCGTATTTTCTCTGAATAAATCTGTGGAATAATCGAGTATTTTCACAGTGTCTCTTAAACCCATGTTGTCTGTGTGATTGAATCTATTCTACAGTATGTTAAGAACCTATTGAAAAGTGACAAATCAAGACAGATTGGGAACATAGCAGGACTAGCGAGAAATGATTTCAAAATGCAGCATAGGTCAATGTGACTTCCAGGATCTCTCACCCTAACTGGTTTGGGGGTTTTAAAACAGTACCCAGATACTCAATTACTAACACAGACTCCTGTGCTCAAGTTCTTGGAATTGAGCATTGGATGTTTTAGAAATGCACAAAGCCAAAAATCAGTCACCTGGTTTTTGTGAAATCAAACCTAACTGGTTAGCTTATGAAATACGCAATTCATTCTACCTTCACATCAGTGTGGCTTGTGACACAGGCAGTATTCTCAGCCTGTGGGCCACTGAACCTGCAGATTCAGTACATCTGGAGTCCAGGGCCCTGACATCTGTTTTCTTTGCCTCATTTTTAGGCCCACACATTTGAGTTTCGTTGTGGTTGAACCTCCGTACAGAGTGTGGACTCAAGCATGCTCCTTAATGAGGCCATTGCCCAGCGTTATTGTTGCTTCCTACAAGACTCCTCTTCTCTTTATTCCTCCCACTACAACCCCTACCCTGGCTGAACTCTAAGTTCCCATTTGATTTTCAAAATGGTAGCTATTCTAAAATATTTAGCAGACATTCTTTGTTCAGATATATTCTTTAAAAATGTAGATTTGTGTGTGTGAATGTATTGAGGCTGTTGTGTTCCATGTAACATTCTGTTTCTGACTTTTTCACTCTACACCCTGTTTTTTTAAGATTCATCCATGTTATTAAGTACTCATCTAATTCATTTCTTCCAACTGCCATACAGTTATCAGTGGTGTGCACCTTCTGTCTTTTACCTAGCCATCCTGTTAAGGCCAGTTTAAATTAATGGATCTTTTCATTCAGGTGAAACATTTTCAAGGGAAAATATCTTTGTCATTATTGTCCTTGTTCGATTGTCTTTTTTGTTCTTTTCAGGAGCTCCAGAAAGCCGTGGACCACCGCAAAGCCATCATCCTCTCCATCAATCTCTGCAGCCCTGAGTTCACCCAGGCTGACAGCAAGGAGAGTCGGGACCTGCAGGATCGCTTGTCACAGATGAATGGGCGCTGGGACCGAGTGTGTTCTCTGCTGGAGGAGTGGCGGGGCCTACTGCAGGATGCCCTGATGCAGTGCCAGGTCTGTAGAGCTTTGGGCAGGAGATGACTCAGAGCCAGACATTAGCGGTTTAGCTGAGTGTGTGACTTGATGTGTCATAGTTTCTAGAGGGATGCAGTTGCTCCCCAAAGTCAGTATTTCAGTGAGATAACCTTGTGCCCAAAGTTGTCATTTTACTGGAGCATTTCTGCATGTTCAAGACCGTGTTCAAAATCTCTAGATCCTGTCATCTGTCCAGATAAGAAGAGACTATTCCTCATGTTATATCTCAGTCCAAACGCTCCTTCTATGACTCATTCATTTATTTCCTTTATTTATTCAACAGATATTTACTGGGCAAACCTTTCTTGAACATCAAAGTGAGCATTACAAATATTATTTATCCATTCATACTGTAATTATTTGCTGGGCATCCACTGTATGGCAGATGTGGTGCTAAAACATTGAATAAAGCATGGCCTCTGCTTTTGATGGGGATGACAAGATCAATAAAATGCAAGTAAATAGTTAAACAAGATACTTACAGACATGGACGATAAAAGTAACTGAGAAGAGCCACTTTGAGAGGGTAGTCAGGGAATTTATTTGGCTCTTTGAGCTAACATTGGAAGGATGTTGCTATGAAGGTGATAGAATAAATGGAAAGTCCCAGAAGCAGGAAATGACTTAGTGTCTTTAGGAACAGAAAAGAGGTCATGGTGACCAGAGTGTAGTCGGTGAGCCGAGCCAGGGAGTGATAAGAAAGACTGAGGAGGTGGTCAGGAACCAGATGGCTTTGTAGGTCCAAGCCAGGAGATTGGATCATATTCTGAGCACAATGGAAAGCCGTGGAAGGATTTGAAGCCTGCTCTCCAAGTTTATATGTGCCCCAAGAGTAATAGTTCCTTGAAAGCAGGTACCTAAACTGCTGTTTCACCTCTGCACCCACTCCTAGTACAGTGCCTTATCTGTAGGAGATCTTTAGTAACTGTATGTTGAATAAATAAATGGATGAATAAATGAATGAAGGGGATATGAAATTCAGCCTAGGTAGGCCTTAAAAGATGGAAAGATTTGAATACACAGAGAAGAGAGGGCAGCAGAGTTGCTTCCTTCTAAACTGTATAATGGCACTACCCTTTTTTCAGAAATAAGGTATTTTGATGCCAATTTTCTTTTTGTCTAAATTTTCCTCCAAGTAATAAATTAGATGCTTTTGGTAAGAACGTGAACTCATGATCAGGTCATTGCAAAAGCACCAGTGCCTTCCTCAGAAAGGAGTTGCATGTACGTTCTTAAAACCAATGTGTGTTTGCTAATGGTGGCAGTTGAAAGACATTTAAGTTGTGAGAGAAATAAAAATATTTTATCTACAGTTACTTTAAACTGTTTTCTGTAGGGTTTCCATGAAATGAGCCATGGTTTGCTTCTTATGCTGGAGAACATTGACAGAAGGAAAAATGAAATTGTCCCTATTGATTCTAACCTTGATGCAGAGATACTTCAGGACCATCACAAACAGCTTATGGTAAGATGTGTGAACTCTGGCAGCCTCCAGTTATTTTTAGCAGGGTTGTATTTCATTTGCAGAAAATGGATATAAGTGGTAAGTGTTATTTTTTTTTTTTAAACTTTTTGCGTTATACTCTCTATTTTACACTTTTTTAACTCCCTGTGGTTTCCAATCTTGGTAAAGCAAGCATGTGCATAGAAGATGATATCTGCCAGCTTTAGAATCTGATTTAGAATCTGATTTAGAAGCTTTAGAATCTGCCAGATGATATCTGCTCAATTGTAAAAATCTTAGTATTCTCAATCAATCTTAATTAGCTTGTGTTGTTTATTAAGGCAGCTTAATTTAAACTTTATGTTACATCTGTGGCCCAAAAGTATATTTGGTGGCTTATAATAAAAGTTCATTAAAATATTGGAATAGAACGAGACAATTAAGTCTTTGTTTGTTTGTTTTTGTTGTTGTTTTTTGAGACAGTCTCGCTCTGTTGCCCAGGGTAGAGTGCAGTGGTGCGATCTCAGCTCACTGCAATCTCCACCTCCGGGATTGGAGCAATTCTCCTGCCAATTCTCCTGCCTCATCCTACTGAGTAGGTGGGACTACAGGTGTGTACCACCACGCCTCGCTAATGTTTATATTTTTAGTAGAGACAGAGTTTCACCGTGTTGACCAGGCTGGTCTCGAACTCCTGGCCTCAGGTGATCCACCCACCTCAGCCTCCCAAAGTGCTGGGATTACAGGCATGAGCCACCGCACCCAGCCAACTCTTTTAAAGAGGAATTAAATATAGCAGATTAAACATGAATCTTAGCATCAAGTTTTCTGAAAGCTAAGACAAAATGGGAAACAAGGAGTAAACTTACTTTCATTATCTGACAAAAACAAAACATAACAGTTCTCAAGGAAGGAGAAACTTTTTCTAGCACTAAATTCAAAAGGAAATTACCTGGTAGCCCCTTATACAAGGATCTTTGGACAATATAAAGTACAGTGTATTTAAGTGACTTTATAGAAGATAAGGAAGCATATTTGAGTTCCATTAGAAGAAAATACTATGCACTTTGTAGCTCTCTGTATTTTAAAAATGTTATGTCTTAACATTTAACACTCACCTAAACTACAGAATTGGTACCTTTTGATTCAGTACCATAATAGTCTTAGAAACCTAGAGGAAATAGCTGTGGAACTGCATTGTTACTTCACTTTGACCTCTGGCATTAGGCTGTGAATGATGAATCACCCCTTTTTAAAAAAAATCTTGACTAGATATCGGAGGATACCTAGACATACTTCTGTTTTGCTGTATTTGATGTTGTACTTTTCTGTTTAAAAGACTATCTTATGTCTCACTTGCATACTAATCTACATTTTAAGTACTGTCATATATATATTAAGCAATTCGAACCTTCCAATAATCCTGTGGACCAGGCGTCAAAATCACACTGAGATCAGAGAGGGTCAGGGGTCTTATAGAATATTTTTGGCAGAGGCAGGAGTAGAGCTCAGGTCATGAGCTGCTGCATCCTTTAGTGTGTGAGCTCCACGTCTGATACTCAGGTATAATTTCCCACCAAGTTAAGTTGATCTCATTCTGCACTTTTGGAGCTTTTGCCATTTATCAAAAATGCTTAGAAAAATTTTTTATTTTTGTATGCATAGCAAATAAAGCATGAGCTGTTGGAATCCCAACTCAGAGTAGCCTCTTTGCAAGACATGTCTTGCCAACTACTGGTGAATGCTGAAGGAACAGACTGTTTAGAAGCCAAAGAAAAAGTCCATGTTATTGGAAATCGGCTCAAACTTCTCTTGAAGGAGGTCAGTCGTCATATCAAGGAACTGGAGAAGTTATTAGACGTGTCAAGTAGTCAGCAGGTAAGCTCTAAACAGACATCATCATGTCGCATTTCTTACTGGAGACCCAAGAAGCATCATCTTCATGCATTTTAGAAAGACTTTAAATATAGTACTTGTCAGAATGGAGTGTCTTCTTTCAGCCACTGCTCTTACAAGGCCTATCTCAAAATAAAAAAGCAGCCACATAAACTTGTACAACAGGACACTGCTTTTGATTCTATTAAATCCAAAAGCTCTCTTGTCATCATTACTAATGCTGTTACCGCAACTGCTGTGGCATTTTATTTCACCCTGTTTAAGAATTTACACACGTTAGTTACACAGCCATGGTAGAGCAAACCAACTGTTGTATCTGAGTTTTGTATTTAACCCCTCTCAGGCATGAATTCTCCATTATGTATACAGGAAAAAAAAAACCATTAAAAAGTGGTCCTCTGCTTATTTAATTTTTTATATTTTTTCTACAATCGCCTCCATTGTGGTATTATTGGTTTTGAGAAATGCATTTGCTGGTGTGATGATGCCTGGTAAGATTTCAACCATTCTGTTGGGAAACTCTGCCATGAACACACATTTTGCCCTGCTGTAAGTTGCAAAAGAACAATCTACTCTGAATAGCAGCAGTGCCCAAAATAATAAAGTCTCTCTAATGCGAAAAGGCAGACTCCTGGATGACTGTCTTTTGTTTCTAACTGGAATATATTGATTTCTGTTCGGGCTGAGTGACCAGCAGGCTCTACGGCAGGTTTCTTCCCCTCCCAAACCAATATCAATTCATTCACATCCATGTCTCCAAGAAATATTAAAGCTATAAGTGAAACTCAGCAATAACAAAATCATAGCTATATTTTCCAGAATGGCCAAACAGACAACTAGGAAATCCCAACCCACTAGAAGAATTTGGCCCTATTCTTCTTGTTCCTGTCTGGTTCCATTTTTCCCAAGGAATGGTTTGGTTTTTATGGTGGAGACATGGGGGTGGATGGAGATGGAGTGGGAGATAGCGTGGTGCAACATGGGGCCCCCGTGGGTCTGGGAGGTGGAGTTGTTAAAAGAATCTTTCTCCCACGTAGGATTTGTCTTCCTGGTCTTCTGCTGATGAACTGGACACCTCAGGGTCTGTGAGTCCCACATCAGGAAGGAGCACCCCAAACAGACAGAAAACGGTAACTTTCCACTGGTCATTTTCAGTTGGCCCGTGGGAGGGAACACTGGGAAGTGACGGCATTTGCACCCACCACAGGGTTCACAGGCAGGCGTCCCCTCCAGAGGAGGGCTGTCACACAGGGTAGCGCGCTTCATCCGCCCTGCCACATCCCCTCCCAGCATGCGCTCAGGAATGGAAAAGAGCGATTCTGGTTTTCCAAAAAATCAGGACTCAACGTGTGGCTGGTATGCAGGGAGAGCATTTATTTTTCTTCCTCAAATAAGAAAATTTCGAGAATGGTGCCCATTTGTCCCTTTGGTGGCTCCTTTCTTCAAGCCACGGCTGCCACAACTATCTTAAAAGGTAGGCCACCACTTGCAGTGGCGCCTGGGCTGGAGGTGCACAGAACCGTGAACACCTGTGAGCCATTGACTCGTTAAGGCAAGTGGAGGTTCTGTTGACTCTCAAGCTAAGCCGCTTCTGGGTGGTGGTCCTGAAGGTTTGCGGCAATTGTCCCGCCTCTAAGATGGCAACAACTCACCCACAGGCCTTGGCAGGGGCTGCCTCACTGAACACAAAGAGGATGAAAGGACAAATTCGGCCCCTGCTACCCTCTATGCCTTGATTTCTCTGTGTAATTAGAAGATTGTTTTTTGTTTTGTTATATATTTTTTGTCCAGCTTTATGATTATATTCATTCCATTTTTCCTTAGTTTTTAGAAGTTTTGATTTCATTTGACTTTTTTTGTTATAAACATTTGTGTTCTATGCTGATAAATGTATTATCTTTTTTAGGATTTTTTTTTTTTTTTTTTTTTTTACTACATTCACTAGTTTCCTATAGATCCTAGTTTAAGAATGTGAAGGAATACTGGCTTTTCAAGTCGAATTTTAACCTTTCTTTAACTTGAATATTTAAGGTGGGCTTCATCACTACAAAGACCAATCTCATATTGCCATTGTTATTTCTTATGGGCCAAGAATTTTAACACTGTTTTAGTATTCTAAAAGATGAAAAAAAAATATGTAAAGTGTCTTTGAAATACATGGTATGGCATAGTGCATTTTACCTTTATTGTATGTAAATATACACATGTGTTTCTACCACGAAAAGTCAAGAGAAATATGCCCACCCTAGTATGGACTCCAGAATCCCAATTTATGTTTATCAGTGGCTAATCACATAGATGTAAATTTATTTCACTTCTTCAACAAAAGAAAAGCCAGTTTCCTTAATTCATGGGTACTGATCATTTCATTTGATTTGTTTTTCCTTTGCTGCACTTTTAGTTTAATTTTCATTAGTAGCTTGTCTTTATTTGCCTGGACTGAACATTCTTCTTTCTTTACCCCCTGTTCATTGCAAACAGCCACGAGGCAAATGTAGTCTCTCACAGCCTGGACCCTCTGTCAGCAGTCCACATAGCAGGTACCTCCTTCTCCTGGTTTCCACACTGTTCTAGAACCCCAAGAGGATGATGAAAATTGTCCATGACTTAGGTAGGCCTGTATCTGGTCTGCCTCAGGGTAGTTGGGAAATTACTCATTTCAGTCCACACCCTTTCCTCATAAATTGGAAGAGATGTTTCTAAATGAAATGTTCAAGTAAATTTCGGAGCATAAAATATTTGGACTCCGTGAAAATTCTGTTTGTCTCAACATAGCCCATCTGGTACTTTTCATCAAATTGTCAATAAGGATTTAATTACAACTGGCGGCACCACTGCCATTTGATTCATGGCAGACTTTTATCATCCTCTTTATTTCTAGAGTTTACAATAAGACAGGTAATCGATCAATGAATTCTTTTACCATTCACAAAACCCGCATATCTGAATAAAATATACTAACATCCCCAACTTTTTATTTTATTTTCATGTTTTATCCAGATTGTGGGTTTTGGAGTCTCAAAATGGCAAGTCCTAATTTGGTGTTCATTGAAAATTTATAAGTACCTTCTCTCTTCTGCTTATCCTAAAACTTCCCTTCAGCCAGCACACCCAGCCACTCACTTTCCGGGCACTGGGCAAGCTCACTCTGGAACCCGCAGCAGCCAGTGCCCCTACCCAGTCACCTCCCAAGAGCCGACTCACAGCTGCCACTCCGCGCTTCCCGCCTGGCCTCCAGCAGCCCCTCACTCCCGCAGTTAGCAGTGCTTTGCCTTCTTTGTTGTCGGTGTGGTGTCTGTGCTCCTCTGCTCCTCCACTGATCAGTTCAACTTTCCCCAGACAGCTTTCTAAAAAATGAAAACAGTCCTCGGAGCCTGTTTTCATTCCAGTCCCTAGCAATTCACGGTTAAAGTAGCTTGCCCCTCTGGAAACTTATCACCACTGAGCAGGAATCTGAATTCCTGGAAGGAGGGTGGGGATGAGGAAATGTAGAACTGTAAACAACCCTTGAGTAATAATTTTAGTTTTCCAGCTGTGCATAAGGGACTGGCTCTTTCATTTGGTCCTTCCCACTCGGCTGAAGTCAGGCAGAACATATTTTCATATGTTCTCTGGTTTTAAACCTCCCTTTACTGTTTTTTTTTTCTTTTTCTTTTTTTTCTTTTCATTTCCTTTGGTTTGGCTTGAAGACAATTTTATGAGTTTTTTTTCTATCCTAAACAAAATAGCAATCATAAAATATGGAGAAAAACTCATGGGGACTTTTGAAGATAATGACGAGCATCCGCAGATGCTCTAAGGTTTGCTCAGTCCCCTATAAGTAGAGACAATTCAGACAGATCATTGTGTTACACAGTCCATCTTTTCCCCACAAATTGCTGATGTGCCGTGAACAGAGGTGAAGAATATCCCCGAGCATTCCTTTGAGGATACCGGAGATCAGTTCTTTGGTTGATACAAATGATGGTGATGAGAAAGGGGAAAGCGCTTACGTTAACGATGCAAACAGCAGTCACTCTGTGGTTCCCAAATATTGCGTCTATCTGTTCTCCCCATTGTTTCAGACAGCCGCATAGACCTTTTGAAAATGTCAACGGCATCATTTCTTAGGGCAGCAAGTGCTTCCTCATGCCTCCTAACAGGGCTTTGCAGCTGGGACAGCCACATTCTCACTATGGCACTCGCAAGGCGCCTTTCAGCTCTGCTCTGTCCAGCACGGTTGATTAACATCTTTCTGAGCATTCAGCATAGTGTTCACTTTGCTACTCAGGTGGAACTGGATCATAAATAATCTTCACTTGAATGGCAAACGTCATCAAACACCTTCGCAGACAGGTTGTGGTTGAACATTCTTGGGCTTCGTTACCCTCGGCAGCTCTGTTTGGGGCACACCCAACCCCACCAATGAAATGCAGAGTCTGCTGGGGAAGAATGAACTTCACCCACAGTCAAGGCTGTCGTGGTGGTCCTTTACATTGAGACTTGAGATATCTTGTGTTGAATCTTGCACTGGTCCAGCAAATTGGAAAGGTTATTGCAGAAGCATAAATAGTTTAGAATGTTGTTTCCAGCGGTCTGCAATGGGAAATTTTTAGATGTGCATTCTTCCTGAGAGGAGAAAGAGACTGAGTTGGAAGAAACTACTAGTTTGAAGGGAGGAGTTACTCATTTGGTTTCTTTATTGTTGTTTAAAGTCAGATGTTAACATTATACTAGCCTGTTACATATTTCAATTTGATTTGATGGTGGTGATTCTATGCCTTCATACAGTATTTTAAACCTACATATGAATTGATGCCAATAGTTACTGAACACCTACTAAATTTAGGCCCTGGGCCTACAAAATTAATTCAATGTAATTCCTACCATTAAAAGACTTGCAGTATATCAGAATCTAGAGATTCCCTAAATCATTATAGGGAGCTCCGTAGAGCTTCTTAAAATTAGAAACATAAAAATCTGTGCGTGCATTCATAATAACCATATTCGTGATTTTTATTTGAGGCTAAACACCTTTAGAAGCATGCTTTCAAAGCAAGTGCTTATGATGCGCTAGCTGGTACTTTTTCCCTACATTTGATTTAAAATTTTCTAACCTTATCACCATTAATTCTTCAAAATGCTACTGCAGCTGAGTTGAAATTCACAACTAGAAAGATTTCACTCCAATTTCCAGCAAGGCAAAGGAATAATTGTTCTGTAGTCTGGATGGAGCAAATTGATGACTTCATTCTAAAGTTTAGAATTGTAAAATGCAAAATTGCCTTGGGCACCTTAGGTCTCTGGCACCTTCTTTACAGAGAACTAAGATGGAATGAGAAGTGGCAAATGACTGGCCGAAACACTGAAAGAGGGAAAAAAGGCCTCATTGAGAAATGTATTCAAGTTAATCAGATATATTTAAGAAAAGGCAGTGGGGGGTTTTTGCATGTACACTAGAGCCTCACTATAAACACTATTCAGTTTCTTGTAGAATTTGTTTTCAAGTCTTTTCTGTCAGAATTATCTGGGGATCTATTTATTCAAAGCATTCAAAGAGCCTCAGCACAGAGCCTCTCCCCTCTAAGGCAGGTTGGTTACCTGTGCCCCAAGGACAGCTGTAGGGTAAGGCTCCAGTAGTTTTCTCTGTTGCTATTTGAGGTAGGCCTTCCTGGTGTTTCCAGGGAACAGGACAGGCAGTTTGAGAAATTTATCACATCCTTGAAAGCACTATTAATAAATCAGGTATGTTTTCCTGAGAGAAAAGGCTGAATCCAGCCAACCCCTAAGGGTATGAGTCAGCACACCATTGGTATAATTATACAGATAATAGTGATAAGTTGCTGACATTTATTTAGTACTTAATGTGTTTTAATTATTTAGTGCTTAATTGTATACATGCTAAGCATTTTATGTATGTTACCTCTTTTAACCCTCATGAGAATCCCATGACATGGCTATATTCCCAATTTGTAGACAAGGACACTGGGGATTAGAGGTGTAAAGATGTAGGATTTGAACCCAGGTCTCCCCTGACTCCAGACCCTACCCTGTTAACCATACCACTCAGCTGAAGGGCCGCTGATGGGTAGGAGCCTTTAAACAATGGTTTTAGAGCTGAGGCCACCACAGGCTGCCTCAGGTAGTTTAGGATTAGCCAGAATGTTTGGTTTGGAAAAAAAGAAGACCTGGGTTCTAACTTGATTCTGGAAACTTGTCTCCTGAACCACATATCCAGGAAACACTGGGTTTCAAAGACAAGACACGTAAGGGCAGGATCAAGATCATGGACAATCTAGATATTTCTGCACAATAAATTCCTGTTACATACTGCCAGTGTTAGCTGACAAGTAACAAAATAAATTAGAAGTTTTTTCTCATTTGGCTTTAAATGATGTATGCACAAAATTAACTCATTTTCATTTCCTTGATTATGAACAATTTTCAAAGTGAGTCATACCCCATGTGCATGGCATTCAGACTTCTCACAAGTGTGTGTCCTGTACCCTTTCTTTTGAAGAGTATGGTTTTAGTCACTACTCCTTCCCTGCCATTCTCCTTATCCTGCAACTGTCTAGGTATTTTGGGACAGAGATGAAACAACTCCTGGGCAACTATTTACCTGGAAATTTGAAGGAGTGAGGGAAGTGAGAAAAATAAATAAAAATTTACTTGTAGAGAATAAGCACTTTTTTTCTGGACAGAACTATCTGATATATCTGTATTGATGATGTTCCTTAAGGAGGCTCACACATTTAAGTTTTCCTATATAAACACGATCTAAACTGGCATCCATGTATGTAATAAGGCCAGAGGAGAATGACCAGTGAGTAGTCAACAAGTCACCTTTGTTCTTTCCCTTATCAAATTTCCCAAGACTCTAAAAACTTAAGTGACTTTTAGGACAGTAGATAAATATTAAAAATAACCCTTTCCCTGGGACCATTAACTTCTTGATACTAAAATCACTGGAACAAGTTCCCCCTGAAGAAGAGGCAGCTTTGGGCATGTTGAAACTCTGGTAATTACCCCAAGGGGACAGGCATTTTCCCAGTGGATGGTTTGGATATTTTCAAGGGCAGCCAACTGCATGGATAGTCACTGAGTATTGTGTGTTCTCTCCGTCCCCATCTCAGCCCATGACTTCTTCCTAGCTTGGCGTTCTTCAACATTAGAAGTCATGCACAAATTTAAGTTTAATTAAAAAATGCTCTGGTGCTGTTAAATGTGCCATGTCCTTCAACAGACTCCAACATAGGAGCCCCTATTGTGTAAATGGTGACATTTTTATCAAAAATGGGCAAGTAAATTAGTCCCTCTGGCCTTCAGTTTTCTCATTTGCAATGATGAGGGGTGCACTAATACCCTAAAATTGTTTTGGCTCTCATGGTTTATGATTCAACGGTTTGCCATTTTTCTCAGGAGTGAACTGGTCAATAGGCAGCCCTTGTTTTGATCTTGATCTTTGACCTAATTGCACAAAGAATTTAAGATTGACAAAGAGGAGCTATTCAGCTCTGTCAGATTGTATTATCAATTAGATATGTAAATATTCCCATCAAGAGAGTCCTTAAATGCCTCCTAATGAAAATTAGTCAGATATTTAATAACTAGGAATTGTGGAGCTCTCTTCTGTCATTCTGTTATAACTCATCTAGCTACAGGTGTTGAGTGTTGGTTGCCAGGGCGTATTTTAAAGTCAGAGAAAGGACATTTTGAAGAAAATTTGATCCAGAGTTTGTGGGTGGCTATCCTGTCCTTCTTAAGACACTTTAAGGCAAACCATTGAATCATAAACCATGAGAGCCAAAACAATTTTAGGGTATCAATGCACCCCTCATCATTGCAAATGAGAAAACTGAAGGCCAGAGGGACTAATTTACTTGCCCATGGTTATATAACTGCCTCAAAACAAAATGTCTCCACGTCCACACAGATTTGATGATCTGCCGGATACTGTGAGGCCTTACGACCAGAGGCATTTATTTTAGACACGAGGAAACCACTTGTTTCCAAGTATTTTAGGATGCAAGTTCGCGATTCTCTTCTTTGCTTCTACATGTGAGATACCTGTGACATGAATACGACCTGAATTACCATTATTCATATCACCAACTGGCAAAACATTTCACAGCAGAGAGTGCGGTGGGCAGGGATTTTGGAACCCCGAGTTCCTGCTAGGCCTCTTCCTTTAATTGTGGGATCTGGAGCAGGTCGTTCGCCCTGTCTAGAGTCTCCAGGTTCTGGTAGTTAAAATCACAGAGTTGAAATCTTCTGCCACCGGCGGTGTGAGCTTGAGCTAGTTATTTCACTTCCCTGAGCTTTCTTTCACATCATCTATAAAATGAGGTTAATAAGTACACACCGCAGAGGACTGCTGTGGGGATTAAATGACAGAACCCAATAGAAATGCTCAGAGTGCTGCCTAGCAATTAGAAGAGTAAACATGAACTGTCCTTAGCTACTCACCTACAAAATTAGCAGATGAATTGGATGCTCTCTAAGGCCCTGTCTCAACGTGAATATTTTATGCTCAGGTAACTCAAGAAGTTTCTATTTTCCTTTTCCTCTAATAAGGTATATGACATATTTCTTTTATGTTCACAAGATACACTTTTTTTTTTTTTCCATTTTCAGCTTATTAGGAATAACTCATTGGTCTTAGCACAAGGGCGGTTAATCAGTTTGACCACTAGATGGTGATTGAGCTCTTGTGACTTCTTGGGAGATTATTTATACTGACAAATCAGTAGAAGACAAAACATCAAACAGGGAACTTAAAAGGTGGAATACCATCTATTCTAATTTGAAGAGGTTAGTGAAGAGGTTGGCACCTAGAGATGAAGTGAGTTGTTCAAGGTTACGTTGCACTGCCATTAGTTGTGTGGACTTCAGAAAAGAACATGCTTCCAATTTAAGCCAGTGATTTGATTTTTCCTTACGCCACAAGAAGTATACTAGAAACACTGTGTGGTGCAGGGCTGCTTCTTGGGGGTTTTGCCAAACAAATCTGTTTGTCGTTTGTCTCTCTTTTTTTTTTTTTTTTTTTTTTTTGAGATAGAGTCTCGCTCTGTTGACCAGGCTGCAGTGCAGTGGTGCTCCGATCATGGCTCACTGCAGCCCCCGGCTTCTGGGTTCAAGCGATTCTGCTGCCTCAGCCTCCCAAGTAAATGGGACTACAGGCATATGCCACCATGCCTGACTAATTTTTGTATTTTTACCATGTTGGCCAGGCTGGCTTGAACTCCTGGCCTCAAGTGATCCGCCAACCTCAGCCTCCCAAAGTGCTGGGATTGCAGGCGGGAGCCACTGTGCCGGGCCCTCTCCCATTTTTCTTTGATGGTTTAATAAAAGAGTTTTAAATACTCCCTCTGTTCCCTTCTAGGGTATTCTTTCTGTTTTTTATTTTAATATTCATTTTCTCAGGTGTCACTCCTCATCCCCCACTGATATTAGGATAATCTGTCTTCAGAAATTAACAGCTAATAGGTGAGCTACAAACATAGTGCTTTCTTCTGGGCCAAACCTACAGTCACCAATACAGATTTCACATGCTCATATTATTCCAGTAGCCTCACATTCAGTGTCCTTATCCTTGGTGATATTAAAACCCTTAGGGAATTTATACTAGTTGTAAGGGAATGTTTCTTTTAGCTGTGTCTCTTATTTTTGCTCATTCAGTGTTGTATGGGTCTGTGTGTACACCAGATGCCTGTTGTAAACAACATTTCTTTCTTCATCTTTTCTACTAGTAACTAAAAAAAGTTAATGGCTGTTCACAAAAAGAAAACAGCACCCAACTCAGAATCTACTTCCAGATCCTGTATTTTCCAGGCAGTCCTTCTTAAGAGCTCTGAAACCTGTACTCAATCTCTAATGCACTGTTTAAAAGGAAGATAAAAGTGAAATAGAAAAACTTGTCACTTTGAGTGTAGAAGGGGCTACAGGATGACAGTCCATCCTCCTCAGAAAATGGTGTCTGTTTTCCAAAGTAACGACATCAGTGATAGGATCAGCCTAGCATCTACATCATACAACACTAGTGTTCTGTAGACAAACCCCACTGCTATTCCTTGTTCGTACAGCTTTGGAACCTGCTAATGTCAGGGCCTGATGCTGATTCAGTGCAAGATGAAACCAGGGTATACTCTGTGATTAATGAAGCTTTTGTGGGTCTGTGCAAAATGACTAAGACTGTTTTTATTTTCGCTGCATGGATTTTGGCAAATCCAGGATGGCTAGATGGGATACTTGGTATGATTCTGACAGCAACTAATTTTGCTTAACAATGTTCCTGATATTCTTAAAACAAAAATGTACTGCATCAAATATCTACATTTTAATTATTCTGGATCTACTTAATTTATGCTGGTAGAATGTGTATAGAGCAGTTATTTTTGTTGCTAGAAAATGCTTCACCAAAGTAAGGGATAAAAGGAATAGAATTTGAACCCAATTGGTTATGTTTAGTTGATTGACTAAATGTTTATTTCTCATCAGTGCAGTTTCCAACAACTTCATTTGGTGGTGGGGGTGACCTGGGCACACGGTGGAAGTCTGGCAGCTGATCACCAGGCTGGGGTGTGCTTGGCATGGCCCTTTAGCTTCCAGGAAGGTGCAGAGGCAAAAAGCAGCGTCCATCCAACACTGGAGTTATCTGAGTTGTTTATGTCCATTCTTCTCTCAGGTCCACAAAAGGTGGCTCCGATTCCTCCCTTTCTGAGCCTGGGCCAGATCGGTCCAGCCGCACCTTCCTGTTCAGAGTCCTCCGAGCAGCTCTTCCCCTTCAGCTTCTCCTGCTGCTCCTCATCGGGCTCGCCTGCCTTGTACCAATGTCAGAGGAAGACTACAGCTGTGCCCTCTCCAACAACTTTGCCCGGTCATTCCACCCCATGCTCAGATACACGAATGGCCCTCCTCCACTCTGAACTAAGCAGATGCCATCTGCAGAAGTGCTGGTAGCATGCGGAGGATCGGGTCATAAGCAGTCCCAAGCTATCAACAAGAGGACCTTGGTCTTGGCAAAAGCCCTCAGTGTGGCAGCTTTAGCCCTCCTCCAGATCACCTGTGTGCAAATCATGGCTTTGGAGGTGGAGGATAAACAGTGACAGGAGAACAAACAGACGACAAGAAGGTTTGGAAGAAACCTGGTTTGAGACTCTGAACCTTAGCACTAAAGAGATTGAGTAAGGACCCCCAAAGTTCCCTGGACTCGTGAATTCTGGGCCCTTGGCCCATTCTATGCATAGCCAAGGACTTCAGTAGACCATCTGGGCAGCTTTCCCATGGTGCTGCTCCAACCATCAGATAAACGACCCTCCCAAGCACCATGTCAGTGTCGTACAATCTACCAACCAACCAGTGCTGAAGAGATTTTAGAACCTTGTAACATACAATTTTTAAGAGCTTATATGGCAGCTTCCTTTTTACCTTGTTTTCCTTTGGGGCATGATGTTTTAACCTTTGCTTTAGAAGCACAAGCTGTAAATCTAAAAGGCACTTTTTTTAGAGGTATAAAGAAAAACTAGATGTAATAAATAAGATCATGGAAGGCTTTATGTGAAAAAAGTTGAATGTTATAGTTAAAAAAAAAGATATTTATGTATGTACAGTTTGCTAAAGCCAAGTTTTGTTTGTATTGATTTCTTTGCATTTATTATAGATATTATAAAATATTTTGTCTGTGCTTTCTTTCCCTAAACAAATAACTCTAAGTTTCATTATTAAGCAGGCACTGATCAGAATGCAACCTAAATGATCATTTCTTTTGTGCAATGAATGAAGCTGGAACATAAGTACATATTAAAGGAAAAGGATGACAAGAGGCAGTGTGGATTTAGACATAGAAGACCCTAGGTGATTCGTTTTTTTCCTCCTTCCATAGGCAATCAAATCTCCTGAATTCTTGCTTCTGGAAACCTCTCATTCTCTCTTCTCCATTCCTTTTCCACACTGGGAGGGGCTTCCTAGGAGCTGCTGTCTGCAGTCCCTTCTCCATTCCATTGTGAGCAGACAACAGCCACAGAAATCTTCTTAAAGCACACTTCTGTTCAGATTCCTTCTTTGCTGCAAAGCCTTCTATTGTTCATTGTCTACCAGATAAAATACAATTTTCTTCTATCATTTAAGTCCATATGCAATGAGATTTTGTTTTGCTCCTCTGAACTTGCCTACTATAGTGGCCCTCATGGAATTATGTGATGCTCATGGCATTTTAATGTATCATTTAATAATTTCTGGGGGATGTAAAACTCAGGTCTCTGGCTTCTCTTCTTGTAGACAGCTCTGGTGCCCTAGTCTGGAGCACGTATTCCTGCATGGCAGTAATTGCTGGAGCTTGTTGGCTGCTGTTCCTTTCAGAATTGAGAGACAGTCTCCTATTTGTACTTGTAAACCTTCAACTTCTCTCAAGGTCTGTATCACCCTAGCCCCCAGAGGTATTTAAGTTTACAAATCCTGCTCTAAATTGAGTATTTAAACCAAACCGAGGCCCTTCACCTTGCCTGAAACTGCCTTCTGTGGTTTCCATAATGCAGGTAGTCTGAGTCCATCTCAACTAGGGTTCCTGGGGCTTGCTAAACTTTCCCAGTCCTGGGCTTGCTTCAGACCTTCTAGTTCAATCTCTGGGATAGGGCCTGGGAGCTGGCATTTTAAAGGGATGCCTGAGGTGATTTTATGCCTCCTAACTGCTGGAAAGCACTGCCCCGTACTTCCCTAACTTCATTCCTCCTTGCCTGCCTCACCAGACTCAGCTCACAAGCCACCTCCTTCTTGAAAAATTTCCTGATCACTTTCACACTGTATTTAAGACTTCTCTCTACTACTCCGCTTCTTGTCATCAGGTTATCTGTATCTTATGGCCCATGGCATGGACCCATCGCGTTCCACAGGAAACACAATGGATCCCCCCCACCCCATTGCTATTTTATAGAGAAGACCACCTTGTGGTTAAAGTGTCCCATCTTCCTGCTTCCGGAGAGGCTGTGAGCAGCGGTGGCCATTAGCATTGAAGGGTGCCCTGCACCCTCATCTGAGATGGGACCCTCTTCAGGCCTCGCTCTTCCTTCACTCCCCTGTCACTCCTCCCAATACCTGGAAGGGGAAGTCCTCCCTCCGGAGCAGTTTTGCCCTTCAAGGGCTATGGAAATCCCACACAATGAGAGTGTCGTCATGGAAAAGGCAAGAGCAAAGAGACTTCAGAGGCATTTCTTCTCCACATCACCGCGAACTGACTTCCTAGGCATCTCCCATCACTGAAGAATCAAACGGCAAATGTTGCTGAGAAAAAACATTTTATTTCAATTAAGAAAGATCTTAGCATACATTCCATTTGTGCCTTTCACAAAACCCTGTGAAACCCCCAAAGGGGTGTGGAACGTCCATTTCCATTACATTTTGTGAAGATTTAAACAACAGAGCCTTCGAACAGGAAAGAAGTAGGGAGCCCTGGTGAGTGCAAACATTGAACCCATGAGGTCGTGACTCTTCCCCAGATGATCGATTGGCCAGTTTAGCAAGGGCCACGCCAGACACCAATGATGGGGAGACGGGGGGTATGGGGCCATGAGCATCCTCACCCGCACCCAGCGTTTGCTCTGGCAACAGAGAGAGAAAGCTTCATGGAAGGGATGTGGGATGGTCTAAAGAATAGTAAGGAGATAAAAGGACACTGATGGATGATGGTTGAAGTAGCTCCCATTTCTGCAGTGAGGACTGTCAGGAGCCCTGCTGTGGCCTAGAGAGAGGGAATGGTGTCCCAAATGAGTGCTGGGTGAAGAAGGGCATAAAGAGACCATCCACTGACCAGGAAGGATGGGAAGGGAAGGTTTAATAACATGGTGGTAAGGAGATTTGCACAAGCAAATGGGAAATGCTAGAAAAGTGGACAAAGAATCCAATAAAGCTAACATGGAAAAATAAGGCATTAGAATCTAAAAGTAGTAACTTAATAGGAAATCCCAGGAGAAATGAAAGGGTTTTTGGGAAATGATGGCTGAGGAGCAGGAATGTCCCTCCTGGAAAATGGACCCACAGGAGCTTCCCTTGTTTTTGTAAGAAGTGAGAAGAGAAGACTTCTGAAGGCCCAGATGGGAAGTTCAGCATGCCGAGTCCTGAGATTTACTGTAAAAATGCAGGTTGGGGTAGACTGATAGCCTACACCCTGGGGCCAAATATAAAGACATTATAGCTACAAAACTTAATTGACAAGCCACATAAAAGATCGTAAAGCAAAGAATAGTGGAGAGAGATGATTTACGAAAGCTGATCGTGGCCAGAAGAGCTGGGCCTCCAGGGGCTGGTCTGGCAGCCCGATGGACAGGTTCCTTGTTGGGTGCAACCCATTCACCAGCACCATCGCCAAACATTCATAGGGGATTGTGGAGAAACTGAAATATCCTGAGTGTGTACCAAGTAGGTCCAGAAGTGCCTGGGGAGAGCAATAGCCACTAATCTCTCAAGTAGTTCATTGAATGCCCACTATGTGGCAGGAACTGCTCCAAGCTCCCTCAGGGAGTCCTCTCGGGGAGGATCTCAGAAGTTCTTGTATTTTGTTTGTTTGTTTGTTTTATTTTTATTTTCTATTTTACTTTAAGTTCTGGGATACACATGCAGAACGTGCAGGTTTGTTACATAGGTATACATGTGCCATGGTGGTTTACTGCACCTGTCAACCCATCATGTAGGTTTTAAGCCCCTCATGCATTAGGTATTTGCCGTAATGCTCTCCCTATCCCTTACCCCCCACCCCTCTGACAGGCCCCAGTGTGTGGTGCTCCCTTCCCTGTGTCTATGTGTTCTCATTGTTCAACTCCTACTTATGAGTGAAAATGTGTAGTTTTCACTCATTTGGTTTCCAGCTTCATCCATGTCCCTGCAAAAGACAAGAACTCATTCTTTTTTATGGCTGCATAGTATTCCATGGTGTATACATGCCACATTTTCTTTATCCAGTCTATTGATGGGCATTTGAGATGGTTCTTGTTTAATGACTCATTAAAGCAGTCACCACTGGGCCTTTGACATAGAGAAGAATCCATATTTCCCAGCACAAGCTATGTCCTGAAATGGGATGAAGGCAAATGGGGAAACTAGAAGGGAATTTAATAGAAGCACTATCTAATTTAGGGGAGGAAAGGAGATTAAAGCTGTTAGATCTCTGTTTTCTATGAGCAAATATCCTCTGCTTTTAGCTTCTTGGTCACCCAGTTTATATTACAGTGAAATGTGTTTTTGAAGAGTGTGAATGTCCATCTGTGGAAATGGAGGCAGGTGGAGTGGTTTATAAGCATGGAGGCAATTTTTCACTTAGAACACTGAGAAGTTAATTCGGGAAATGAGAGGTGTTTTGCTGAGTGTGGTCATTTCAGTTTTAGATTTAGTAGTACCCTGGGGTGACTGTGGCTGATTGCCATACCTAAAGTAACCCAAAGATAATGAAACTGAAAACGAAGGACTTTTATTCTTCAATTCCCAGCTTCTCACTAACCTCTCCCTTGAAGTTTTAAAATATGCACCAAGAATCCACTGGAGGCTACCACAGACAGGCCCAAATTTGGGAGAGGACCTTCACTCAGATAAATAAGTGCATGAACAAGGTGAATCAGGAGAACTTCCCGTAGCCTCTGCTAAGCAGCCTTCTGCAGCTGAAGGAAGCTAAGGGGGCTGGACAGTTAGGAATGATTAATGAGAAGTAGCGTGATGTGCTGTAACACAAGCTGAACAATAAGAACATTTAATCTGGGGAGCTGAGGAAGCCGTTTGGGACTTGGATATAATCTTTCTAAAATATGAAGGTCACAGAAAAATAAATCAGGCTCATGAATTTGTTTAACCTGTTACCTAATATGAGAGTGGGAACATAACTGAATTTGAAAACCACAATTATGTCAGGAGAAGAAAGTCCTGGGTAAGCCGCGTCACAGATGACTGCATTTGATGCCACAGGCCATCGAGAATAAATCCACATCTCCCTGCTGAATATTCACGTCAGGGCCTCACAGATGTGCGTTCCCAGCTCAGGCCTAAATCCTGCAGAACACATTCTTGAAGTGGTTGTTGGGCTCAGAAAGCAAAGCTGCCAAGCAGCTGCCAACTTCGGCAGCAATTCCAAGCAGCCAACCCCAAACCCCATTTATTGGCAGGAATCCAGCGCAGGCCATGACCACCCCTTGCCTCACACCTCCTTGTGGGATTTACAGGTTGACTGGACACTGTAGGGATGTAAGTAGCTATGGCTTTCAGAGTGGGTTTGGCTCACCTGTGGCTCAAAGAATCTATATTACCTGCAAACCTGTTAAGAATGCACCACATTCAGCCCTAGGGCTGGGCCTCCAGGCTACCACCTGCACTGGATTTCTCCATCTTTGGGCCTTTTAAATCTCTCCAGTTGGCCATGATGGCAAGCAGTAACAGCAAGGTTCCCCATCCTCCTCCACTGGCTCATAATATATCGTCTTCACCGAACAATTGGTTTCCAGATGAATCTGGATTTTTATTCTGAACTCTAGTCAATGGTTAGATCTACCTGGCCATTGCTGTTTTAATTATAGCAGTATGTAGTATAATTTATTATAATGATGTATATATATTTGTATAATATAAAAACAAAATAAAATAGATATAAATAATACAAATATATAAGTATGTACTATAACTAATAATATAGTAGTATAGTACATAATTTGTTACTTCGTTATAAGTTTTAATACATCTTAGGAAAAGCCTCATTTCTTTCTCGTTGTGTATGTGTCAATTTTAAAGGCTAATTGTTAAAAAATTATTTTAATTACAAAAGATTCTCTTGTGTTTCAGAGAAAACTTAAGTTTCCTATCTACTCTCTCTACATATCTCCCACTTTTGTTACCTTTCTACACCTTTTGATTTTCTTATTCAAACAACATATACATTTTTTTAAATTGGATCTATTCTTACTATTCTGAAACTTGCATTTTTCACTTAACAATGTCCCACAGACATATTGGTACCTATGTCATCATCCTCACTGCGTTGAAGATCTCAGTATCTCTTTTTCAACCACTGTTTTCTTCCAGGGGTTTGTTAGGAATCACGGCTGTAGTAGACACTCTTGCATGTATATGCATGTGTATCTTTTGATAGTGCTGCTTTTATTTCTGCAAGATGTATTGTTCAAAGTGGAATTACTGAACCAAAAGGTATGTACATTCTAACTTTTAGTAAATTGTATTAAATTCTGCCAGTTCGCTTTCTAAAAAAGTTGTGATGATTTACACCCCCACCCACCCAGAGATGAAAACCTCCTTTGCCTCATACCCTTCTTTAATGTACACTGGTGGTTTCCAAATTACGGGACTTATTCCCAAACTATTAATGTTCGAATTCTGTACATTAGACTCTCTCAGGGAGCTTTTAAAAATGTAGAACCCCAGGCCATACCCCAAACCAAGTAAATTGGTAGCTGGGGATCAATAGTTACTTGAAGCTCCCCAGGCGATTCCCGGGTGCAGAGCATTGAGAAGAGCTGGCCTAGATGCTATCAGTTTTCTAAAACTATTGCCCAATTGAGAGCAACAGTAGCTCATTGTTTTTCAAATTTGCATGTCCATGGCTAGTTTGTATAATAATTGTTCTATTTGTATGGTCTGTTCTGTGAAGTCTCTTTTATCCTCTATTTTTCTTTTACATTTTAATATTGTTTTCAATGACCTCTTTGCATATTAGAAAAATTAAATCTGGATATGATGTGTCCTGACTTCATATAGTTCCTTCAGTCACACAGAAAGTTTTCATTTTTATGTCACCAAACCTGGCAGGTTCTTTATCCTTGGTAGATTCTAGTTAGTCTACATTAAGGCCTTTTTTATTTTAAGATTATGCAAAAGTTTGCTTGCATTTTCTTCTAGTAGGTCTATAATCTATCTGGAATTATTTTGGTCATTAGTATGAAGTAAGGAACTAGTTTGTCATTCTCCAAATGAATAGATAATTGTCCCAAAACCAATCAGGGATAAGACAGAGAGGCCCCCTGTTGTTATAATTTTCTAGCAGCCTAGATGTTCATCAGCAGGAGGATTGTTGCATTAATTATAGTGCATACCTAGTATTCAGTATGATGCAACTATTTTTATAAAATGAAATCAATCTCTGTGTATTGATTAGGGAAAATACCCACTATACTTACATTTTTAAAAAACAAGATATAGAATAATACGATTCCATTTTGTAGGGAAAAACTCATGTGTATATAGTAATGGCATAAGGCAAGGTAAAAGTTTGGAGAGACGTGAAATACAAGGCTTGACATTTTGACTGCAGTCAGACGGGGGGAAAGCACTTTAAACATTTTTATTTAAATTACATCAAGGAGCATGACTTGTTTTTTAGATCCAAGTTGCTATAAGAAGAATGATAATTTTAAAAGACAAAAGAAAAGTACTTCCGTTCTTATATGAGGAAACAACATCTGACTTGCTTTTTAATGAAAAAAGTTTTCTTGGTATGCCCAAAATAAATGTTAACCAGTCATTTATTAAAAGTGACCAAATTCTGATGGATGACTTTGCTCTAGGTGTTCATCTTAAATGCATGGTTGGTTTCGTGGCATAAGAGCGAAGGCCCGATTTGAGGTAAGGAGGCTCCCTGACTGGGGGATTTATGAATCCTGGGAGATGAGCTTTCCTAGGAGAGATGTCCAAATGAGACCTATTTGTTTACAAAAATCCCCGAACTTCCTAAACTACCACCTGCCTCCGGAAGTCACCCTGCCCACAGGTGACATCTGTTCTTGAGATGCAGACTGGTCCTCAGAAATGATGGGGCGGGGAGGGACAGTGACTCGAAAGTCAGAGGCGACTTCTCTACTTGTACCTTTCTTTCCTGATGTGGGTGCCAGAGAGTCAACCTGCTTTCCTTCTGCCTTGAAATCTGTTCCTGTTCAACAGTTTCGCACAGGATTCTGCCCACCCAAGCCTGGCTTGGGCACGGGGCTCAGTTCCTCCCTCCCCCACCTTCCCTATGGTGTTTTCTGATCACGGTGGGAAAACTGATAGGGTAGCTAATGATCTGGACATTTATAAAATCCCTTGTGTCCAAATTTTAGAGAGGCTCCTTCCATAACAGACTCTGGAGCCAAAAATACCTTGGCTCAGTCCCCAGCTCAGCCACTTCCTAGCTGTGTAACCTGAGCAACTTAAACTTTCTATTCCTCAGTTTCTTCCTCTGTAAAGTGGGATAATAATGGTGCCTCCTGTGTGGGTTGTTATGATGTTAACACATTAATATATGGGATGTGTTGACACAGTGCAAGGCAAGGACTGAGGGACAGTTAACGCTATTTTACTCTTTCCTCTAGTTTGGTTTTGGAACTCGTTACTGGGAATTGTTTACACACTTGTTTTTAACTTTTTTAGGAGGAGAACGTCTTTTAAAATTGTTTTTTTTTTTCTTTTTTAAGATTATGGTTAAACACACACACAAAAAAAACATGAGATCTTCCCTCTTCACACATGTGTCAGTGTACAGCTCAGTTCGTTACTTCTCAGCACAATGTTGTAGGGCAACCTCTGTCTCGGACTCTCGACAGCCCTGCAGTAACTGAGAACTCAGCCAGTGGGAATGGAAATGCTCCCTCCCAGGTGAGTGCATTTCCCAGGCCCTCCCTTTTTCCTTTCCAGGTGCCCCACCGCCCCCCTTCGCCGCGCAGAGGATCACCTACCTGTCAGGGACTCTTACTCCTTTCATCAGGAGGGTACCTGTGGCTCAGCGGTGCCTGACAAAGGTACACTACGGTCCCTGCGTGTTTTATAGGCCCCTGAGCTAAGAATGGGTTTTATATTTTCAAAGAATTGTAAAGCAATGAGAGACAAACAAACAAACAGAAACGCCTAAAATGCTTACTCTTCGGCCCTGTACAGAAAAAGGTTGCTGACCTGTGGTAGAGCCTCCCAAGACGCACAGCACTGATGCAGGGCTGCACAGGCAGCGGCCCCAGCCGTTTGCGCTTCTTTCTCCTGAAACAATTCTCAGAATGGGCATCCCCTCTTGGGGAGCTCAGCACTCACCCCACCTCCATCTGACTGCCATTTGGGGTTCTTCCCTGAAAACACGTTCGTGACATCCATCCATGCGGAATTCTCTCTTTCGTTTGGATTTTTCCTTTTTGTTTTTTCTTGGATTCTGTTGGGGATCTTGGGAACAGGGCCTTCACGTTTTTGTCCTCAGGATGGGAATGGCACGGTCTTTTGCAGTGGGCTCAGAAGGTTCTGCAAATCCCTTGGCCGCTTCCAGGTTCCCTTGTTCGTTTCCTGGTTGGGGCGCCTGCCAAGTCAGCAGGCCTGGCTGTGCCCTCAGCTGCTGGTGCTGACATCAGGATTGCCAGTAGCTGGCCCCTCTGCAATGTTGCTTTCTGGGGCTGGGTATGTCCCTCCGGCAAGGAGAGTGCACATGTGGTTCCCAGAGCTCCGTGGGAATGGGAAGTGTGGTACCAGGATGGTGACATGGTTTGGCTGGTGATAAACCTTGCTTATTCAGGGTTTTCAATCCTTGTGATTGGCCTGATGGGATCCTGGGGGCATTGTTAAGCCCTTTCTTCCTTTGGTGGCCCTTGTAGTACTCCAGAGGCCTAAAGAGCCGTGGTAGCTGCTGAGGTCTTGAATCTCCAGTGTCACAGAGTTGCTGGGGAAAGGAGGAACTCACTAGTCGGGGAGTCTTGACTGGAAATGAGACACAGGAAATTTGAAAGGGCATCTATTTTATCTTTCTGCTTCTAAGCAATCACAGAAAATAGATGAAAAAAAATCTCCATATTGTTTCAAGCTCTCTGACGCTGCCTTTCCATTGTTTTTTAAACCTAGATCACAGTTTAGCTGCTTTTTCCATAGACAGAAGCCTGGAGCCACTTTGAGTTCGGTCCTTTTTGGGTTCAGGTCTTTCTGCTGCCTGGACCCAGGTTCTTGTGATGCTGGGCTAAAACCAGTGGGTACCAACGTTGCCAAGTAATTAAAATAAGCTTTTCCATCCAAACCTCCAGCCTTTTTATAAACCCACTTAATGTTTTTCTTTATACACGTTTCTTTAGCATTCGGAATGGATTAGATTGTAGGGATTGTTAAAGGGTGTTTAAAAATATTTAGTAATAAATTCAAAGATGAATTGATGGAGTGTTTACTCTAGTTTGTAATCCGTTCTTAGGGAACCATCTGGCAGCTCCAATTTTGGCACCGTCAGCCCTTCCTTCCAATTGGAAGGAAATGCTTCCCTTGCTGGGGTTGAGCCCCAAAACTGGTCTGCGTCTGGCGTCCTCGAGGCACTGAGACCACATGTAAAGCAGCTACCAGAGACAGCGACACGGTTCCTGCTGCTGCCTGCACCCTCTCTCTGCCCTTCTCCCCTCCCTTCCAGCCTGTGGTCTGGGGCCCTGGGTATTGAAACATGTTCTTTCTGGTTGGAAATGTGGAAATACTCAGGAATCTTTACAACTTAAACTCCACTGAGTCTGGGGTGAACTTGAGAAGTTAATCGGCTTATAAAAATCTTAACCGGCTCACAAACCTTTCACTGGCCTTTCCCACAATGGCTGATTTCTCAATGAAAAGGCAGCTGATGGCAGGTTGCAGGTCTGCAGAAAGGCCTAGCAGCGCACTCAGTCTGGGAAGTCGCTCCGAGGGCTGTCTGTCCTGCAACGCTTGGGGCGACTGGCTCTTGGCAAAGGGCCTAGCGTCTGCCACTTTGGAGTACGTCCCGTGCACCCAGCCTGGCCTGGCCACTGAGGTCAGCCCACCCAATTTCGAAATCACTGTTTTAAATATTTGCCCAAAGCCTTCCTTGCTCCAGTTTTATCTTTTTTCACGTTCATTTAGTGAGGATGACAGTTCCTAGTTTGTCAGCTCTACGTAGATGCCAAGTGCCTTTACGGTGGGCTGTGGTCCCTTCCTGGACCATGAGATGGTCTTGTGGCAATGGTGGGGGGCAGGTGAGCCTGCCCCAGAGACTGTCAGAGGCTGAAACAGGCCCTGCTGCTAGTGAGGGTGCCACCGCTGTAGGCTTCAAGGTCTCAGGTCATCGGCTAGAAATAGAGCTCCTCCTGGTGCCAAGGTACAGAGGAAAATCACTCCTCAGCAGGAAGCAGAGGCAGGAAGGGAGCCTGGTATGACCTCAGAAACCAAGAGCACTGGCACCACTAGGTGCCAGGAAGATGGTGGAAGTACTCCTCAAGCTTCCCTACCCGACGACTGCCCACCAAATAGATAGACGGGACACATTTCTCCAGGACTTGAGTGGCATAGCTTTCAGCATCCTGTCGAACGTGTCGTATTTCTTTGATGAAATGCTCCTTTTGCGTTAAAAGTTCATATGAGTTTTTATTTCTCCTCAGAAAATGTGAAAGCTTGTTTAAATGCGATTTTTTTTCAAAAAAAAAATTTTATTTTGGCTTCAAGAGTACATGTGCAGGTTTGTTATATAGGTAAACGTGTGTCACGGGGCTTTGGTGTGCAGATTATTATGTCATACAGGTATTAAGCCTAGTAACCATTCGTTATTTTTCCTGTTTGTCTCCCTCCTTCCACCCTGCGCCCCCCAATAGGCCCCAGTGCGTGTTGTCCCCCTCTATGTGTCCCTATGTTCTCATCATGTAGCTCCCACTTACAAGTGAGAACAGGCAGTATTTGGTTTTCTGTTCCTGCGTTAGTTTGCTAACGATAATGGCCTCCAGCTCCATCCACGTTCCTGCGGAGAACGTGGTCTCATTCTTTTTTATGGTGGCATAGTGTTCCATGATATATATATACCACATTTTCTTTATCCAGTCTACCATTGACAGGCATTACATGCAAAACTAACATTCACTCTAGTCCTTGAGTAAAATTTCGTATGTACTCAGCAACTCTCAGTAATTCCTAGGAAGCTCAACCCTGGTCTAAGAAGTACCACTCTTACTGATGTTTAAAGTCAGGAAGACTAATTTCATGTCTGCCATTCACAAGATTTCTGACCTTTGAAAGTTGCTTAACTGTCTTAGGCCTCAGTTTCTTCATCTGTAAAATATAATAATTTATCCTTATATGGTAGCTGTGAGGATTACCTGAAAAAGTGGTGTAAAACTGGTACGTAGCTTTTGTGTGTATGAATGTGGGTGTGTATGCTGTCTCAGAGTAGAATGAAAAATCAAAGATCATTCCATGTGCTGAGGGAAGCTTTTCAACAACATTGTGGCTTCATGGTTATGGATCCATTCAGAGGTGTCTCCCGTTGCAGGAAATTCTCCCCACCCTTTCCTTCAGCTGGCGTCCCAGGTTATCTATAGGCAGTTCTGTTAGAAAGTGTATCTCTGTCTTGAATGAAGACCTTTTCTCTGGTCTCAGCTCTGCTCTTTTGGTGGTATTCACAAATATTGCAATTTTTTTTTTTTTTTTTGGACAGAGTTTTGCTCTTGTTGCCCAGGCTGGAGTGCAATGGTGCGATCTCGGCTCACCGCAACCTCTGCCTCATGGGTTCAAGTGATTCTCCTGACTCAGCCTCCCGAGAAGCTGGGATTACAGGCATGTGCCACCATGCCCAGCTAATTTTGTATGTACATATATTTTTTTTTTAGTAGAGACGGGGTTTCTCCATGTTGCCCAGACTGGTCTCGAACTCCCGACCTCAGGTGATCCACCTGCCTCGGCCTCCCAAAGTGCTGGGATTACAGGCATGAGCCACTGCACCCAGCCCCAAATACTGCAATTGTAAGCCACCATGAATGTGAACTTAAAACTAGCTTCTTAATGCACATAGTCCAAATAATGAAAACTATGAAAATTTACTTCTTTAAGGCATATGATGTGGTTTGGATCTGTGTCCTCATCAAATCTCCTGTCAAATTGTAATCCCTAGAATCCCTAGTGTTGGAGGTGGGGCCTGGTGGGAGGTGATTGGATCATGGGGATGGAGTTCCCCTGAATGGGTTAGCACCATACCTTCTGGTGCTGTCCTTGTGATGGTAAGTGAGTTATTGTGAGATCTGGTTGTTGAAAAGTGTGTAGCACCTCCCCACCTCTCTCTGCCTTCTCCTTCCGGCAAAGTAGGAAGTGCCTGCTTCCCCTTCACCTTCTGCCATGATTGAAAGTTTCCTGAGGCCTCCCCAGAAGCCGAGCAGATGTTGCCATGCTTCCTGTACGGCCTGCAGAACTGTGAGCCAATTAAACCTCTTTTCTTTAAAAATTACCCGGTCTCAGGTATTTCTTTGTAGCAGTGTGAGAATGGGCAAATAGGACATACATTCTGTATTTTTGGAGAAGCAAATCTAAACATGGTAAGTCTGCATTTAAATGTCCCCAATGGCTTAAGAATATCTAACATTGGAGAATGTGCTCTTTACCTAGTATGTAATCAAGCCCCAGTCAGACATTCCTACATTGACACACTCCAATGGGCACATTCAAAAGCTCCATAGATTGCTCAGTATTCTCTCAAAACCTTGCTGATCCCCAGAAATAACACATGGCATATGTAGACAAGTGTGCTCCTTGGTGTTCTGACAAGAGAAATAAAGGATGGACAGGGTATGTGGAGAGGTGAGACCCCTAGCTATGACTGAGAGTATTGGTAAATCCTCACTCCAAAAAGAAACTATAAGGTTGAACAAAATTGACAAAAACAAGTATTTCAACGCTCTGCAAGTTGACCAAAGATGTATAACAATCTGAGAAATGTTTATATTGAAAAATTGCTGAAATTTGCGTAAGTACAGTGCAGATTTGTGGTATTGTTGCCTGGGGGTGCTCCCACCCTTACCTTTCCCCTGTTTGGTCAGCACCAGAACAAGGCAGGTAGAAGGACTGACAGCTTTGTTGCTGCAATCACAGCAGAGCTCACTTGATTTGGTGGATGAGTGTGCAGGGCCAATGTCTTCACTAGCTTGAGGTTGTGGTTGTGGCAAGCATATTCCTGGCTTAGGCTGCAAACATGCCTAGGGGAGGTCAGAGCGTGCCCAGGCTAGCTAGCCCCCGAGTCCTGTCTGACTGTGAGGGCTGCATGCATGTGCAGAGGCTATGCAAAGGGGCCCAGCAAAAAATTGAGTCAGACTTGAAAACAGCCTGAAAATGGAATACATTCTCCAGCCACGTACAGATCCATTGGTGGAGGACAGAGGCCTTGCTGGATTAGGGTGTTTGAGCCTAGTCATTGGATGCACGCTCAGCTGTGGACATAGGGGCAACTCTGAGAAAGTCAGGGTTAAAAATAAAAACAGGAATAATAATTTAAGAACCTAGCAGAAACATCAGAGGCCAAACACAAGTAGAGGCAAGTCTCATATATTTAACTCAGGTGAGTTATTTAAAAAATGAATAAAAACAACAAAATCCAGCAGCAGCAACAAGCAGGGAAGAATAAGAATCCAGAGTTGCTACCATAGAGTATCTAAAATGTTCAGTTTTCAATAAAAATTAGATCATATATAAAGAAACAGGAAAATGTGACTTCTACTCAGGAATAGCAGAGGTCAAAAGAAACTATGTGTTTCCCAGATGCTGGATTTAGCAAAGACTTCATGTAGCTATTATAAATATGCTTAAATATCTAATGGAAACCATGTTTAAAGAATTCAAGTATGACAACAATGCATCAGCAAGTGGGAATTCTCAAGAGACAGAAATAAGTTTTAAAAACTCAATTTTTATTCTGTAGTGGAAATGTACAATAATGGAAATGAAAATTCACTAGAAGAGCTCAACCTCAGATTCAAGAAGGCAGAAGGAAAAAACCAGTCCCCTTGAAGATGAATGAATAGAAATTATGTAATTTGAAGAATAGAGAGGAAAAAGAGGCAAAAGAAAATAAATAAATGCTCAGAAATTTATGGGATGACATCAGACCTACCAACATATATATAAAGAGAGTCTCAGCAAGGGAGGGGAGAGATAGAGGGGAAGAAAAAGTATTTGAACAAACAATGGCTGAAAACTTCCCAAGTTTGATGAAAAACATCACTTTACACATTCAAGAGGTTCAGTGACTCCCAAGTAGAATATATACAAAAAGATCTACACCTAAACACATTATAGTCACACTGTTCAAAGATAAAATCTTAAAAGCAATAAAGAAAATGTAACTTGTCAGATACAGGTAAGCATCGAAACACGGGTGGCTCTGATTCTGTATTGGAAGCAATGGAGGCTTGAAGGCAATGGGATGACATATACAAAGGCTGGGCAGGTCATGGTGGCTCACACTTGTAATCTCAGCACCTTGGGAGGCCAAGATGGGAGCGTTGCTTGAGCCCAAGAGTTCAAGATCAGCTTGGGCAACATAATGAGACCTCATCTCTGCAATAAATTAAAGAAACAAACAAAATTAGCTGGGTTTGGTGGGACATGCCTGTAGTTCCAGCTACTCGGGAGGCTGAGGTGGAAGGATCACTTGAGCCTGGAACATGGAGGCTGCAGTGAACTGAGAGTGCGCCACTGCACTCCAGCCTGGGTGACAGAATGACATCCTGTCTCAAAAAAACAAAACAAAAGTGCTGAAAGAAACAAAAACATCAGTGACCATCAACCAGGAATTCCACATTCAGGAAAACTACAAACTGCTCTTCAAAAACGAAGGTAGAATTAATGTATTACCAGATAAACAAAGATCAAGATAATTCATTACTAGTAGACCTGCCTTACAAAAATGCTAAATGAATCCCTTCAGGCTAAAAGAAAATGACCCCAGACAGTAACTCAAATCCACAGGAAGAAATGAGGCACACTGGAAATGGCAAATATGCAGATTCGTATTTCTAAAAAATAAATTTTTTCTGATTTCTTGTCAATTTTTTTTTAAAAGATAGAAAGTAGTTTAAGGCAATAAATATAGTTGAGTTTATAGCATATATAGATATAATATATATGGTAATAAGAGAATGGAGCTATGTTGGAGCAAAGATTTTTATGTCATCAGATTTAAATTACTATTAATTTGAAATATACTGTGATAGATTAAGATGCATACTGAGCAATCACTAAGAAAAGAATTCAAAAAATAATTAAATTGTCTGGGCACAGTGGCTCACACCTGTAATCCGAGCACTTTGGGAGGCCAAGGTGGGTGGATCACTTGAGGTCAGGAGTTCAAGACCAGCCTTTCCAACATGGTGAAACACTGTCTCCACTAAAAATATAAAAATTAGCTAGGTGTGGTGACACTCGCCTGTAATCTCAGCTACTCAGGAGGCTGAGGCAGGAGAATCGCTTGAACCCAGGAGGCAGAGGTTGCAGTGAGCCAAGATGGTGCCACTGCACTCCAGTCTGGGTGACAGAACAAAACTCCATGTCAAAAAAAAAAAAAAAAAAGAGGAATTAAAATGACACCCTAAAAATATTTATTTAACAATTTGGGGGGAAAAGGTTAAAGGTTTTCTCTTAGATCCCACAAGTTAAGGGCTCAGTCCCACAAGACTGCCCCCCATCTCAGACACCAATTGCAAAGTAGTAAGTTGTCACCTTTATCTCTGACCAGCCAGTTATAAATTGGAGTTTCCACAAACCCCTCCTTGGGCTTGATTCATTTGCTAGGGTGGCTCATAGAACTTAGGGAAACACTTATATTTATCTGTTTATTATCAAGGATAATGAAAAAGATAAAGATAGACAAATGAAAAGATGAAGGTGATATAGGGGAAGGTGCGAAGAGCCTCCGTGTCCTATCCAGGTGTGCCGTCTTCCAGACACCTGCAAGTGTTCACCAGTCTAGAAGCTCTCTCAACACTGTCCTCTTGGGTTTTTTATGGAGGCTTCATTACATAGACATGACTAATTACATCAGTGACCACTGATGATCTATTCAACCATCAGCCCCTCTCCAGAGCCTCTCAAGAGCCTCTCCAGAGGTCAAAGGGTAGAGCTGAAAGTCCTATCCCTTTAATCCCATGGCTGATTCCCCATCCTGACGTTATCCAGGAGCCCACCAGGAGCTGCCTCATTAGAACAAAAGAAGCTTCTATTGCCCAGGAAATTCCAAGGGATTTGGGAGCTCTGTGTTAGACACCAGGGTCAAAGACCAAATATTAGAACAAAAGAGACTCCTAGCACCCCTGTCTATAAGAGTTTTAGAAATTGTCTCAGAAACTGGGGCCAGAGACCAAATATATATTTCTTATTGTACCATAATATCGCTAAAACAATGAAAGGCAGTAAGAAGAACAGAGGAACAAAGACAGGAGGCATGTACAAAATGATAATAAGGTGGAAAATGTAAATCTAACCATATCCATCATTCTATTAAATGTAGATGCTCAGACAGGGCAACAGTAATTGCGATAAAAATAGCTAACATGGACTGAGTGCTGACTATGTGCGGTACTATCCTGGGCACTTCACGTGTCCACTCTTGTAATCGTCACAGTACCGCTATGGGGTATGTGCTATTCTTGTTTCTATTTTAGAAATGAGGAAACCAAAGAACACAAGGATTGAAGAACTTGCCAAGGGAATGCTTGGACAAGAAAATGAATTAGCTTCCCGGAATCCACGTGACTCAAACAATGTGAAGACCCTCAGCCCACCCTAATAAAGAAATGAGTCCTACGTGCAGTTTTGGAAAACTCTGGAAAGGGCGAAGCAGTGTCAGCCACGGTCCTTCCATACTCTCCGTGAGCGAACCATGTGGTCTTCATAAGAGCCCTTCCAGGCAGATGCATGTCATCTCTCTTTACAAGTGAAGAAACTGAGGCCCAGGGAAATTAACTTGCCCAAGGTGATGCCAAAAAACAAAAAAAAAAATGAGGATTCAAACAGTAATCTAGCTGCAGTGCCTGTGTGAATATTATGTTGCCTCTCAGTAAGTCCTATACCCAGCCCCTCCCAATTCATCAGTTAAATCAGAGAAAATAGATAAAGGAAGCATGCAGGTAGCTCTAAAAGGGAAGGGAGTCCTGAAATGGAAACCTGGGGTGGGGGTGGACCAATTGTTCCTGCTTTACCTTCAGGATGAGGGAGAGGTTTTTAAGCTAACTATATAGTTTCAGATCACTCATTCTTCCATTCACTCATTCATTCATAAATAACCACTCTCAGGCGTCCTTCTTCTCCCTCACAGGGAAGGAGTGGGGCCAGGCATTAGAAAATAGCAACTATGTTTAATGAGCATCTCAGTTAGTCCTCACCACCATCCTATGAATTAGGTGTCATTATTATTATTATTATTATTATTATTATTATTTTGAGATGGAGTCTCCCTCTGTCGCCCAGGCTGGAGTGCAGTGACCAGATCTCAGCTCACTGCAAGCTCCGCCT